>NW_026623311.1:895748-945776 GCF_030028575.1 Malurus melanocephalus
AAACAGGGCCATGCTAAAGGAATTTTGGTACAAGAACATGGGGGAGCACGGTGGTCAGTTGTTTATCTTTGTAAGCTGCTAGACCCAGCAGGCAGAGGCTGGCCTCATTGTCTGCAGAATTGTGCAGTCATGACTTTATTGGTAACTGAGGTCCAGAAACAGAAAATCTGACAACAGCAGGATACCTGATTGTTAAAGTTTCTCATCAAGTTAAAGCTTTRTTGACTGAAAGAGCCTCTAAGTGGATGACCAGCATTCAGTTATTACAGTATGAAACTTGTTTAATAGAACAAGAGGATTTAGAATTGAGACGTGGGGAAGGGTTTAACCCAGCCTCCTGTTTGAGCAGCCCTGAAGAGGGGGGCCAGGAAGAAACCCATGGCTGCATTGAAGTGAGAGATCTCCAGACCCAGGCTAGGGAAGATTTACAAGGCACTCCCTGGCCTGAAGAAAAAATGTGTTTATGGATGGGTCTTCAAGGGTGGTAGATGAATTACAGGATATGTTATCATTAATGGAAGGGAATTAAAGGAAGGGGAGAGGTTACTGCTCACATGGTCAACTAAAACAGCAGAGCTGTATGCRCTTGTAAGAGCCTGTGAATTAKAACAGGACAATAYAGTGAGTATTTTTACTGACTCTAARTATACATATGAGGTGATACATGCATTTGGGAAAACAGGGAAATAAAGAAACACCTTTTGAAGCTAGTGATAGAAACTAAGATGCCATGGTAATGGCTTTTGACACTGACTTTAGCAAGAAAGCAAGAATAAGGGCCAGACCCAGAGAGATATTTAATTATCTCCCTTTGAATTGATGTTTGGAATTCCTTACCCTCATAATTCTCAGCTTAGTGGAGAGGGCTGGAATTAAGTGATGTATATTTAAAACAATAGGTGGCCAGGATACTGTCTCTTGTGAAATCTCTTTGACAGGAAGCTCAGCTGGCACAGAGCCTACSTTTGGACTTTGCTGTTCACAACATCYAACCAYCAGATTGGGTTAAGCARTGGAAAGAAGAACCACTGGTGGTGAAGTGGCATGGACCTTTCCCAGTGTTAGTGACCACAGATACAGGCATCAAGACAGCTGAACATGGGTGGACCCATCACACTTGGGTCAAGGTCTCTAAAGCCCTGGAGATTTGGATATATGAGCTGGAGGAGAAGGATGGGAAGCYATGRCTGACACTCTGCAGGAGCRGMCTGGAGCAGTAGCCAGTGCATTGATATCAGAGGAAGCCCTGTGTACCTACCCGCAGACAGCCTGCCAAAATAGCCTGTGTGGGCATCCCTCCTTTGGATCTCTGGTCATTGACGGGCAAATACTTGCTGTCATTGTTTTCTTTATGTTAAGTTGTTTCTGTGCCTTCACTCTCCACAGGTGGTGCAGAAGACAACATGAGAAGTAGATTACATAGTTAGATTGTATCATTACAGTGTTTCTTAATAACCACACCTTTATGTTGTCAGTTAGGTTTGGGCCAGAGGTGGGAAAATAGATTTTAACCCTAGGAGAAGAAGTAGCAAAAACCTTTAATCTTATCAATTGTCAGGACTGCGGAGAGCCAGGAGGATCTGAAGAATCACCATGGGTGGCCAGCCCAGTCAAACCTAAATGGTGGGTCAGCACTCTTAAGTTAGGTCCATAATGGAACAGGATTTKGGGATGAGGAAGGAAGTCCATGGCAACTTCATTSTTCTGAAATAGGCTTTTATTGTCTAAATAGGACAGGGGGTCTATACGTGGGAAAAAGTGTTTGTGACTGGACTTTATCTTTTAAAATCTAGATTGAGATAGGGTTTAGATACTTGGGCCCCCAAATGCCCTCCTTGCGACTGTTCCAAATATCAAGGCAGATGGAATCAAACACATGTTAAGCTCATTAATGGTAGCTGGGTAAGGTGTTCCTACCATAATTACCGAAGGAATTTTGAAGGCTGTAAAGCAGTAGGGGGGGGAGAGTTTTTTTTACCATTTATTTTTAAGCTGCTCCCAAGATAATYCCACAAGACACATGTTGTCCGTGACTRTCAGTGGAAGTGGYAACACTGGAATGGAACTCAAACCCTTYTTAGTAAGTTCTAATCAAGATCTAACAAAATGTGACTGTAGATGGAAACCTCATGTGGGAGCTTAGAAATGCAAGTATTGTGATTCCTATGGTGGGGCACCTATTGTTGGGGGACTGTTAGGCCCAGGAAAGAAGCTGTGTTCTGACCGACCAATTGGTGGAAATTGTAAAGGCCTCATTGCTAACAGAATGTGGGCTTTGAAAAGGCATCATTGGATTTGTGGTCAACATGTTTATTGTCAGTTACCTCCAAATGGGTCAGAGATATGTTATGTAGGGTATATTAGACCATTATTCTTTTTGCTACCACAAATTCAGGGAAATCAATTAGGAGTCAAAATATATGATGATCTGTTTAGGAAAAAAAAAAAACAGTCAATTGATGCATCCTTGACTGGAGGGAGCACCCAAAAATGGGGAAAATATGAATGACCATCAGAGTGAATCATACTTGGAATCCAAATGAATTAATATCAGGTGCCAGAGAACCCGTTTATAATTTGAATTGGATAATTAGGCTACAAGCTGTCTTTGAAATAATAACTGACCAGAGAGTTACAGCTCTTGACCGTCTTGCTGATCAATCCATTCCTCAAATGAGGAATGTGATATTCCAGCATCAGATGATACTGAATTATCTATTAGCAGAAGAGGAAGTGTGTGGAAAATTAAATGACTCAAATTGCTGTTTGCAAATCGATGACAACAGAAAAGTGGTGAAACAAATAACAAAGGGAATTAGAAAGTTAGCTCATGTACCAGTCCAAACATGGAAAGGATGGGAATGGGACATGTTTTCATGGTTACCTGGTGGACTATGGGTTAAGCAAATGSTTTTTTCCTCTTATGTGTTATAGCAACTCTAATCTTTTTACCATGCATGATACCTTGCTTGATGCAGCTCATTCAGCATGTGATCAAGGTGATGCAAAGAGTAGCCATTCCTACTGATCCAGAAATGGCTACAAAAAGACAGAAAATCATGTCTCTGCAAAAAATCACAAATTCAAAGAAGACCCGGGAAGAGAAAATTAAGTGAAAGGTAACTAAGGTTTGTAAAGACAGTTACTGAGAAGATAAGAAAAGGAGGGTTTGGAAGGAATGAGAGGGAGACGTCTTTACAAACAGTGTGGTCTGCTGGTAGATAAGGCCAGATACCRATAGGTGAAAGGAGCAATGGGAGGAACCATAAATTCCATAGGAATTTCACCAATTGACACAGACTGTTACTCACCCAAGGCAGTGCTAAAACCTCTATTTAGAGAAAAACAGCAGACACACAAAGAATAAAAAAGGATGGAGGGGGGGGAATGCATATTAGATGGGGGTCTGTATTAGGCAATTCAGGGAGTCTGTACCTCTCAAGTACCTCAGGCAATGGGAAAGAGACAGGGAAATGCAGCCAGGAAATCAGGATAAAAAAGAGGCTCCATCCTTTAGCAATTTGAGAGCCCCCACTGAAATGTCCCATGGCCTCTCCCTTTATTTGAATAAAGTTACAGGACTCCTCTGTCTCCTTTTTGGACATAAACCTCYRGTGTTTGTGGATTAATTTTCCTAACACTTACCTAGCAGGTAAATTCACTTTGAGCAGGTTAGACTATGGAACTTTAGAGGCCTCTTGAAAGCTATTTTATTCCTATTGTGCTGTAATATTTAAAATAGCAAAATTGTAGTATTCTTGTTCCTTGTGTCTAAATAAAATAGCTGTTTCAAGTCTGTCTTAAATGAATTGCTTCTTTGCCATTATTGCATCCCAGAGTATTATGGATAGGAAGCAAGAAAAAGTGAAACATGATTTCATCCTGATGTGTTGTCTTTTTAGTAAAAAGAATGGGCATTCTATATATCTGTGTTTCCATGCTAGGAGGTGTAAAGTATTTCAGAAATCTTGTACYTTAGACTGTCAGTAGAGGAACACTACAAGAATCTGAAATAGGCAAGACTAGCTAAAACAAGAGATTCCACTGAAAGACTGCATAGAAATCTTGCATAGGAAGTCACTCTGTGACTACAACTGAGATAGGTGGAAGCAGCACATCTTCATGAAGTAGTATTAAAGTAATAGAATAATAGAATTATTTAGGTTGGAAAAGACCTGTAGGATAATCACGCTCAACTGTTAACTTAGTCCTGAGTTCCACCACTATAGCATATCCCTAAGTGGCAGACCTACATGGCTTTTAAATACCTCCAGGGATAGWGACTCAAGCACTTCCCTGAGCAGCCTGTTCCAGTGCTTGACAATCCTTTTTCAGTGAACTAATATCCAATCTAAATGTGCTAGATTTCTTTCATACTACTATAGTTAATAAACTTTTCTGCTATAAAGCTAAGAGTGCCAGAGACCATGATGTCGTCATGTTGACAAGCTGTGAAAATGGTTAGGCATCTTCATTTCTTCTTCAGTCTCTCTAATTTTGCCTATTACCAATATTGCCTTCAGTTCCCGGTGATGAAATGATGAGACTTTTGTTCTATGAATGACCACCTAAGGCTTTTTTTGCACAGAAATTCTTTGGGAATATCTACACCTTTCTGTTCACCATTCATGAAAACCAGGAAGGACACTGTTGTCTCTACAAGCAACAGTAAAGAAATCATGTTTATGTGCTGCTGGCTATTYCAGTTCTGCTAAATAAACACAATAACCCTGCAGGCATAATTTCATTCTTTTTAAATATCCCCATTCATCTTTGAGGAGATTCACAGCTAAAGAAKTGGCCAATTTTCTTTTTATCATCAACGAAAGAGACCAAGTCTCTATGACTTGGACTACATGGCATACACATGGCATACATCTGTCTAAACCATGACAACATCTTAGGTCTGTGTAAGTTGAACTTACAAGACTTTTTAAATTTCAGGTTTATAACCTCCTCTTTTAGGTCATATATGTCCTTTCCCATGCATTCCCATGTATCTTCTCTGAACTCTGAGGTGCTCATCAGTTGAAATATAATGAAGCAGAATCTGAAATTCCATACCCTACAATCTCTTTCTTGGCCTAATCAAGTTAAGTACAATTTTTTAAAAAAACCATATAATTTACATTATTATTTCATACTCTTTGTTTTAAATTTTAGAATTTTAAAGTTTTAATTTTTTTAAGGCAATGCTTTAGTAACTAGTTTTTGTACAGTGTGTTAAAACAGTTTAAAAATATTTTCTTGTCAAGGAATGGGAATGCAACAAAAAAAAGGCAATACAAAATTTTCATAAATTTACTTGCCTAATTCTGCCTTGTATTCAGAGTCTGAAGCATTAAAACTTAAGACCTTTTTTAGAATAAGTGTACTTTAAGGAGTGTTGCAATTGTATAGAGCTTAAGGCTAGTATTGAAAAGATTGAGTGCATATSGGTAAGAATCAGGGGGAAGGCCAACAAGGCAGACATGGAATTCTGTTATACACAACCCAATCAGGATGAAGAGGGAGATGAAGTATTCTGTAATGGCTATCTGATGTTTCATGATCCCTATACCTTGTTCTTGCAAGAGAYTTTACCTTGCCACACCTCTGTTAGAATCACAACACAGCAGAGAGAAGGCTGTCTGGGAGTTTCCCAGAGTGTGTGGAACTTCCTGACACAACTGGCAAGTGAACTTAACAAGGGGTGTGCTCCACTAGACCTGCTGTGGAGCAAATACACTATCAAATCTAAAGTTAGTAGTACTCAGCTCCATTCCCCTGGAATGGCATTTCATATGGAAAACTTACTCAGCCCAGAGGGTAAATTCATTCCAGAGACACTGACACATAAATTCTACTGCTGTTCTAAAGAGTATTTTATTATACTGTTGTAAGGCTCTCAAAGTAGAAAGATTAAAAAAGCCAGAAATACTGTGTTTCATCAGAGCAATTACACTGGATTGAAAAGTTCCAATGTCTTCATCAGGGTCCAGATAACCGTGAAGCTGTACACATCAGAAGGAAGATTTAACATGATGTCCTGAAATAGAGATGAATTTTGATTCCCCTGAGGAATATGTACAAACTACAAGGAAGACAACAGTGAAAAAGCAATTGGATAAATTGTAAGCCATAGATTAGAAGTGCAAGCAGCAACATTCAGTGAATAAAGTCCAACACTGTAAGCTGAACAAAAAAAATCACAAACTAATTCACACTGTGTGCAAGCAACTGTCCTGTCTACTAAATACTGAGTGATTGCTACCATACCTCAAACAGTAGTACAGGGTGGCACAATACAGTAAGCAGTTACTATTTTAACTTCTGTTCCTCTAAGTGATTGAAAGCCAGGGCAATTCGCCCCCAAGAGATAACWTAGAGAATAGAAATTTTCAGTTCCCCTGAAGTTCCTAGATAGAGCTTAAAGACTAATTAGCAAAAGAAAAGATAGAAGAATGCAAAAGTATGCACATAGGATGATAAATGTAGCTGGAACCAGTGGATAATGAGGAATATAGTAGGATTTTTTTGAATAGTTATGTAACAAGAAGCAACAGCAATGCCCAAAGTTCGACGAAAGGTCACCTGTAATACCGGGGCACTCAGTGAGTACGACCATCAGAGACCCCTCCAGACAACCCTCTAGGACCTTGAAAAGACTTCCAACAGGAGGCGGACACATGCAAATTAGTTCCAGAACAGGGATGCTTGTGTATTCGGGAGGAAGTATGCTGTAATGAGGATGTATGATCACGATGGAATAAATGCCATGCTGTAATTTCATGACACACATTCGAGTAGAGGAGATATCCTCCCGAAGTGTCCAGCGTGTAATGAAGAATGCCTGCTTTCTATKACTTCAGATTGTGTTAGTTTATTTTCCGGCCGATTTCGGTTTCATCTCAGGCTCGTAGGATCACCGAGGCAATTCCGGCTCCAGTGGACCCRGCCTGGCCCCATGGCCGCACTGTAACTGCGCAGCTCTGTCACGATGCAGCCACCCGGGCCGCCCGGGGTGCTCAGACCCTCTCTCCCCCCGCCCGCACCCCCGCGCCGGCGGGACCACGGGAAAGAAGCTGCCCTGTCCCGCGCCTGGGCCAGGAGCGCAGCGGCTCTCTTCAGAAGCGCCCGCACCTAAAAGAAGAAAATAGTACTGGTTGAAGGGTATGGCACAGGCGGGGCCTTTTAGTGGGTTAGGTCGCTGTTCATCGGTTGCTTTCAACGCTCATTCTCTGCAGAGAGCACTTTTTGCTGTCTTTTCTACTGCTACTAGTCAGGCAGCAGAGGACATAACTCTCGAGAAGGGGAGAGCAAACTGGGTCCTTGCTAAGRCAGCGGCGCGGTGTGTGACGCATTAGAGCGGCGCACACGCATCTCTGCGGGGCCGGGCGGAGGCGCGGGTACGATGATGCCCGGGGAGACGCCGCCGCCGCCGGCCGGGACTGCGGCCGCCGCCGGGGCCTGCGCCAACTGTGGTGTTCTCCAGCAGGTGAGCACGGACCGCCGTCCGTGTAGCGCTAGAGTGGGGTTTTTGCTCACGGAGGAGGCAGTGGGTCTGTGCCGGGCCGCTGGCGGGTGGGAGGTGTCGGGTACCACACTCAACACTCCCGGTGCGTCGGGAGTGTGGATGGCGTGCGTGGCAAACGGGCTCTGGAAGTAGCAGCAGTGTCGAGCTTTAGCCAGGGGAAGTGTGGAAAAGTAGCTCGTGTCTCTRCGACGTGCCTAGTGGGATCTTCAGGGAATTTCTAGACGTATCCTTTTAGCTTTGCTTCGGTTCAGTGTGAGGATTTAGGATTTACTTCCTTGAGGGCTCTTAAGCGAGCTTGTATTTTTATAGTATTACGCTTTGGGCAATACTTGTTTCTCCTTTAAATGAAGAGAAGGTCCWGTTGAGAGTTCACAGGACACACTTAGAATGGAAAAATTGTAGACTCAAGTGAGCTAATGTTTATTGCTGATGTTCTGCCAAAGGGTAATTGGATTTTGAGGGGAAAAGTTATAGGGATTTAGTATAGAATCTACTGTGTAGGCAAAGTTTGAAGAGCTTTTGTATTAAGGCCTCATTTAAGTATGCATACTTTCTTGTGGAACCTGCATTCTCCATGTGTATTTAAATAAATGTACTTTCGGTGATTTAACAACTTGTTCACAAAGAGAATGGAAAAAAATAAGACCGATTATTTTATTTTCTATAACATTACCAAATCAAATTAGGGGTAGTTTAAATACTGTTTTTTGGGGTGTGAGTTCCTTACTGAYCTGAGACTCTTCCTTACAGAATATAAATGAATATGTAGCTGCATTAATTGCACTGAAGCAAAAAATGATTGATGGAGAGTAAGTACAATTGCACATAGTTTTGTTTGTTTGTTTGGGTTTTATTGTTCTTAAGTATTTACAACAATACCGGAAATACAATGTGGGTATTCGTTGATGCACTACACTATATGCTTCACAAAATGAAAGCAAATTTTTCACAAACAGGTCCTAAATCTGGCCTGTACGACTTCTTCAATTTATTCTCTGGTTATTAGAAATACATGCAGAAAGAGCTTTTTGAAGTTATTTATTTATTAATTTATTTTTATTTATTATTTCATTGATTTAATYGTGCTCATTTATTTCATTTTTCTGTAGTGAAGAATATATGAGAACTAGAAGTTGAGTATAGATGTAWATCTGAAGTTCTGTTGGGATTAAATATCAGAATGTGAAAAGTGAAGCTGAATATTGTTCAGGACMATATGGTTATAAAATTCTTACTGTTTGCTTTCTCTTCTGTGCTTGCTTGCAATTCTTCTCAAATACAATCAACACATTATTGTATGAAATAATATAACAAGATATGTTGTGTCTACCACCATAGCATGCCCTAATATCCATGCTATGTCTCCAAATTGTAGTGATTTGTTTCTTACTACCCTTTCCCAGATACATATCAGTCTGACTTTAGTGAATCTAAATGCCAGTCCTGCATTCCAGCTTCCAGAGAGTATTTAAGCTAGGGTCTCTTAACTAGGACCCTTTTTTCAAAGCTCCTTTACTTTTTTGTGATCTTTTCCAACCTCTAAACTTTGTGTCTCTCTCTCTTCTTTCTGCCAGCGCATATGTTTCTTATGGAAAATGCCTCTTCTTTAACAACTTGCAGCTCAACCTTTCTCTTTTGCATTACTGCATTACTCTTAAGTATTGCAGTAGAAAGTAATGCAACCCTCTCTGTCTTGGGGTAACTGCCATAGTATTACTCTTTCTTGTCCTTTCTTCTCTCTGTTCTTAAAAAAATGTAACATTTGAGGAAAGAAAAGAGTAATATTTCTTGGTGCTGTCCCATGGCTCTCTTGGGTCAGGGTGAGTGTTACCCTTTTATTTCTGCTAGGAGAATAATGTAAAGATTCAAGCCTTTTTGGGTCTTTGAAATTATTTCTCTGAGACGTTCTTTTTTACAAAAACATCCTTTCAAATTTGGTAGTGTGTTAGTATACATATATATTCACATATATATATATATATATATATATATGTATATTGTGTCCTTTACCTAAGCAATATTTTTTTTAAAGTTGCAATTAGTTATTGGCTACAAATTCATGTAATTGCCAGTTGGCTTTTTTTCTACCTAACAAATTTTGATTTGAGGTTTGAATGGCTTAATGAAATGATAGGGTTGTATTGACTACTATTATAAAATGCAAACCAATCTTACACTTTYTCTATCTATAAAGCAAAAGGAAAGACACCCTAACACACAATCAGGTGAGAAAATGAGTAATACCTGGCTTTTTTTTCTTTTCTTACAGTCGTTTGCTGACGGAGTATCAACAGAAGTGCACTGATATCCTTGAGTTTTCTATTTGTGTTTTTAAAGAATTAGTATACCTATAACATGTCTTATAAAAGGGCTTGAGGCTTTCTGTTTAAGTTAAAAGATTATGTCTCTAATAAAGAACAAAATGAGTAGGTTTTGTAAAGAAAATAGGCCTTTGGAATTAAAATTATCCACTTAAGATCTGCGTRTTTCTATTATATCATTTGAGATGATCTATTTGCAATCTGCGTTGCTRAGAATTACTCAGTTTTTTTCATGTCACAGAAGCAGCTCTGCTTATTCACTTGTATTGAAATGCATGTTTAAAACACTTAGTTCTGCAAGTCTTGTGGAGGTTTTTTTGTGTGAGGAAATCTTTACTCAATGTTTCTTTGCAAGTACCGGTTGGATTGAAATACACAATATGGACAGTTGCTAAACTGTTTTTAATTTCTACCTTAACAAGAGATTACAGCTTCAATTTGCTGAACGGTAAGTTTGACTTATATTGTTTACTAAAGATGCTCTGTTCTCTGTGTTGTGGTTAGTTTTAGGAGTCTGACGRTGTAATAGCAACAGCCATGGGTATAGGCTCTGCTTTTAGTATGATACTTTTACTGTGTTTTGTAGGCCATAGTTAGTAAAAATGTCTTTGATGAGGAGAGAAATCTGTTGTTTTTCTACAATACCTGTGGGGAATTCTTTCCTGGACCTGTGTTTTTAAGAGTCTTAAGTAAGTGGAGATGTGAAGCTCATATTTTGGTGGTGGTTAAATACAAGCCTGTTTGGGGTATCCATATTTGTGTGAAGCATTTTGACTTAGAGTTGTGGCTGTGTGTCCTTGCTACTCTATGTGATTATAGAGGAAGAGGTAGCATATAATTTTTATGGACTGCATCACACCTGCTGAAAAACACTGCAGTTGGACTCTGCTCTTGTTTTACATCACTCTGTATGTATGCAGAGATACTTATTACTGGCACTTCAGTGTAGGCAGCATACCTCAGTGGCACATGCCATCTGCTTGCATATAGCTTTAGGCTCAGTGTAGTATTTTTAAATCAGATCTGGGATTTACTTTAAATGGGTAGAAAAATGAGAACACTGAAACTTTTAAAGCTTTTGGGTATGTCTCACAGCATTTTTTCCATAGGATGAAAGCAAAATAGTCAGATGCTTGACTGAAGAATCTGATTACTGAATTTGAAAACATTTGTGGTTTTGGCAACTTCTTTTTTTAATTGCATATCTCATTTCAGAGAGATCTCTGCTCTTCGTTGCCAAGTGGAGAAGATGTTACAGAAAATTCTGCCTCTGGAAAAGTGCCAGGAAGAGTTGGGTTCCTTGAAGGCAGAATTGGAAGAAAAAAAGGTGTGCTTGTAAGGTTTAAATAACTTGCCCTTTTTCTGTTGAAGGAAATGTATGTATTTAAATGCTCATCTTAATGAAGCTGACTTTAATGAGCTCAGTTGTTATTTCTAGCTCTTTGGGACAGGTAGCTCTGGGTTAAGGTGCAATTAATTAAATGGCTTCAAGTTTCAGAGAGGCAAAAAGTTTAGAATGTTGTAGTTTTTATGATTTTTGATCCAATTATTTGGTTTTTATTTCCTCACTTAGGAAGAAAGGAGAAACATTTAGACTCCTTTGATTTTCTGCCCTGATCTTTTCGCATTATTGAATATGACTTGTACTACTGAAAAGTGTCAAGAAAAAGGGTCTGTGCAGAATAGGGTTATGCTTCTGTTACCTTTTTGAACATATGCTTTTATGTTATTAGCTTCTTGAATTTATTCCTATCTTCTYTCCCATTGCTTAGCTGAGATTTAGTCTACATGGAAGAAGGTTTAGATTGTTCAAATCACCTAAATGTATATTCTAGACATTAGTATTATTTTTGAAAAAAATACCCCACCTTSTTTCTTGTAATTTTTTCATGATGGTATGAGACAGGATATTAACATTGTGTTGTCACTATACCTAGTTTGTGTTCTATGTTGGGATGGTTTTATGCCTCTTCCCTCAGAAAGCATTAGTAGCTGATGTCCTGATGGCACTTTTTCTGAGAAAATAGGATCATATGTATGATGTGTAGTAGTTAAAGCTCTTGACTTCAGCTTTAATTTCCTCAAAAGATAGACAAATAGAGATTTATGTATTTGTTTGCTTGTTATAATGTTTGCCTTTAAAGAAGGAGGATAACCTCATTCTTCAACTTGCTTCTTTTCTTACTGAATATACCTTTTTGGCTATGCACTGTTACTGAAGGTGTACCTTATTAGGTAAGGTATATGCCATCTATTTTTTTTTTTTTTTGCCCTCAGTATGGACATATTTTAACTATGCTTTCCTTCTTCAGAGTTCTCTCAAGATTTATCAGGAGAGTCAACTGGAATATGTTAAAATTAAAGAAGAAATAGTAAACAGTGATGCTGTGTGAGTGATGCTTCTTTATTTCACAACCCTTCTTTGCCTTCTGCTTACCTCTTCCARACTAGATTGTTTACATTATCTAGTTATCCTTTCCTTTGCTAAAATTTTGGTAGTTAAGAGTTCTTAGAACAAGGAGTTGATGGAAGAATGATCTTAAGTTTTGTAGCAAACATTCTTGAGTGCAGTGTTAGTTTAATTATTGTCTTGTCTTGAAATGGTCTTTAGGTGGTTGTTTAATGAAAGTCGTCAAGAGCAGGATGAAATTGAGAAAAAGCTGTAGATCCTCCAGTTTTAAGTGGTTCTTAGTCTCAGCTTTTTGTTATTACCATCCAATTCAGTTTTGCTGTTAAGTCTTTGAAGCCAGTAGAGGAATGATATTGCCAAAGTGGTCTGTACTAAAATCAGTCCTTAAAGTAATTTATTTTAATGGAACCGTACAGCAGTTTCTATTGAACTGTCTGCCATGTTTGGAAATGAGCAGGAGAGATTTGGCACCAAAAGTGCAGAAGCCATTTTTGCTACCATAATGCTGAATATTCTGAAGCTGTGCCTTGATGATTCCTAAAGTTTGTTTTCCAGTGGGCAGTCACTCAGATACTTCCTTGCCTGGAGCATATGTGTGTGTTAATTCATACAGCCCTTGATGAATACTCTAATGGATTTGTCTAACTGCTTTTTAATCCTCTAATACCATTAAATCACCTATATCAGGGAACTGTGGCTTTTCAATATTGTGTGGAAAGGTACTCATACTCTCAAGAGAGAACTAGCTAATACATAGCAAAGTGTTGGTAGTTGTGGTCATTTTTTTTCATCTGCATCACTTTACATTTATGAAAGCCAGTGATTGCTCTCTAGTGACTTGGAATTCTAAGACCCTTCTGCTGCTTTTGTAGTCAGCTTTTATTTCTAATGTATTCTAACACATATCCCAGTGGAACTCCCAGTGGTGGCTCATTGCTTCCATGTAAGCTGGTTATCATTTTTAACTTTGGTGTTTCTAAGCTATTTTGGTGCTACCAGCAGGTCARGGGAAGCGATTGGTTCCTTCTGCTGAGTACTGGTGAGGCCATGCCTGAAGTACTGTGCCCGGTTCTGGGCTTCTCTGTAAAGGAGATATGGGTATACTGGAGAGAGTCTAATAAGGATCCATGGGGATGATCAAGTGACTGAAGCATGTCTCTAAAGAGATACCCTATTATCTTTACATGACTTGTGAAACATATGGTATTCACAAGCACAGCAGCAAGCCACTGTTAACCAAAAGACTGTACAAGAAGACTAGCATTGGTTRTCAC
This sequence comes from Malurus melanocephalus, assembly GCF_030028575.1. NCBI lineage: Eukaryota > Metazoa > Chordata > Aves > Passeriformes > Maluridae > Malurus > Malurus melanocephalus. Next base: position 909,270 of record NW_026623311.1, read on the forward strand.
TTCTCATTTTTTCAGCCAGACTGCACTTATTTCTCATGTAGGTGTACTCAATGTACTGTGAACTTAATCGAATGTTTAGAACATCATTCTATATAAGAGCAGCAGAGAGCAGCTACCCCATTGCTAACTGCATCTTAAAAGCGAACTGACCACCCTAATGTGCTGACAGTTTATTGTGTCRATATAGATATAATGCTTGTTTCCTCTATCTATCAGTTTTATCTTCAAGGAGGAGCCAGGGAACTACAGGCCAGTCAGCCTCAGGTTGATCCCTGGGAAGGTGATGGAGCAGGTCATTCTTTAACTTATTTTGAAGCACATAAAGAACAGGAAACTCCTCAGAAGTTGACAGTATGGTCTCCCCCAAGGCAAAATTGTGCTTCATTGACGTTATTAATTGAGATGTCCACTAGATAAGGGAAGAGCAGTGGCTAGTGTTTGACAGGCTACCAGTAAGACCTCTGACACTGTCTCCCATAACAGCCTTATCATAGCCCCTTAGGCTGGTTCTGTAGGGTCTGGATGAGCCGACAGTGGATCAAAAACTGGCTGAATGGTTGGGCCTTGAGTGTGGTGATGAGCACTGTGCAAAGCCTAGTTGGAGACCGGTATGTAACATCTACCTCCTCCCTGGGGGTAGACAGCACAGCCTGCGTAGATGATCTAGTCCACTTTAACATCTTTCTTTGTGAATGTGCATGATGAGACAGAGCCTRCTGTCAGCAAGTTTGCCAGTGACCCTAGTGTGGATGATGGGCCAAAGGGGCATGCTGCAATCCAGCACAAGCTTGACAGGCTGATGAAATGAGCTGACAGAAACTTTGGGAAGTTCAGCAAGGAGAAGTGCTAAGCCCTGCACCTGATAAGGAACAATCACATACACCAGTACATGCTGAGGGCCATTTAGTGCCCCATTTAGCAGCTTGGGGCACTCTCATGACATGAACCAACAATATGTACTTGTGGCAAAGAAGGCTACCGGTGTCTTGGTCTACAATAAGCAAAGTTTTGCCATCAGGCTTAGGGAGATGCTCATTCTCTTCTGCTCAGCACTGCTGATATACTGCTGACCACCCCTGAAGTACTGTGTTAGGTCCAGACTCCTCCATACAAGAGAGACATGGGAGTGAATTTAGTGTAGGACCATGAAGATGATTAAGGAACAGGAGCATCTCTCTATTGTCAGAAGGCTGAGAGAACTTGGGAAGAAAAGACTCAGGGGTGATATCATCAGTGTCTGTAAATACCTGAAGGGAGGGTAAAAAGAAGACAGAACCAGGCTCACTTCCATTGACCTGAGAGACAAGACAAGAGGCAGTTGACACAAACTAAGACACAGAATGTTCCCTGTGAACATTAGGAAACACTTTTTGCTGTGAGATTGAGTGCTTCCTGGGAGCTTGTGGCCTCTCAATTGTTGGAGATATTCAGAAGCCATCTGGAAATGATCCTGGGCAACAAGCTATAGGTGGCCTTACTTGAGCAGTGTTGGTTGGACGAGATAACTTCTAGAGGATTCTTGCAACTTCAGCCTCAATTTTGTGATGCCGTAGCTGTTTTGTATACCTCAGATGCTGAGCCCATTTTAAACAGTAGGTCATATGAATTCAGTAACTGAAAGCTGGATTTTTTTCAGAAGCAGAGTAATAGTGAATTGTTTATAAAATTACTGTTAATGTACAGTTAGTGTTAAAAAAATAGGTCAGAAATTATGACTCACGTCCTTTGGTCCAATCTGCCATTCAGAGCCAGTGTCAAAGTTAGCTTACTCAGGACTGTTTAGTTGAGGTCTGAATATTCTACAAGGATGGCAATTCCCATGTAGTACAACTTCTGTTAGTATAGCATTCTGTTAGCTGCAGTTGTGCATGTATCTTAAAGATCAGATAGGAACTTGAGTTATGTAGCATAAGAGGAGTTCTGCCCAAATACATCATCTGCAAAGTGCTTTTTGTAAATTTCTAGATTTAATATCTACCTATTTTCTTAATATAGTTGTGTGTTGATGAAATTAGTATAGTACTACATGTGTAAATGTAATTATTTCATTTGTAAATATTAGTGCAGTGATAATGTTGGCATTTAGTGGCTGACTTTTATTCAGATTCTTAGTTGTTTGTGTCATAGGACTTCTATCTCAAGTTGAAAAGTATCTATGAGGATCATTAAGTGCCAACTCCCTGCAGAGACTTCTGAACTACTTAAAACTAAACTGTAGGACTAAGGCTGTCATTCGGGTTCTTGAACTCTGACAGGGGTTGCTGTCAATGACTGCTTCCCTCCAGTGTCTGTCCAACCACCSTCTCACTCAAGAACCTTTCCTTAATGTCCCATCTGAACTTCCACCGATGCAGCTTCATTTCATTTCCTTCTGTCCTGTCACTGGTCACCAGAGAAAGGAGATCAGCACCTTCTTCTCCACTGTGCCCCACTGAGGAAGTTGTAAACTGTGATGAGATCACCCCTTAGCCTTCTCTTTCCTAAGCTGAACAAACTAGTCACAGTCTTTCAGCACAGGTTTCTGTGCATCCCCRGAGTCTGTCATTGGTGACAGATGCGAAGAAGGCATAAAACATCTCTGCTTTGCATCCCTATTTCTGACATGACTAACCTCATCAAGCAATGGACCAATGTTATTTCTGATCTTCCATTTGCTATTAAATATATTTTTAAAAGCCCTTTTTGTGTCCTTTAGAGTACTGGTTATGAGCTTTGGCTGCATAAGTCTCCTCCCTGCAATAGCAAACAGCATCTCTGTAGTCTTCCTGTTTCAACTGGTCTTGTTTCCAGAGTGTCCATGCATTGTAGATGTAGTACTTCTGTACATTCATTTGAAGATAATTTACAGAGAAACAGAAGTTTCTTACTACCAATTTTCTAAAGGACAACTCCCCCATCCTTTTTTTTCTGCAAAGATGTTTTATAAGGAATTTTGCTGAAATTCTCACCTATGGCTTGACTGTCAAAGCCCTCATATAGGAAAGTAAGTATGAACCTCTTCAGGCTGAGAATGCACAGAATCATCCATCTATTATTTTATAGTATAAACTCATTGACTACTGAACATGGAAAAGGTGGCCAATCATATTCCAGTGGAATATTCCAGTTCATGTCTGAAGTAGTAATTGAATCCTGAACATCCGGAAAGGCTTACGTCGTGTATCTCAATCCATTACGCAGGTTTTAGTATGGGGAATAGATGAGCTGTGTTTTGCTTCATGAAAGTGATCAGTGAGCATTAGTAGAATCCTCTATTTACCACAACAGTTTAAAAAGTTCTGGGATACTGGGATTTAACAGAAGAAAACAATAAAAATGTTTACTTGTCTATTTCTTTATTTTCCAATTCTGCGTGTTTTACATATAAGATAGGGTTGGAAATGCTTAAGTTAAAATTGTTCAGGATGTGTAAGGTTTATTTCTTCTGATTTGGCTTTAGTCTAAAGCACCCGGATGTTCTGAACAAAAAACAGTGGGACATAAGTGATCTTGAAGGCTATTTCTAATTATCTCATTGCTTAGATATTATTTTTGTAAGCAAGGCTTGATTGTTTTTAAAGAGCAAAACCAATCTGTCTGCATCACATCATAATAATGCAAAAAACAGAAGTAATTTTTCTAGCGTTGTATTTCTAATTCCAAGTTGTAGCTAAAGGTCTTTTTATGTACCTGGATTAGTTCATTAACTCTCCTAAATGCAAACRTTGCCTCTGTAACAGATACAGCTCTTTGTGTGAGAATGTCAGCAACATGCCACCAATTTAATTTTTCAGCTTCAGTGATTCATTGATTGGAAGTGTGTTTTCTCTGAATGGCTAGATTTCTTTTTTCTGGCTTTTCTTGCAACATAATTCTATTTTAAAATAATCAAATAATGTGTTCTTTTTAACAGGAGAAAGAAACTGGAAACAAAAGTGAAAAAACTTGAAGGTAACTTTCTACATTGAGTAGGAAAACAGTACATTAACGTAATGTTTTTTCCTTTTCTATCCAGATGAACTGTGACTAACTTTGAGGTCCAAGGAGCAAGGCAGGGCAGTACTATGTGGCATTCTTAGTCTCTGATTTACATCAGCCCTCCTGCTGAATGTTTTCTGCTGAATGTCTTATGCACATGACATAGATAAAGTTGGAAGGGAACTGCTGGTCATGAAAACTTCGAAGGATGGAGTCTGACCAATCTGAGCAGTTTGATTCACTGACATGTTTTTCTTTATAACTAGCTGGAAACATGTTTCAGTTTACACCTGATGTCTACCGTACAACAGTGAACAGTCTCATTCTATCTCCTTGATACCTCCTTGTACAGGAAAGCTGTTCCTGGATTCCTTCTAAGAGTTTTGTTTTCCCCTCTGGCTAATCAAGTCTAGTTCAAGAAGCTGGTGTTCATAGGGCATATGYTCTGGCGTTCTACTAATACTAGCAGGATTCTTTGTGTTTATGATCATGTATAAGTATGTGGTGATCCTGATGCATGTTTTTTGATTTTTAAATGTTCTGGCACTTGTATTTTGGTTGGTTAGTTTATTTGTTTGCTTGCTTTGTTTTTACATGGAGAGAAAACACTGGTTTCATGGCACTGTGTTTTTCTTGTTTTACTGGTAGAGAGTGGATATACATAAGACTTTCTGAGGCYTCACTTCTACCATCAATTGGCAAGGCAGATATTTGCATTCCTATCATGCTTGTAGCTGTGCTTACCATAGTTTAAAATACAGTGAACTGAGTGACTTATATCTTACTGTTAGAAACCCCCTGAATCCTGCTGTTAAAGTGCAGGTTAAAGGTGTTCGTTTTGATGAGAATTTTGGAGTTCCATTACAGGACAGCTAGGTTTTTACACACTTGCCTTCTAAATCTCTAATTCTAACAGAAGTAGAACAAAATACTGAGAGAGAGTAGGTATAGGTTCGATTTCAGTAACTGTTTTATCTGTTTGGATTTTTTTCTGTGTTCATTAAAATACCTCAGACCTCGTATCTTTTGTCATTGTGAAATTTTATCTTTTTTTTTTTTTTTTTTTTTTTTTTTTTTTTTTTTTTTTTTTTTTTTTTGTCAGCCTACCACCCTAGAGGGTGGTATGCCCAAGTGGGTTTTTAATGCCTTTTATTTTAATAGGCTCTATTCTGATTTGATCAGCAGGCAAATTCAGTTTATTTTCTCACCTATACATATATGTCATCAGGCTGAACGCACGGGAGTTCTCTCAGCTAACTCTGTCATCTGAGAATTTTGCTAGGAATCTCACGTTCAGTTCTCACCTACCCTGTATTCTCTTTTTGCACCTATCTGCCCTTTTCTGTTAGACATTAAGAGATGAGGTCCTCTTCTCTATTAGACTTGAATGCTATCTGGATCTTTTTAATGCAAATAGCTATGGTGTTTTCATCTTTGAACCAATGTTCTCTTAAGGAAGAGAATAAAACATATGCAAAAACCCTTGTGCCTCAGTTATATGTCCTTTTTTCACTTGGTCAGTATTGTTTTATAGTACAATGTCATTACAATATGACCCCTCATTCTTGCATGTAACTGAGCAAACTAATAAATGTATTGCAGTGGTTCAAAACAGTAATTATGCAATAGAAGGCAATATACTTGTAATGCATGAGTTGTTGTCTTAATGAACCAAAATACTTCAGTAGACAGTTGTATTTCACACTGTCTCTTTTCTTCTGGTAATTTGATTTGCAACTAGTGACCAGCACAATTTAAATTAGTAGTCTCTTAGAGTGTAGTTTCTAACTTGAATTTTCATTCTGTTTTTTGAAGAGGCTGCAACAAAGCATACACAGGACTTCAGACAACTGAAAACTGAAAAGAAAAGGCTTGAAAAGGAGCTTAAAAAGGCACAAGTAAGGCTTTCCTTATCTTTGGGTGAAGCTTCTTTTAGTATTTTTGGGTGAAAAATAGGAAGCTATTAGTGTAAGAGATACTAAAACAGAAAAATTACTTTTTTTTTTGGATCCCGAGTRACTAAACATAGCAGTTCACTGTAAGAGAGAAATTTTCTAACTGAAGAAAGGCCTTTGAAATGTTGATATAGATTTCATGCTATGTAAGAGTTGATGCTCTAAAAAATATGTTTGGCATAAAAATTTTGTACTTCTTWACAGGGAAGGCTTGACAATGTATTTAAAGAGAAGTGCAGAAAAGGTAAGTGTTTACMTTTGAATGCCTTCAGATTTGTATGTGGTATTGTTCCATATGAACATATTCTTCTCACCTCTCCTCCTTTTAATAGTTAAGCATGCAGAAACTCAGAGTTCAAGTGAACATCTTGCAACAGATATAGACAAAGGTAAGACTTTGCATACCATTCTCTGTATGAAACCAATTATTATGAATTTATTGCAACTCTTCTGGAGTTGTGTTTTTGGAAACATAGTGTACTGCCAGAATTGCTGTAAGAGCAGATGTGATTGATACAAGTGGGCTACAGTGATAAGGGACTAGTGTAAGAGATTATTATTAAGGAAATAGTAAGGAAAATACTTGATTCTTAAAAACGGCTAATGTACCCTGTGCATCTGTGAAGTCAGCTGATAGGCAATTATAAAACAGAATGCAAACACTGAAAAAAACCCAAGCAATCCTTCTGAAGCTCACTGAAATCATTAAGAACCAAACAGGAGAGTAGTCTGGTACAATTTCTATGTGACACTTGGTAAATCAAGTGGAAATCCAGGAGGTATAGCTGTGTCTTATCCTATTGGCTGTTTTTTTCCCTAGTGATCTAAAATGTATGCTACAAATTATCTGAATCTAATTGTAATGGAGCAAATTCATCCAAAACTTCCTCTAAAGTACCGAGGCCAAACTTGAAACAAATTTATTTTTTTTATCTTTTACACTCTTTTAAAGTGCTGGTACGGCTTTTGAATTGTTTAGATATTCTAAAGGCAATTTTGAGACAAAAGAACTTCACCATTCTATTTCTTGCTTCGCAATAAGTTTGTTGCAGAAATCAAATTTTCTGAAAAAGGCAGACTTTGTCAGTTTCTGTGTGTCTTGGCATATTTTTTACTTTTGGATTGTATTGAATTGATGCCAAATTTAATCCTTTGGTTTTTAATTAATGGCAAAATAGGAAAATTAATATCTGAGCGTTAATTTGAACTTCAAATAGCAGCAAGTCTTWATTAGTAATGAGAAGATTAATGTTGTTACTAGCTGTTAAGCAGAATTTGTCTGTTTTTCCTATTACATGCTGAGGTTTTTTTAATATTCCTCTTCATAAAATAAACAGTTTGCTATTACCATTGACTTAAGGAATTTGCAAAAAAACAGTCTCATTTCTTGATCGTTGGATTGTTGGATCTGATGATAGTTTTGGTATAAGTAGATGAGGTCCTTATGTATTTTGCTGAGGTCTTGGATTGTTTTTCCCTCTCCACCTGTCCTTCTGTCTCTGAAACTAGATTGTTTGACATCACCTAGCAATGGTGCTATTAGGACTGTAGACAGAATCTCCTAATGTTATGGCCTGATAATCAATTTAGATACAAAGAGTAAGATGCATTATTACTGAGTGAAAATAAATGTAATACTGTATCCGTTTGAAAGACAGGTGTTTGCCAATGAAGGCAGGGACCTCCCTTGGAGTGGTGGGTATGATTCCCTCCTCCCCCTTCCCTCCGAATTATTATAGCTTTGAAATCACGGGCTTTCTGRCAAAGRTATGGGTAAAAGGGAATAACAGTTTTTACTAATWTRTATAACCAGGTGAAACAAGTAACAACAATGATAGCACAGCCAACCCAGCCACAAACCAAGTAACAGCTTCACACACAGACATGCCCTCCCCTTTGGTGSAGTTACGGTCCCAGTCAGCRSGGGCGCTGTTAGCTCCYGGCYGGGCAGGGCGGGTGCGATAATTTCCTGGTGGCTGCAGGAGGTGCTGTGGYGCGGGTCCCRGYCGRTTTGGGTCTCACGTGGCCCATGGCTGGCACAAGCTGGCAGAGATGGATGGAGAAAATGTTCCTTTACAGACTCACAGGGGAAAGCTGATCTCAGTGCTCCTCTGGATAGCAAGAAACTTCAGAACGGCCAGATGGGCTGTTTTGGTATATGTATATATATGATTATATATATTATAGTTTTGGTATAAGTAGATGAGGTGCTTGTGTATTTTGCTGAGGTCTTGGGTTGTTTTTCCCTCTCCACTTGCCCTTCTGTCTCTRAAACTAGATTGTTTGACATCACCTGGCAATGGTGCTATTAGGATTTGACTACTGTAGCTGGAATCACAGGGGTCCCGGCAAGACAATCGGGCAGAAAACCACAGTCTAGCAAACAGGAACTGACAGCAGGACACTGGGTTCTGCAGCAGCAGCAAGCGAGCTCTCTCCTGCAGGTAGCAGGTTCACCGTCCTCCCCAAGCCAAGCAGGGCAGGAGGTGAAACTACCCTCTGCCCCGCACACATACACACACACACACACACACACACACACACACACACACACACACGCCCTTCCCGAGCCCAAAACTCCCACTAGAACTTCCCTCTCTCCAAAGAGAGAAAAAAAGAACAAGCTGCCGGGCAAGAGGAGTGCCCAGGGAGACCCTTCTCCTGGATCCAGAGCTTGGCACCCTCTTTTTTCTGTCTAAGCACCTGTCATTAAGTAAAGGATTCAGCCATGAAGCATACCTTAGCAACAAAATGGGAAARAAATTCCCCAAGAAAGGAAACAAAAGGAGAAACCTTAACCCACAACARATACAAATCTTCTTAGGAGATTTTCTCCCGATTTTATGTTCATGTAACTTGATTTCTTTTACAAAGCTATTTAATTTCACTAATGCTACATTCGAGTGGGTACCTTTTGTAGTATTCYCTATAAAAAGGAAAAGCTAAAGCCTTCTGCAGCTGTTCCTTCAGTCTGCTGTGTGCATATGGCTAGTACRGGATCGATTCCCTAAATGGCATGTATTATTTCTCTTTCACTGAAGCTTGTCCCATGTTGTAATTTTTGTTGTGGCTATTTCGGTTGTTTTGTAGGCATGTCTGTGTTCAGAGTAAAATAAACATAAMTTCTTAGTTCAATTTCCTCAACCTATTTTAATAATTTATTTATTTTAACAGGAAGAGTAAAGCTCTTGTTAGAAGAACTTTGGATGTGCATTGACAGTGCAACAGGAAAAAGAGAGAATGAGAAAAATGATTCWATCTTAGGTAAAATGGCATGAAAATCTTGAAATTTTCTTGAAGCTCTCTCCTTTTCTGATCGAARTGTAATGTTGGTACTTTCTTTCAGCTTCTGTTCAGGATAAGGAATGGTCTGACAACAGTAGACTTACAGAAGGTAGGTTCCAGTTGGGTACTGACTGCATAATACTCTTTTGAAAGACTTAAATTCTTGCCTTGGTSATTGCTTGGTTAAGTACACGTGTGATTAGGATATCTGAAAATAATTCAAATATTAATTTGAACTGTCTTCTAATTAAAAGCTATTGTAATTTGCTGTTGCAATCAAGAAATCAATTTCTTTTACTGTTTGTAAGTAGTCAAAACTCATCTCATGTTTAAACGGTAATTATTACATCATTATGAACTTTGTACTATATAATGTGAATGATGGGGCACCTGGGCTCTTTTCAGTCCAAAACAAATATGTGGTAACACAGTTGAATTAGGAAGTTTAGTAAGCTGTTACCTRTGTTTTCTTCACTGTAATGTGATATTCAGATAATAATAAAAAATAATCTGAGCAGTTAATTCACATGCACATTCACAGYAAACTTGAACTGCTTCAGCTTTACATAACAGATACCATTTTCCTTCTGCACTCAAGACTAATAGGTGATTTGTAACTGCATTAATTTCTATGTTCTGTCTCTTGAATGTTTTCATTAAGCTTTGTTATTTTTCTCAGTTTCTCTACTACTTTGATTTTTCTGTTACTAAAGGTGTAGAGATACTGACTGGGATAGGTACTGGGTTCTGACCTAAATTTGGCTTACTTAAATCTGAGCAATACCCATCTTACCTGCTCATCTTTTTTGTTTGGGGACACAAGGATACAGGAGAAGCTGCCGGTACATATTAAAAGCAGAGATGGAAAGGAGCACACTGGAGTTGTCTGCTTTAATACCAGATAAAAGGAGATACTGTACAGTGATATTGTATGTCAAATACAAAGATGAGACTGAATCCCTAGGGATATGTGAGAATGTGAGATCTATGGTCTTACGCTAAAGTCCATAGAATGTGAGTGCTTTGAGAAGCAGAYCTCTTTTCTGTTGTTAAGACCATATGAAAATCTCTCAAGATAACACTTTTAGATGTAACAGTGTTCCATTGCATATGTAATTTTGCGTATGCAGTGTTCCCCATAGTTCTTTGTTTCATATCATGGAATGTGTGGATTTGCTGTCTCAGAAAACAGCATATTGTTTGTAGCGTCAAAGAATAACTAGTGTATGAAGTGTCCTGAAATTCACATAATTGGAAACAGCTTGAAAAATTCTGCCTTGTTGTCAGGGCATGAAAAAGTTTCTGTGGAGGAATTTTTTTTCTCAGAGAAACAATGCTGTTTGTTTTGAGAAGTGCATTTGCTASTGCCAGGCATCTGCAGTCACTGACCTGATAATGATGAGGTTTTGCTGTAAATCAGATGARGTTCTATGGCTATATTAATTATTTTTATAAAATATCACATCTTAATTTGGTCCTTCCTGAGAGGAAATGCCCACAAGACTTGTTTCAAAAAGTTGCTTTGTTGCTTGGAGTRAGGAGATGACAATTTGAAACAGCAAACTGCCTGCAATGTGGACAAGCAAGAGCAAAGTTTTGAGCTGTAAAATTCAGTTTGTTTAGTACCAAGGCAACCAGTGTTAGTATTGGACTGCTTATTTAATCTCTGCTTCTTTCTCCACTCTGCATCAATGAGGTGTTTCAAGTAGTACATGATAGATTTTGATGGTGTTTTCAGATCTGAGAGAAGATTAAGATTACTCTGAAGGGAGAGAAGGAARGAAAGTAAGGGTTTGAAGCTACATGAGCTAGATTCCAGGTTGTACATTTCAGGAGAGAACTTAATAATTACACTGAGTGACATGATGAACAAGAGTGCAATTCCCTGGATAAAGTAAAATTTATCTGTGAAATACGATCTTTGAGAGGATCCTTCCAATGAGATGGGCTCAATATTAGTAGGGCTTTTCCTGGCCCTGAGGTTCATGCCAAGGTGCCAAAGAGTCAGCACTTCCRAAAATGAAACTTACTTATGCTGAGTCTTAAAAAATTGCTATGACAACTTTTCCTACCGATAAATGGGCAACTRTGGAAAAAATATCTAATTCCTAAARAAATTCAGTTATTCGGGACTGGTTTGGACAGGGATGGGTAGAGAAGGTTAGAGAATCTCTTAGTTATTCAGAAATTATGTCTTTGATCCATTTTCAGAGGAAACTTTTAAATGGATGACCTGTGTCACTATTCTTGGGCTTGATGTAGGTATATGATTGATTTTGAGAYTAGAGATAGGATGTAAAGTTCCTARTAACTTGATACTAGTGTGTAGTTCACTATGAAAAGTAAACTTCCTAATTGTCTAAACGGAATTCGTATAGGGGCAAAATATGTAACTGTTGCTGCCCACTTCAGTGTGGGGAAAATTCTGAGCTTTGAAATGGTGTGCACAAAACAGCATGAAAAAAATCTGAGAGAGAACSAACTTTGTAATTTTCCTTTTTTTCTTTGTTTCTGCTTGTCAAAGATCTCCTTTTCCCTTGAATCATCTAATGGAACTCAAATTGTAAAAAGAATGTTGGTTTTTCCTGAGATTGTTTAGAACATCCTGGAAGCTCTTTGTGACTGTAGCTCATAAATGGTTTTATAAAACAATGATTTTAATATTATCTTAATACTTAAAAGATGTAAAGGAGATGGCAGAGCTTACTTATCATAAGGGAAAATTATGTGCTAGGGCCCTTCAGGCTGAACAGTTTCTCCTTCCCTGGTGTTCAGTGCAGCTATTGAGATTTTTACATGGGGTTGCTACATGAAGTAACTGAGATGGATCTTTGAAATCGGGTTATTGATCAATTTTTCTAATTTACTGTTAGTGGAGCYGACATATCAGAATGTGCTTAAAAGTTTTTGATTGCTGAGGAGGTTATTTTGACCTATCAAATTAAAYGTGTATTTTTGAATATGATACTGTCATTGATGCTGCTTCAGGAATATCTATGCAAGTTCTAGTAGTGGATTAACACAGAGAGCAGTAACGAAGCGCACAATTTCTAAAATTTTTCCAACAGAATGTAGGTTGTGCCAATTAAATTAATACACCCCCTGCTCAAAACTATTTTRTGCATGTGCTGTTCTTTCTACTGTGGGATATTGTTGCTAATCAACSAGATTTCTTGCTAAAGGATCCCTTGGTGTGGATTAAAGTAGAAAAATGCTAAATAACCTATATACCAACAAATTTTATTAGAACTGCTTTGAAACTTTAAGTGGAAAACACTGTAATTGATTGGAAAGGGATGTATAGCTATTCGGAAGTGTTTGATCACCCTAAGAGAGGAAAACTGGAAAGAAAAAATAGAGAGGAGAAAAGACAAAAATAACCACCACCTGTGTCTTCAGTGATGTGTGGGTGATCCTGGTCTGTGGCTGTGATACACAGTCCAAGTCTGTCAGAGATGGAGGCCTGCATAAGCATCAATTTTTTATAACCTTCATTCTTCAGTGAACACCCCAGTACCTCTTCCAGGAGGAGTTCTGGACATTTACAGTCTTCTTTCTGGAAGATCATGGAAGTCTAGCAGTGTCAAGAGGGGTATGAGTGTGTGTTCAGGTGTGCCCGGACAAARTTTCTAAACAAAGGTTCTGAGTAAACTTTCAGAGTTTTGCAGCTTTACAAAGGGTCATGGTGTGGGAGAGAAACTGGCTTAAAAAAAATCCCCTATCCTGCCTCTGCAGTATCCATTGCTATACAGCAGTTTTTCCTTTAAATTTAAACTAGCTTGCTTAAGGTAAAATTTAGCCACAAGATCCAAGTGGTTCACTGCAGATGGTACCTGTGTACACAGAATAGGCTTGATGTCTTTCTTGAATACTGCTGATTTTGTGTCTAATGGTGTTCGGTGAACCTGCTAAATAAGATCACACATATACAGTATCATATAAGAATTGCACATACTACAGAATAAGTTTAAGTTCTATGTGACACACTGGGGTTTTGGGATTGTTGATTTCCACTGTTTTATTAGGAGTAATATTTTCATTTTATAAAATCAAAGTATTTAAATTTCAGGAAARTGGGACATCTTTTCCCTTTTAGAAGTATTTAGCACAATTATAATAGATTTAAATKATTTGTCTTTTGAACTTTCCTGGGTAAGTGTGTTTTTTCTGCATAAGTAATGAGTTCCTGTGTAATAGTAAAAGCTGTGATTTGAAAAGTAACAAAACAAAAGTACAATGCARAGAATCACACAGAGCATTTAGACTGCATTCTTGTTGTTAGAATAACTGTAAAACTGTATAGTTGACATCTTTGAAAGGTTGTCAACTGCTCAGTATCTTTGTCTTAGTGGTTCAGATTCCTCTGTGCATAGGTATGTTGAGGGGCTTTTCTTATTAAGGGTTCAGCTTTGACTGAATCATATCATTAAAGACAAAATCCTGTATGATTAGACTCAGTATTTTAAATTTAAAGAACAAAGAATTTAAAAGCATATGCATATTAAATAATAAACTAGAAATGTGGCTAAGAGCTCCCTTGCTGTGTTTATGGCAGGGTGTAATTATAACTGGCCTGCAAGTACAGCTGCTGGCTCAAATCTGTAGGTTATTACAGCCTGAGTGGGGAATGTCAGTGCATGGTTGTCCTGCTTTTCTTGRCCATGAGTTAGTGGGCAAAGACTGAAATAAAACATATGGACTTTCARTTCTACTAAGAAATGGCCCTTCCTGATAAGAAAAATTGGGAATGTTTTAATGACCCAAGTCAGAAAATGTATGGGGAGAAGCTCTTTGCACACACGTATGCCTTTTTCATGAAAAAATAATTGTCTCATCTCATTTCATCTCATCTCTGTAAGGAAAGTATTTCTGAAAGTGACATAAAGATTTTCTATGGAAACTTCACTGGAAAATATTGTATTAMATTTTTATTACTGTTATATATTATCTCTGTAGACAAAAGTGGAAGGGGGAAAGTTTGTAATGTTATTTTTCTGTCTTAGACACTGTACAAATCCACCAAAAGATCAGGAAGTATGATGGCAAAACGCTACGTTGGTGTTCTTCCGTGGAAAGTGCTGTAAAGCAAAATTCTGTAACAGCAATGATAATTCAAACAAGTACTGAGCCTTTTGGAGATGATTGTGTTGAAAACAGGTCTACTGAAGAATGTCTGCGCAATGGTGAGGATAAAACTGTAGATATGATAATACAGACAGGCGTGGAACACAGCACTTCAGGCTACTCCAATCAGGAGCAGAGGGACCCAGGTGGAAATGTGACGGATATATTGAATTGGGCCAGGCCTCTTCCTGCTCTGCTTTCTCCAGTACAGCTTTCACCACTGACTACACRGGTGAGTTTCAGGATGCGTCTGACTTGGCACTTAACTTGGTCTTAAAATTACTGAAGAAACAATGATTTTATATTCCAGGGCTTTTTTTTAAATTTAGTATCAATATTAGTTACTCATGCACTGAAAGGRTCTCTGTGTGTTTAGATCCATATGGATGTTTTTTTTTGCCTTGTAGCATATTGCCTGTGGAAGGGAGCAAAACCATAATTTTCAGAAGTATACATGTCGTGTTTTAACCCCAGTCAACAACTAAGTAGCACGCGACCACTTGCTGGCTTCCCCACAAGCAGGATCCTGGGGAGAATCGGAAAAGTGAGAAAACATGTAGRTTGAGATAAAAACAGTTTAATAGGAAAAACTGTGCAAAGCAGAAAGCAAAGCAGAACAAGGAATTCATTCACTCTTTCACATGAGCAGGCAGGTCAACAGGGGTCTGTCACACATAATGGTGACTTAGATAAATGTCACTCAAAATATCCCACCCTTCCTTTTTCCCCCCTCTCTCTGTGTACTCAGTGTGATGCCATTAATGGTATGGGATATCTCTGGTCAGTTGGGATCTGCTGTCCCAATTGTGTCTCCTCTGAACTTCCCATGGAGCCCCAGCGCTCTTACCAGTATGGCAATAGGAGAAGCACAAAAGTCTTTGATGCTGTGTAAGCACCACTCAACAATAATGAAAACATCTCTATATTATTAACACCGTTTTCAGCACAAATACAAAACRTACCCCAACAGTAGCTACTGTGAAGAAAATTAACTAGCCAAAACCAGTACACAGTCACCTATGTATCAAGTTGTTGTCATGATTTTCCAGTGGTTCAGACTTACAGTCCCAATTCATATCCAGTATAAGCATGGCTTTCATAGAAAAGTTCCAGAGCTTGAAAGTTAAATGCAAGTCAAATGCTCTTTTCCAGTAATCTTAGAATACAAGTAAGTAGGTAAAGAATTGTCTTTTTGCAGAGATATTTTCATTTGCTGTGAAGAACAATGATGAAGAAAGTTGTAATTTTGTTGATCAGCCTTAATCTCTAAAAAACCATGGCATATCAGGGCCTTAAGTGTACTTGTGTGAAGAAGTAGGTCTGAACACTGATACCAGGGTTTAGAATATTAACTTTGGGTTTTTTTTTTTTTTTATTGAAGGATATATTATTTGGAGAAGTCGCAGRGTCTAGTGATGAAGAAGATGATTGCAGTACCTCTGCAGTGGAGGATATTTTACAAGAAGACCAAGTTCAGCCTCTGAGTTGTGATGTAATCAGCCACAGTGATGAGTGTAACAGACAGAGCAAGTCATGTGAGCATGGTTTTGATGCAGAAATCTCACTTAATCTGAGTTGGAATGAGAAGAATACTCATATCAGTCCAAAGATGTCAAGCAAGGAGGAGAGAGAGGCTGAAAGAAAGCAATCTGAAGGTCCTACTTTAATTACAAACATGGAAACTAACAAAGATTGTTTGGAGGAGAATTCTGAGGATATGGAAACTGAGAACAGAGAACTAACTGGAGCCACAGCATGTGAATCAGAAGACATGGCAGAACAGAAAGGAGATGGTGAGGACATGCACAGTGAAGGGGGAGACTCTTCAGCAGATTTTATGTTACAAGGTTTCAAGCCTCAGAATCAGACAGAAAAATGTAGTGTGGTAAAGCAAACAGAGGAGAATGTAACCTTAATTAGAGCTGTTGATTGTAAGAGTACACATGAAAAATGTGATGAATTAGTGAAAGGAGAGAGAGATGGATTATTAAGACAAACTCCCAGGGAAGCATCTGTTGCACAAAGCATTACTCGTTTGCTATCTGAGCAATGCATTGTGCTTCMAAGTGAAGGTTCTGAGGAAAAATCTGATGTGTTGATAGCAAGTGAAGTGGTTGAAAGTAACTCAAAAAATGTAATCGAATTAACTRATACAGCTGGAGCTGTTGAGATCTCTGCACACTCTCAGTGCTCTGAAATAAAACATGACAGTGAAGACGTTTTGGAGAAACAACATATGCAAATAAGAGATGAGGACAACAGAGAATATGWACCAGAGACTGTTAAAGTCTCTAGGCATTACTTACCCGTATCTGCTGTTGAAGGAATCAGAAATTTATTGTCAGTCGTTCCAAAAGATGAGCAGCTCAAAATTGAAGACATGAATATAACCAGAGCTCCAGCTATTGAACTAGCTATGAAATTTGACAGAGGGAGTGTTCTAGAAGTAGCTGAATTGCCAGAGCTATTCCATAGTGTAGAAAATGTAAAATTAGTAGATACAAAGAAGGGGGTATATTTACAAAGCAAACCACATCAGGAGGAAAATGATAGTAATTTRTTTCAAAGGAAGCCAGACTTGGAAAATATATATGTACTACCAAAGACAGCAGGCATTACTGATGCAGAAAGCAGTGTAGCTAAGTGCAAATCCTCTGTGTTAGATTTTACAGAAGTGAAAGGTGAAATAAAACAATCTGAAAACTTACGTAATACGTTAGAATGTGGGCATTCCAAATCTCAAAACTTTAGAGTGTTTGAATCTCAAGAGTTTGAAGTCAAAGATAATCCAGAAGATTTTGGAGGGGAAAATGGTRAGCTGTTAGCAAGAAGGGATACTATTGAATCTGTCTTAGTAGAAAGCAATCCTTCTCAGGAACAGTTTGCAAAACCTCTGAATCAGCTCTCAATAACTGGAAATGTTAAATGTGATGAAATAGAAGGGAAATTAAATAAACAAAGCAAGGAATTGCTGGCTGAGACTTTTTCCAGTTCATTGAAGTGGGAAAAGGATATTGTGAAGAAAAATAGTATTTCAGAGATGATCTGCCAGCCTGTTTCAGAAATGCCTTATAAAAGTGGTGTGGCTTTTTCTACTCAAAAGGACTTGGACAAATGCTGTATGAATAATGAGGAAATCAATTCTCCTGTGCAAGTGGGAATTGGCTTGGAATCCACAAGACCTCCTGATCTGAATTTTAGTCTTCAGAAAGTTGTTGGCTTCCTTGAAACTAATTTCACAGGACAGACTGCTTTTTCCTGTTCTTGGGAAAAGAAGGGACCTACAAATCCTATTACGAGTAGTAAATTTAACTGTTTTTCAGAAAACTTAAGGGAGGGTGCTGAGATTCTGTCTGCTGAAAAAGTCAACATGGGCAAAGAACTGGGCTGCCCTGAGAGAGAATCCATACACAAAAATGAAGTGAAAACTTCAGATAAGGAGCAACCAGTAGATAAAGAACCTCAGTCATCTATTAAACCACATATTATGTATGCAAACTCTTACAAGAAGAATGCTTTTCTCCTCCAAAAGTTTGATTGTCAAAAGTCRGGATACGGGAGTTCTACATGGCAGGTTAGAACAGATCCTTCTAGAACTGGTTCACTAACAGATGGGGGAGAAAGTAAAGAACTGAATAGTTTTGAGGGTTCTGGAAAAAGTGCCATAAGGTCTAAAAGTGATTTTCAAATGCCAGAACAGAGCAATCACTCTGAAGAGAAAGACTGTTCTATCCGAAACATTAGGTATGTGAAGTGTTCTGAATGTGTTCCCATGTTCAGAAAGGAACTGAGAGCTTCCAGGAGAGTTGCAGTGGATGCTCTGGAAACTGGTGCAATTGTTGATGCTGATTACCAAGTAGGTGAGCTTCATTCAATGATCCACCCAGGAAATACTTTCACAGTTTGTCACCTAAAAGCAGGCACTGTGGTGGGTATGGATACACAGTGTGAACTAAATAGCTCTGGAGATACTGCAAATGAGCGGTCAAGTGTGACTGGGGAGGGTTATCCTGAAGACTCAGCCTCTTGGGAAAGGGAATGTATATTAGTAACCTCTGAAACTACTGAGAGAGCTAATGARCTCATGGTGGAGTCTGACATAGCTGGATGCATCAGTCACAGTGAGAAAAGCCTGTTAAAACCTGGGATGTCAAAAGAAAGCCCTGTGATGCCAAATGCTTCAAAAAATAGGTTACCTCTATGCAAGATGTTAAGCAGATTCTCAGAAAATTGCAAGCTGACTGTAAAAACCAGTAAATTAAATACAAGAATGTTAGCACTTGGCAGTTTCATAGAAGGAAATGATTCTGCAAAACTTCAKTCAAATGGGGAACAAAGTCTGTTACACAATATTAATATGGGGGTCTCAGTGTTTGAAGAATATAATAATAATAATCCAACTTACACTGCTTGCAACATAGGAGAAAGCAGCACTGATGTTATCGTAGATAGTGGTAGAAAAGAAAATTTACTCAAGTATCTTCCAAATCTAGCCCTGTCTGATGTAAGGTGCTGTTGTCAAACAATTGGGCAGCTCTCTGAACCACAAAAGACAATACTTGAGAAGTTATGTACAGTGGAATCAGAGTCTTGTGCTCTCAAAAAGAGCAATAAATTGAAGTGCAAGGAGCAAGAATCATCTGAAATYTTGACTGTTTCTACCAAGACAGGTACTCAAGTAATGCATACCAAGTTATCAAAGAGACTCTTTCAAGGTAAAAGAAAAACAAAGACTCTCAAAGTTGCTCAGCCAGTTCTTACTGATACTTCTATGACAACARAATGCTCATCTGAGATGATAAATATAATTAGGCAAGAGATAGGTCCTCCTCTGCCTCCCTTGCTACTGCCTCTGATTGCTACTCCTCCAAAAACTACCTGTACTGTGTCCCCAGTAATGTCTTCTACAGGTCAATCCTCTTTGCTTTCCCCTCTTGATGACCTGATATCCCCACTACGTGAAACTCCTGTTCTTCCTCTCATGTCTCCATTAACAGATACTCCAACAGCAAAATCTGCTCTTTTATTTTCTACTCCTTCACCCTCAGAAATGGCAGTAGGTAGAAGGATTTGCTCCTCACCTTTGAAATTTTGTACTTCCATTCCAAAGCATGCACTTCCTGTTCCAGGAAAATTTCCTCTCTTTGCAGCCGTTAGTGCTGGTCCAGGTGCTCCTCAGGAGAACTCTGTGAAAATATTGGACACTATGTATCCAGAGTTGTCTGCAAGGGCGAGGACACTAAACATTCTGAAAGGCAATATTCAACTTAACCGATGTGCTTTTTCAGACAGCCAGAATTTGCCAGGACCTGTGTCTCAAATAGGTGTATTCAAAGCAATTACATCTACATCAACTGCTTTTGTTAAAGCTGTGAGCAATTTGAAATCTGATAGTAGCAAAGATGAAGACAAAGATGTGCAAAATCAGCAATTGTTTTCAAAGTCATCAGATCATCTGGAAAAAAGGACACTGTTGCAGGTTTCTATGCCAAGAAGTGCCAAGAGACTGAAATTGGACAGTGAACCGCCAGGGATGGAGCCGAGTGATATTGCTGCTGTCAGAAATACTAAAAAGACCATCTCCGAAATGCAGGAGGCTTTCCATGGTAAAAGCTGTGAAATCAATGATTCATCACACAGTTCCAATTTAGAAGATTCACTACTGGTAAAGAAGGATCCTGACTGCCAGAGAGTTTCTTTGGCATTAAAGAAAGTCGCTGAATCCTGTTTTGACTTGTTACCAGTTATTAAAGGTCATGTATATGTTGGCAGTATTACAAAATTTCCAGTAATGAGAGATGAAGAGAGAAAAGTTGTCTATGAATTTGGTATAAAAAGCAAGGTAAGTAGGATAATTTTAAATTTTATGTTTAATAATCACTTTTGTGCAGATGGAAAGACTGTAATTGTGTAGTATTTGAATTCTCAATTTTTCTGGCACTCTGCAGTGCCAGAGTGTAGTCTTGAAACGTTATTAGACAGCTACATTTCTATAACATAAGAAAATACAGAACTGCACAAGAAATTACTGCTCAGTGGTGTCCAGTATACAAAACTGCATTTATAAATGCATATGCTTTTCTGATGTATGCATAAATCACTTCATTTTTGCAGCTGTTTTTGTAGTGGATAATATTAACAGTTGTAGCAGCTCCTCCAAAATGACTATTTTTCTTTAAATTAAAAAATATTAACTTCATTGTATATACAGTAATGGCATATAACTTCATTCTATTTTTACCTTTATTATTCTTCATCAGGTTATTGAAATTAATTTTATTGGAAAAAAATCTTCCCTTATTTTATTTCTCAGAACTTGCTTAGCTTCAATGCTAAAAAAATTCACTTCAGTTGCTATCTTTCTCATAGGTAATTTGTAGTCTACAGCAGAGCAATTCACCAACTGATGCAGGACAGCATTTTGTCCTATTAGAGTTGTATGTAATTAAGTTTTCCTCAGAAGTTCCTACCAAGATCTCAGGCCATCTTTGTTAGGAGCTTTCAAGTATGAAAACTTCTTAGAAGCAAGGCTGTCATAGTTTTATGTTTCCAGGTCCAGCCACTAGCAAGGCCAAATACATACTCCTAGCTGAGCGACATGCACACAATGTGCACCTCCTCTAATTTTCGCTTCTCTGGCTAATCAGATTGAAAACCTGGTAGTGGAAAATACATACATTTATGTAGAGACAATATGGATTTCACCAGTAGCTAACTGGGCTGCTCAGGCACTTRGTAGGCACTCAGTATATCCAGTAGGTGACTGATGTTTTTCCCACTTGTCTCATGCACTGACAAACAKACAGACACAGAAGCATACACACATTCCTCCAGCAGCTGGTCCAGACTTTTGTCTGGCCCTCAGACTCYTGGTCTTTCAGGTAGCAGGCTTTGACCTTCTGGTTCCTCGCAAAGCTAGCACTCTGACTCCCTGTTGTCCACAGGTACTCAGTCTGAACTGTATACTCTCCATCACCTGGCTCCTAAACCTCTCATTCTGCTGCCCACTTTTAGCTTTCTCTCTAAACATCCCTGAGTAAGTCATGCATAATCCCAATGTTATTTTTCCTTGCATCTCCTGTTGAGTGCCATGTTACTRTAAAGCAGCAGCATCTCCTCCCCATCTCCTGCAGTGTGTAGAGTGATTTGGGGAAAGACTGCTGTTTACTTATTTAGTAAATCTCACACATGGACAATGGTCTGTCTGTCCTTCTGTCTGTGGCATCTGGAGTAGCTAAGTCAGGGTGCTTACATTCACTTCAATTATGTTATTTTGGGTTACTCTACTGGTCATTATTTCTCTCATTCCTTCTACCTGTCATTATTCTTCTTGTCCTTTGAGGAAGACTTTTTAATCACATAACTAAATTTAAAGAATAGTAGCCCCATTCTTCATTTGTTCGYGGCATATTTATTTTGGGAAGTTGCCTGCTCTTCCCTTTTTTCTTTCGTTGGCTGCCTCTGATTCACTTTCCTGCACTTTTATATGGGGACAAACAGTGTTCTTACAAATAAGATAGTTCTTATTTGACAGTAAGACAAGTTCTTTTTACTTGTCATACTAGTACAATGTTGTCAAGTATTTGTATACATATAACAGTCTAACAATAATTTTTGTGTCTTACAGCATTTAGCAGAGTCCTTGCTGGATGTTATTCTCAATAAGATGAAGGCTCAGAAGAATGCCTCAAATTACATTTTCAGTCAGGCTCTGTGTCGAGTCTATGCAGGCATTTGTCGACAGTTGGGAGATTTGGAAAGAGCCCGCCTTTTCTGCTATAGCTTACTTAAAGAAGGTATAGTGTGGCTTAGTGGTCTTATATCTTAAATACGTTGCACGTCTTTGCTGTAGTGTGCCAGAATTATTATGTTGGTAAAAACAAACAAATTCTGTTAAAGGGTTGTTTTCCTTAGAACTTTTTTCTGTAATGCAGAAATATAGACTTTTACTGAMGAAATTCTCCTTCTTATAGTTCCTCCATATCTGTGCTGTTGTTTTGTGGTGACCTGGGCTCTTAGTAGTCTAGTTATTATTYCAAAGAAATATTTCATTTGGGATCCTCTGTGTTTTAATTTTTGCCCCATCATCTCCAAAATGACAATGTGTTTTCTGGGAATTCTGTTCTTTTAGCTTATTAGTATTTTCTTACTTCAATACAGTAGGTACTGATTTATAAAGGAAGTGTGATTTAAAAACAGTAATTTGCTTAAAATAATGTCAGGATCTGGACAATTTGATCAAAATCATGTCACTTTTATAATATGTCATCCTTAAAGTCTTTTACTTCCCAGTATCCAAATTATCTCTTGGTTGAGAGTTTTTTTCTGTTTTGGTTCCCTTCCTTTCCCCACCATCTTTTGGTCCCAGTAAGAAAGGTAACACATACTATTGCGAAGGAAGTTTTGGAAGGACTTCACTAAGTTTGAAAATAGCATACTAGTATCTGTGTTTCACATTAAAATAAAATAAAATTCGAGAGCACTGACAAGCAAAGTGCTACAATGTGAGTTTGTTTCAATTATTTGCTACCTTTCATATAACATTCCTGTCTTTTTTCTGTTTCTTAGTCTTAAAAAGGTTTGTGATTTCATTTTTTTCTTCATTACTATTTTTTTGGGGCTGTAATAGTTTGGTTTGGATTCTTTTTGGAATTCTTTTCCTCTCTTTTTCTGTCCTTGATGCAGTTCATTATAACTATTTTTACTTCTTTTGTATTAATAGCTTTAATACTGCACCATGTTAGAAACTATTACTTGTCAGATGTCTTTTCTTAGTCTAAAATAACAATTAAGCTTTTTGTATTGCAAAAGTATCTTTTGCTTTGTATTGCAGTRTCTTACTGCTTCTTGTTTTTGTGGACTCTTGCAAACATCAAACATCCCCCCTTTCTTCCTTTTTTTTCAGTGTAAGATCCAAACTTGAGTAGCTAAATGCAGACTTTTATTGGATGATTTTCTTTTCTATACATTGAATTGCATAAATTTCTGTGGTCATTGTTCTGTGGTTTTATACTTATCTTTTGAGTGGGAACACCTGTAAATACATCTTAAGGACTGTTTAGGCTTTTAAAAATTTGTTTGGTTTTATTTGATTACTATGCATTTTAGGGTGTTCTCTTTCATGTAGTTTCACATATTCCCATCAGAATTATGCCAACACAATCTACACAATTACCAAATTCAATCTGAACAGTCAATACTACCTCTTTCAACTTATATTGCCTTAATGACTTGTCTACTGTTTTTTTTTTCTGTTCTCCATTCAGGTATTTTGCCTTAAGTGACTATAAAGAAAATGTTATCTTTTTGGTTATTTTTCCTTTTACCCCTCCTCTCTTCCCTCCTTTTTTTTTTTTTTTTTTTTTTTTTTTTTTTTTTTTTTTTTTTTTTTTTTTTTTTTTTTTTTGTTTGATGCCCCTTGAACTCTTATTTATCCCTGAGTCAATTTTATAAGTGTTTCAAATTTCCTGGGCAGTCAATTCAAGTTGCCGTATGTCAATAAGTCTAGTTCACCAACAGTCCATGTTCCAATAGACAAAAGGTTAATTATGCACATGATGAGCAGCTTCAGAGTAGAAAGTCCATCCAAGACACTTAATTGAAGTCTAAATTCTTTATGCTTATTAAAGCTTCTTGATTTCATGTATTTTGATATACTTTCTTGTTAAGATCTTTCCAAAAACGTCGAACTTATGCTGAAGCAAAGAGGGACGGTACATTTAGCTTTTCAGATTTTATTGGTTTTTGTATAATGTTCCAGGCCTATGTATTTCAATATAGCATTTATGCATGAAAGTAGTATCCACTTTTTTACTTATTCCAGTAATAAGTTATATTTTATTTGTTATTGCTTACAGTCTGCATGCTCRTGTTTTATCTTGCCTTGAAGCTCTCTGTGTTGGTATTCAGAAGGGTCTGTTGGCTTCCCATTGATGGCCTGGAACTCTGTCTTCTGTTACTGATAGTTGTTAGATACTTGTTCTGAATTACTTTAATGAATAAGGATTCTTCAATTACATGGGAGTTGCCCAAATTTTTACATATGTGGGAGTATAAATACTAGCATGCATCATTCACATATGCTCACAACTTACATAATATATAATTTCTCTGACAAAGTGTGGGAAAACTGCTGAGCAATATCAGATTTCAATTGTATGAAAGTTCTTTGCAGGCCTTTACATATATATGTACATATATATAAAAAATAATAAATTTCACAGGTGTATGGGTGCAAGGTATTAGCACATATTGTGGGTTATTTTTTTCCTTTGGACTACTTCCAGTTTGGTATGGTGATCACAGTGCTTGTTTGTGACTGAAATGTGTTAAGTAGGTTGTTGGAGTGCATCTTCCAGTTTCATTTACTCCTAAAAGAATCCAGTTTCAATGCTCCCAAGACAACTCTCCTTAGTGAACTAAAGTGCAGTAAGAATGATGATGGGAGAGGGACTGAAATTATGATGGGGGAGGTGGCTTAAGTTTTGTTGGGGTTTTTCTGGTGTTTCTTGTTTGTTTTTTTTCTTGGCTTTTTTTTCTCATTTAGTCTCAGGACTGAGATGTGCTAGTATGACTCCCCTTCCTTAGGATACAGTTGTGATGTGACTCCTTTCCTAGTTACCTTGCTACTGTACTAGCTTTTAATGCCTGGATATATATTTTTGTTGTTTTTAAATGTTAAAAGTTTGCTTTGTTATTTCTTTTTTTTTCCTTAGATTTTCCAGAGTCGGAAAAATTGATTTTATTTATCACAAATGTATGGCCCGACATATTTGTCTTCCAAGGTCCAATTAACAAAGCTATGCAATTAGTCATCAGGCAAAGTGCAAGCAATGAGATGCTGGCCTGTTTAAGTGCTTATCTCAACTGGGAACAGGTAATGTCTATTTTCATTGTCAATATAAGCTATTATCTGCATTGGTCACTTTGCTGGCTAAATCAAATCAAGCAACTTACTTTTCTAATGAAGGGTGTGAATATCACATCGAGACTGTACAATTGTACAACTAATGCTGCTTCAGGCCTTTTTCCCCTAGTTGTGTAGAGCCTACTAGAATACAGTACTTTTATTGTTTTCCCTGTTAAATACAAATCCACCTACTAAACATTAAAAGTAAAGATTGTTTTCAAACTTTTAACTGGAGTCTTGTTAGACGAGGAAACTCTTTCCATCTGCCAAACTGTTCTAGTTTTTGAGATTTTTTTTTTGTTTTGCTTTGTATTGTTGCTTTTTAAAATATGTATTGGTTTTATCTTTCATAATTCCATATTTAACAGGTAATGCTTTATTACAGTTAATTTCATGATGAGCCTATCTCTTTTTATTCACTCTCTTTTTGCAAGGTGGACTATAAATACCTGTTTATCACAAAAAAGGTTAATTTCATAAGCAGTCGGTATGATCACTACAAAATCAGTGATGCCAGAAGAAGGATGACCTGTGAGAGCTCACTTTAAGTCTTTGAGGTGTTGGGCAAATAAAATTTCTGTCAGTTCTCAGCAGGCGCATATTACCATCCTGAAAAGAATGTTGCAAGGAGGAAAATTTGAAATCACTGGGAGCAAATTCATATTATGCAGATGGAAWGCCAGAGGTGCTTTACTTCTGGAGGAGTTCACGTAACAGGCTTGTGTGTTTGTTTAAAGGCTAGGGCCCCATATTTTTGAAAACACCGTATTAATTGCCAGGCTTTCTTCCTGGAAGTAAAATAGTTATGTAAATATCAACAAAATAATACTGATTCATAGCTGTCCTGGTTCTGGCCAGGACAGTATTTATTTCTGCAGTAGCCGAAAGGGGAAATGGCTAGGACCTGGAGGTTATTCTGTACCACYTCACATTATTGCTTGGGATGTGGGGAAGGGAGTCTCTTCCTGGGGGAATGAGTCCCTTCCRGGTCAGAATAGTGTGATGGAGGGAGAGTTTGGGTATTGTTGTTTCTGTGTGAATTGTTGGTCTCTCTTTTGTACCCTCTATCATTAGTATTTGTCACTGGTATTGTTTGTTATCTTATTGCTGTTTCCAGTAAATTATTCTTATCTCAACCTGTGATCGTTACTTTTTATGCCTCCAATTCTGCTCTCCATCCCTGACACAGAGAAGARGAAGGGAGAGGGAAATGATCTAGCAGTGCATGGTTTCAGTGGGAGCACTAAATTGGAGAATACCATTTCTAAACCATGACAATATCTCACCTATTCCCTGTCCTAACATGCTGCTTCACAAACTGCCATGAGGAATACAGTTAGTCTTACTGCTGTCATCATAGCCTTTAGGTGTTTGTATGATCTTTTATTTTTTCCTTTGACCCCTGAAGCTAGCCCTGAATTTAATGTGGTGTCACTGAAATTACAGCCCCCTAAAGCTCCTGCATTAGTGCAGGAGTGAGTTAATTTGGCATGGATTTGTATCTGGGGTTTTTTTTTGCAAATAAATCACAGTTGTGATTAGCATTAAGGTCTGGTATTCAGACTTATGCTGTACTGCAGCGCATTTTTAGCAAAGAATTTGTATTCTCCATTTTATTAGGTTACATCTTTCAGTATCATGGSAGTAGAGATACACATAAGAATATCTTAGTAAATGTTTCTGCACTCACACTACCTACTTTATTTATGGATCTCTGAAATGTGAGAGCTGCTGCTGCAGGGGCAAAGGACCTCAGAATTTTCTGTATTGATAGGAGATGGCATCATCCAATCCATAAGCTCTGTTTTACTTGGGTGGAAATACAAGTAAAAGTTTCAAGTAGATTGTGTTAAACAGTCTGTTAYATATATAATTTTATGAGAAGATTATTCTACTTATGAAAGTAAAACTCACATGGAATAGGTATTATTTCTTGGTCAAAGTGTGCCATGTTAGTRACTTGTACCATGGCAGAACTTGCCAGTTATGTGAGGTTTTTTACTGAAAAGATTTGCACAGCACCCACTCATTTTATGTGATAAGGCTAGATTTTTTTTCTTGATACTTCAAATATTCAAAAAATGTTTGTTATATTTTTTTTTTCTTCTAGCTATTTAATCTTAATACTTCAAACAATCAAAGAATGTTTGTTGTAAATTCCCTTTCTTCTCCTAGCTATTTAATTAGCAGAATGGTTTCACACAGCATGTTTATTTACCTCAACTATTGAAAGTATTTCAATTATTAATACTTGGGGCGTGCAAATTAGCCCCAATGAAGAATAAAGGGTAACAAATTTTAAAATTATTTAGAAAATGAACAATATTAGTCTAATTTTCTTACACTGGAAGAAGATTCTTCTTACCTTAATGGTGCAATGAGAGAAACAAAAATCCCCAAATYGTAGAAGGACATAAGAGATTGGGTGTGAGGTCTGTGGTTTTTGTTGTTTGGGTATTTTTTTCCCAAACTCTCCTTTTAATAAAGGCGTCAGGAAAGATACCTAGTCTTGAAGGTTTTGGTTTATGTACTCTTAYTTGTTCATATTAATTCAACCCAAAAGTTGGATTTATGGTGTAAGATGCTGTGCACAGTCAGTATCAGATATATGTAAACAGTTTGGTTCTGGGCTGGTAACTTTTCRTGCATTAAGATAATTACCTTCTAAAATTCCAGAGTTCCTCTTTAGATGCTGGTATTATGGTCTCAAACCTGCTTTTAGAAATGCAGTCATGTACAAAAGTAGAATTTCACCTGAGTGAGCAGTATGGAGAAGATCTCAGTGAAGATGCTTGGCAGTATATATTTGCTGTTGATCTACTCTGCTCTCACTTGAAGTGGGATTGGACACACGATAATGTTATAAGGTATTGTGGCAATCAGTTATTTCAAATGTTTTCCTGTGTGGTTTTTCTGTGGTTTGTTTTGGTGGTGGTCTTTTGTTTCCCAAATTCATTATGACTTAACTTTTAAAATAATAAAATATTGCATGGCTATTTAGAAATCAGATGTTTCAAACTGATAAGACATAGACTACTGTGTTTRTGTGCCTTATTTTAAGATAGAAGAAGAAGATAGGATAGATCAATGAGGAAATGTAGGATTTTATGGTATTGTCCCAAGAAATAAACCCTGTTAAGAGCTGTCCTGCTAAAGAATTGCTTTCAAAATAGCTATATAAGATTTTGAGATGAATTGTCAGTCAGTGAAGCAAAGTGATTGGCTTCTTCTGAACTTAATTGTTTAATTCCCCTCCCCCCATCAGTAGAAAATGAGGGTGGAACTTCTGATACGAAAATAGCACTGCTTCAGTGCTGAAAGTGAAATATAACTCATTAGTATCTTGATGTCAGTCTTATTTTAATTCTAAAATAATTATAATACTTAGATTCAATGTCTTAAGTTTTCTTTGAACCTATAATCCAGGATATGGACTGATACCATACTTAACCTTGTTTGAAAGGCTTCATTTTTACACCTACACTGATCTGACAGCCTTGATTTTCTGTGTAGAGATTACATGACTTAGTAGGCATTTGTTTATCTGTGACATAACATGAGTGATACTTGTAATCATCATTGTCTTGTATATAAGTTCCATACTTTCAGATAGGAAAGAAGTTATTTTTGGTGAAATAATTCTAAAATTAATACAAATTAGCTTCAGTGAAAAATATGTAGTTTTAATTAAAGCCTTACCAAGGTGATCATCTGTGAGTTGTGCTGGTAATAGGTAACTATGTCTATTAACATAATTTTAAGGATTAAAAAAGTCTTACCTTGTGTTCTTTTAGGTTTTAAAACAACATCAAGTCCTACTTGTAACATACAAACTGAATTTTTAGTCAGAAGAAATGTAGAGAACATATCAGTAAGACACTGGAAAGTAACATGATTTCATATATATCTGTGAAGTCAGTCTACCTAATGTTAGTAACAAAACAAAAGATAATTTGCCTTCATTATTGTATGAATACCAACACATACTATAACCACCCCTTCATGCAGTATCAGATTTTCATACTAATTTGTCTTTCACAGCAAAGTGCTTTGGCCTTCTATGGATAATTGGATAAAGAAGAGAAAGGGGCATGAAACTGCTCAATCCATTCGTGATGGTGTTATAGCATTGACACTCAGGTTAATTGGTAAGTAATATAAATTCTTGGTTGAACTTCTCCTTTGTGTAAGTATGTCCTTAAGGAAGTGTCARGCCTGTCTGGAAAGTAAGTTGAAGTATTTTTGCATTTTGTTGGGTCTTTATGTAGATATTTTCTGTTTCTCAGCCTGTGGAAAGCAGGTACTTGAGTTTTGAGAGGTGTTATATTGATTCATGGTAACAAATAGCAACATGTTTTATGGATTTAAAATTAAATCATCTGTAGCTACATACAGACTCATAGAAATCCTGAGGTGGAAGAGACCCACTAGCATCATTGAAGTCCAACTCCTACCCTGCACAGGCTAGCCCCAGGTATTACACCATATGCCTAAGCATTGTTCAAATGGTTCTTGAACTCAGGCAGGCTTGGTGCTGTGACCAGTTCCCTGAGGGGCCTGTTCCAGTGCCCAGCCACCCTTTGGGTGAAGAACCTTTTCCTAATAGCTAAACTAAACCTCCCATTATGCAACTACATGACATATGGTTTTCAGCAAAGTGTATAAAATAAGGTTTTATATGCAACTTAATGTGATAATAAGTTTAAGTTAGATTAATTTATTTGGGATCTAGRTGGTATTTGATGCAAATAGATATAGTTTGAGTTTCACTAAATATTTTCAGTATGTAGGCTCTATGGTATTGTTTGTTAAGCAAAAATTGCATTCTTTCTAAGTTCTACATTTTAAAGTTGTAAACCTGTGGGAAGTTGAATGAATCTGATGAAAAATGTCTTGGAGACTTTAGTTACACAAGGAATGGGACAACTGTTGATCCCAAGACAGTGTGGTAACAAGAATTGCATTTTTGTACTTAAAATTTTACATTTTCTATCGATACTTCAAGAGACAGATGGGAAATATAAAATCCAGGAAGTTGACTGTCTAAATAGTCAGATACATAGTAACTCTTTTTCTTTCAGGTCGATTAGGACAAATAGGTTTGAAGGAAGGATATCTTGCTGCAGTGAAGAATATTAGTTCTGTAATTGGACTGTTCATACAGCATGCAAAAGAGGAAGGTAATTTTTTTTTARAGAAACTTGAGTGTAACATCCACCATGTGAAGTTTTGCTAATAGCAGAACATAAATTAAGRCATGTATGKCAAAACAACCTGCTTTTGCAGTTTACATTAGTGCATAACAGGTCAAACAATTACCRGTTTGAGTCCCTTTCTCTTACAAAGTTAATGAACTATTAACTGTATTACCTTCTGTTTGAGGCAGAGAGCTATTCTGAGATGGTTCAGACATCTTGGAATTGGACTGTTTCATGTAAGAGCCTATCAGCTGCATTACAGATCACTTAAAGGGTGATCTTAACATGAGCAGTAATAGCTCATTTTCTACCTGAGCAATTTATGCTGAAGGTTACTATAGCAAGATTGTTGTAATGGAAGAAAGACAGTCCATGATATTGATGAGACAAAACAAGGCAGGGCAGCAGAGATCCACATTGCTAAGTTATTCTGGATGTTAAGTACGTTTTGCATTGAGGCATTGGTTGATGTTAGGGAGCTGGTTTGAACCACTTATATAATCTCTCTTCCTTGCAATCTCAGGTTCTTTCAGCTTGGTGGTGTGTGTATGGTGTTTGTTTCAGACTYGGTATAAACCTGACTGTTTTCATAAGTCTGGTTACTCTTAACTAAAGTCACTAGATGCTCAGCTCTTGTATGTCCTTTGAATACTGAAAAGTTGCTGAATTGAGAAAACTGAAAAGTGCTAGTATAAAATGTTACAGAATTTGTGTGCAGGTTGTCATTTTGCTACGTTCTTATCACAACCGTTGATGTGTTTTATTTTCAGTTCTTGAATAATAGTTTCTATAGATTCAAGATTCCAAAAAACATTCTTGCATCTCAAAGTCCCTATAAGCTGATTTGTGCTAACTTTTTGCAGGTGTTCCCTGGGGTGTGCAGCTGGCAGCCGTATATTCACTGTGTGATTTGGGTTCAAGCAATCCAGAAGGTATTGTTGAGGCCCTCTGTGCTTGGAGAGCAAAAGTTCTTAACAACATCCCTTCTGCTGTCACAAATGGCATAGCTGAAATCACTTCTCTGTGTGAAATGGAGCTAAACTAAAATGTAGGGAAGTGGACTGATCCAAAGGAAGAAGTGCCTTAC
The DNA here is from genome assembly GCF_030028575.1 of Malurus melanocephalus. Classification (NCBI taxonomy): domain Eukaryota; kingdom Metazoa; phylum Chordata; class Aves; order Passeriformes; family Maluridae; genus Malurus; species Malurus melanocephalus. The sequence continues at coordinate 940,785 of NW_026623311.1, forward strand.
CAATTAAGCAGTAGTTGGTTCCAGTTAAAACCGTACAGAGTGATGTGTCTTCAGAATGTCTGATCATGGAAAAGCAAGCTCAAGTATTTTATTTGGCTTTTCTGTTTGAGGGAAGAGTTTTTAAAAAATAAATAAAAATGCTTACTTTTCCTAGTAGCTGATTAGTCATCCAGAAACCAGTGCATCTTCAGCTCCTGAGATATTTCTGGTTTGATGACAATAAAAATCAGTGATAGTTTTAGTTCTTTTACCTACATCAATTTGGAGTATGGGCTATTTGGCAGAATATTCAGCCTGACTTGAAAATCTGACTTTGTTATTTTGTACTATTTTTATGAAATAGCCATTCAGAGACCAGAACATTCCCTAGATTCTGCTTTACTTTGCTTGTGTTGTCTCATAAATTTAATTTCAAGTACTTGTGGAAAACAGGTAGGAATTGATTTTTTGTATAGAGTAACAGAGATATTAAATCTCTGAACTTGTATATATATGGTATATTTTGATGTGTCTCACATTTGATATTGTTCCACTTGGGAAATTTTGTGTATATAAATAGAGACTTGGTTCAAAAATGTTCATGTTTCTAATGATAGMTTCACTAGACTCTGTTTTTGTATCTTTCATAATAAAAGAGACAAACACCATTGTGTTCTTGTTGATCTTTTTTAATAAAACAGAATTAACCTTGTTTCTAATTTTTCTAAATACAGAAAATTACCTGTTGAGGTAATTTTACTGAATTAATTGCCTAGAACACTGCAATTCTGGACACTGGAAAGAGGGTGTATTGCATCTCTTCAGAAGTTTCTGGTATGCGTTGGTGTCTTGGGAGGTAGTTTAAAAGCACTATTGAAAACTTCTATTTTCACTCCATGATTGTGCCCATATGAAGTGGTGAGCTTTGCTAATTTAGATTCTTATTGTAATGGGATGTAGATTCTGACAGAGTTTTGTGGTGCTGATATGCATTGTGATTTTTGTGCCTCTTCCAAGTATGACTACCAGTGCAGTCTCCTAGCCCTCTGAGAGTTTCTTTCCTCTGAGGTGAAACTGTAGAGCAAAGTGTCCATTGATTTCAATTGCAGCTATAGCTGCTAGCATCTGAACATCAAATTGACCTAAGTGAGTTTACTACGGACAAGTAGGTCAGTGAAAAATAATCTAGTAGTATTGGCGGTACCTATGCACAAGAGGCTCTGCTACAGTTGCCTATCACAAAGCTTCCAGTAGGGATTCATGTTAATGAATTTGCCTCAGGTTGAAGCTGTATGATGTCTGGGACCCTGGGCATGTTGGTGATTGTGAAGGCTTTGGGGATTTTATGTGTAGGCTTCACTTTCTTGCATTAAAATGAGCACAGAATATCTGAAGTTGGAAGAAAGACAAAAGAAAGCACAGGCTGACAATGAAAATATTGATCATAAATCTTAAAACTAAAGGAAGTTGAAAACAGAACAAAAAAAAAAAAAAGAAAAAACGAAGGAACAAAGTGAGAAAAGGATCACAGATGTTNACAGGCTGACAATGAAAATATTGATCATAAATCTAAAAAAAAAAAAAAAAAAAAAAAAAAAAAAAAAAAAAAAAAAAAAAAAAGGAAGGAACAAAGTGAGAAAAGGATCACAGATGTTTCAGTGCAAAAATATTGTGACCCAACAATCTTAACAGCAAATAGAAAAACCTATTTCCTTTAGAATTGTTGTAAAACATTGACATTTGAAGTATATGAGATTCACAGGGGAAGTATCAAAACTTTCCAAAACCAAAAGATCTACAGCTATACTAATTTGGAATCAGATTTTAAAAAAATAAAAAATAAAAAATAATAAAAAAACCTACTCTCAAAACCATTTTAATGAAAAATACTCTGTTCTGCTTATTTAATAGTAAGAAGCATTTTTGTGTGTACTSGAAGCATGAATCTGATTTTAATTCTGTGTTCCTCTCTACTGCCCAATTAAGCTGCATTGGAATTAGTAAAATTAGAATAATTAATACCTGAAGGTATTAATTATTTGCTTCTGTTAAATACTAATACTTGTAACTCCCACACACAATATTGTGTCAAATTTACAATATTTAAAGAGCTATAAAAGGTTGATATCCATAAATACATAAAGTATAGTGATTTTCAGTATACGGAATGCTTTATCCATCTTGATACATCTTCCAAATAGTAAAATCCTGTTTTGTTTAAAATTGCCTATTAAAACAGGGATTTTCAGGTTTCTATCATAATTTGCAGATTTTTGCTTTCTTATGTTCTTACATGAATATTGAGCATATGGCCTTAACCAAAACTATGTGTATCAGGAAGTGTTCAGATTTTCACTTTCTCCGTTCCTTCTCAYGTCCCTAAACTGAGACATGAAAAGCTGTCTCAGCCTCTAAGACATTAATGTCAACAATCTAGGGCTAGATGAAATGCTAGCAGTCAAAACTGATGTCAGGTTAAAATACTCAGAYCTAGCAGTTCTCCTGACTCATGGGAGACAATATACATCTATAATAGTTAATTTATAAGAGTAGTTCTGACTATAGGGTTTTGATTTCATAGCTGTATTATTTTGTATTGGAAAAATCCCTGATATGTATTTACTCCAGGAAAAGAAACCTGCCATAAATATTGGAGAGCAGTGTAACTTTAAGTCTGTGTGTAGATGAATAGGATGCTGGAGTAAGTTCTAGGAAAAAAATTATTTATCTATTTTACTTGTTTATTAGACTTTATTTATCTAGTTGCCTTCATACTGAAAGTTATTTTTGGAGTGTCTGTGTCCTAACATGGTATAGTGCCAGAATTATTTGATTGTTTACTCAGTCATCCCTTGCTGGAATAAAATTTTGGACATATGTATCTTTTATTAAACTTAGTTTCTACAAAAAGCAGGATCTTTGAGCTAGGCTACCTGTTACACCACTAGGGTATTTTCCAGGATGATTCTGCCTCTCCATGTGTAGTAGCAAATCTTTTCCAGTGTAAATTATTTCTGTTTGTCTTCATAAAAGAAAAAAGGTTGGACTCTACTTAAAATTAAGCTCTCATTATTTTATCAAACCCTCTGAAACTGAAACGCTCTTTCCTAGCTTCTGCTTTCACTTGCCAGTTTTTAACAGAAAGGATTTCTGACCTGGACACTAAAATAAGACCACAGCARTTACAAGTTTTCCAGTTTGAAATTAAACAACATGCTCTATGCTATTTTAATTGATAAATTGATTGCATGTATGAGTGGAAACCAATCAAGAAAACCTGAAGATTTGTTATAAAGGAGCTGAATTTAGATGGTTAAAACACTTTGGAATATCACCATTTAGCTTACATTCTTCYCCCTATACCTAATTTTTCCCTTCAAGAAAAGTTAGAGACCACTCTCAAAAGACTGCCAAATTAACAAGAAGGATTTCTTCAGAGACAGGCTTTGTAATGACACTGTTACTGACCTGAATAGGCTGAAGTCTTAATTTGCAAAATTCTGAACCTTGATTACCTGTTCAGGAGTTTATAATTCCATTAAATATTAATGATTGTGGGTGTTCTAAGCCAATCTATTACACATAATTAAATGCAACTATATGAGATTACTTTTTGGACTATTTGAGTTGGAATTTTGAAAAAATCATTCTGAAGCTTAATGAAACAAGTAAGTAGCTAATGAGAAAGAAAAAAGGGAGACATTTATACTGGGTTTTGATTATTTTTAAACTGACTGGGTTTTGATTATTTYGAATTTTAGTCTGAGATCGCTCAAATTTCTTCAGCTGCTGCATCACCCTAGAGATGTCTAAATGTTTGCTACTGAAATGGGCCTGTGTTTTTTAAAGAAAACCTGCAGCTTGTTGCCATGCTTAGACTAGAACAGAATGAATTCTGACATGGTTTAAGTATCAAGTAGGAGAAAGCCCAGTGCTTGCATCCTTGGGCTTCACATACAGTCACAAGCCTGTCTCCAGCAAGCTTTTGATGCACAGGCAGTAAGTTGTTTGGGTTTTGTTTGGGGATGTTTCTTTAATCACAGTATGCTAGGGGCAAATTGCTCACTTCTTCTTTTCATTCAATATTAGTAGTCAGCATCATAACTGCTGGAATATTGGCCCAAAAGCAAGTCTCAGCTACAGACACAATCCCTACATATGTTACAAAAATTATGAGTCTCTTTGGTCCTATGGAGGACCCCTTTTCTCGATAAACAAGCAAAAATAGAGACAGATGCCTTTTAGGCAATCAGCCTGTCTGTAGATCTGGCATATTACTTTCTCATTTGGTACTTCTTCTCTGCAAGCTGGCAGGATTTCTCACTAGAGGATTCATCTGATTTATCACTTTAATATTATTAAACCCAAAAATCAAAAGAGCATGTAGGCAACATATAAACAAGGTCCATTAATTGAAAATTAATGTGAATTACTTAGACATGAAGGTACAAAGAGAAGCAAGGCTTTCTTTCTGAAGAATTCTGAGGGGAATTTTATTTTCATAAAATATRCACTACTTGTTTTATTTTAGGTAAAATCATTTGACTGAAAACGTAGTCTAAACAACTTCAATTCCAGTTTTGTGTAGATGATGATAGAAAATAATGCTTGAAATTCTCACTGCTGGTCATGTTTTATTCTTAATTGCTTTTTCAATTTTTATGKTTTTCCATATCTAAATTACTATCTTTCCTTTTTAATTTGTGATGCATTGCAATGGATCCATTAACCGTATAATTTAAAAATATGTTAAAGACTGTATTTTGAATCTGATCAGTTTTTTGTGRTCTGTGTAGGCTTACATTGTAGTATACTGATTTCTTGCTCAAAGCACCATTTAACATGGGGGTTTTCACTAATAACTTTGAAATAAGTTCACTATAACTTTGAAATATGAGAAAGGTGTGTTTCATTAAGTGTACAATTTCAAATTAAAAACACTAATTAACCTTAACATCTAGATGTAAATTATGGTCAGTTTAAATTAATTTACATTAAAATGCTGAAGTTTTC
>NW_026623311.1:945891-994330 GCF_030028575.1 Malurus melanocephalus
CCCATAAAGCTATTTTACTCCCTCTTCAATCCAGTGATATAGACCTGTTCAGAGCTGAGCTTTGGCAGACTGGGATCAGATCACAGAAACTTTTCAAGCCAAATGATCAGTTACAATAATACCCACTCATAGATGAAATAATTGTGGAAAGGTCTTAGTAGTGCAGTTAAAACTGTCATACAGAGAAAGAGTCCTTTCTAGTATCTATTCATTTGCTGTGGTAGTATGCTCAGTGTCCCTCTGGTTCTCAGAGTTGACATTCTCAGATTTTTATCTCACTTCCTTTGTCTCTCCATCAAGATGGGCTTAAAAACATAGAAATCATGATTTCAAATGCATGTATGATCCATTTATTATGTAAACAACTAATGGAAAAATAGGGAAAAAATACATTAACCAAGCAAACACTGCAGAAGAAATTGGCTTTAATCACAAGTAATTGTGTAGTAGCACGACTCAGCTATGCCCAGAAGTTGACCACTGATACAGCAGTAAGCAAATGGTTGACAGGCTGRGAAGATCCACAGACTGCACWGAGGTTCTGAGTTAYCAGGAAAAGAGGGGTACTACTGCTGTGACAGTTTCCTACTCTTGTCAGTGCAGCTCTGCCMTATGAAGGCTCCTTCATAAAGCTGTTTATGTCTGCTGTCAATGTGATATATCCTAGCACGTTTGTTTTAAGACAATATGGATAGATAACTGAGTCTCCATCAATCTGCCTTCTCTCCTCCAGCTATAGTAATAAATGGCTCCTGCCTGGCCTGAACCCCCARAGCAGAGTCTGTTTTTATTCTGCAACATCTGTTAGTCATCTGCGATGAGAGCACAGAGCAATATAAAGTTTTGGGTTTTTTTTTTTTTTGCAGACTTCTGGGTTTATATGTAGCATATTATTATTTGTGATACCCATCTTGGTTATTAATTCCCTGTTCTYTATTATTTAGGGCAAGTGATAGAAATTGTTTGTATGTGCGAAGTCTGTCTTCTCCTTGTGGTTTAACCTTCAGAGGTTATAAAGCATTGTTAACAACAGGCCATATCTAGAAAACAAGCTAGAGAACAAACATCTGTCCAGCTTTCTCAGGAAAAAACATAGTCAAAGGTAAAAAAGACAAATKATGTGGATCTCTTAAGCTTTTTGTAATCCACGTATATGAGGATGCCACAAATTGAAARGGATTAGATAAATCTTCCTTCCACACACCCCACTTARCCTTCATATACCAATCATTTAGCTRAAAGCAGTCTGCAACTATGTGAAAGATGTAAAGTGTGCTGAACTGCAAAATGTAATGTGAGGGATTTCATACCATCAGGGCTTTATCCTCTGCAGCCATGTGTTACAAAACTGTTGTGGGTTAAAATTTTYTCTTTTTGTTTCCTTTCTTGGGGAATTTTTTCTTTCCCATTTTGTTGCTGGGATACACTGATTGGCAGGTCATCCTTTTGATGGGCGGGCAATTAGTGAAGACAATAGGAGCTATGCCCAAGGTCGCCTAAACGATCTTGCTAAGCCCTGGGAGGGGGTATGTGTGTTTGTGTGTGGTGGGGGGTAACTTCACTTCCTTCGCTGCTTCGCAGGGAGAAAGAGKTCTACCTGCTAGCTACTCGGGGGAGAGCTGGCCTGCCCTTTTTCTGCAGAGCCCAGCATCTCCGCTCATTGGGTTCCTGTTTGCTGCACTGTGATCTTCTCCCCTGTGCCTTGCCGGGGACCCACTGAGATTCCAGCTTCAGGGGTGAGCTCTGCTCCATCCCATCTCACAGCCGCGAGATTCTGCTTGTCTTTTTGCCGTCCTGGGGTTTCTCGCTGTCCAGAGGAGCACCGAGATCGATGTTTCTGCTGTGAGTTCTGCAGAGAAACTTTTCTCCATCCATCTCTGCCATTTTGTGTCCATCATTGTCAACGTGGGAGATCTGAGCCAGCCGGGACCCACGCCACAGCGCCCCCTGCAGCCGCCGGGGAATCATCACACCCGCCCTGCCCGGCCGGGAGCCAACAGCGCCCCTGCCGACTGGGACTGTAACTGCACCAAAGTGGGGGCTGTGTCTCTGTAAGGCAGTCACTGGGTTTGGGACTGGGCTGGCTGTTGCTATGGTTGTTGTTACTTGTTTCACCTTGTTATACATATTAGTAAAAACTGCTATTCCCTTTTACCCATATTCTTGCCTGAAAGCCCGTGATTTTTTCAAAGCTATAATAATTTGGAAGGGGGGTCATATCCACCACTCCAAGAGGGGTCCCTGCCTTCATTGGCAAACACCTGTCTTTCAAACCAAGACAAAAACAAAAGTTTGTGGAACAATATTTAATGAAAAAGTTGAAGTTAATTCCTTTAAGTAGAAACTGTTGTCCAAGTCTGAAACTAAGACTTGACCTAGAGGCACCTAAACTCTATCAGGAGTTTGAAAAGCAAGAGGGTGTACTCTTAACTTTGTGACACAATAGGGGAGTCTTCCTTACTCATTTTTGTTTTGATACCTATAGTTTATGTCAAAGTGACAAAGTGCTTATGGGGCCTATTGATTGAAAATTTTCTATAACTTTTTTATACATTATCAATATAAGAATGTAGTAACTTTTTATATGTTATCAATATACAATGTAATAGCTTTCAATATATTATCAATAATAGCMTTTTCATATAYTGTTATAAGTTTTTATRTGGGGTATTATTTATATTAGTGTATCAGCTGGATGTAATCCAGCCAGCTGGATTAGTACATAGACACGTAAAATCACCAAGGGGCATAAATCAGAAAAAGTTCTGAAGAAAGTAGACAGGTTGATGCTATAACAAGGAACAGTAGAGAGCATTAATGAGAACTTGGCAGAAGCACAAGACAGTCAGCAAAATAATGGAAAATGAAGACTTGGAGGACTAGGAAAAAACATGAACATCACAACTGCACATGCCCTGAAGATGAAGGTGAAAAGTCCACCATGATGAAGACAATGGTGTCTCATTAGAGGGAGACCCCCACAACCACCGAWTTGAGGATGACACAYGTGTACTTGCAAAMCTGTGATATCGTGTATTTCCGTGCCCATATATAGTGATGGGCGTATGGTGGGCATATGAGGGCATAGTGACAAAGGTAATGTTACACCATGCTTACTGCATAAATACCTGCCAATTCTAAGCAAAGGCAGGTGGGTTAGGAGGAGAAATCCACCTCACCTCCAGCGCTACACCAGCGCTGCAATAAACAAATACCTGCTCTATAGACACYGGTCYATGGGGTTTTATTTCTAGGCCWTTTTTGGGCATCAGTCTTTRGTCTCTGTGACAATCATTCTAAAATTATTCTTATTCTATTTTTCTTCATATGTTTCATCCATGGTAGAGTGAAACTTTATGTCACACTTTTAGAAATGTATATTTACTTGAAAATGTAATTAATATTAAAAAAAAAAGGTATTTTGCTAATACCTTTGATGATGATTCTTCGAGTGACCCTAAACCACACATATRTGACAAATTGGCATAGTTAGCAGGGTCCTAGATCAGAACTTTTGACACCCTGCTGCACTGGTTTCTCTAGGAAAATCTTCAGCTTTTTTCTACAAAATTTAGAAGGCCTGAGAGCAATACAACCAGAGAATAACCTCTCCAGAAGCTATTGCTGTCTCTGTCAATATACAGACCCAAGGTTGTTTCATTTTCTTCATAATGACTGTATTGAAAGAGAGCATCARCACATGTGAACAGCATCCCAAAAATATTTCAAAATCAAATACAAGAGAGGCAGTTTAGCTGATCCGGGGAATTTGCAGTGTGACAAAAGAAGACCAGATAATCCTGACAGAGCAAAAAGAACAACACTAGAAAAGTGTTTCTAGGAATGCTGTAGTTTTGAAGGACTGCAAGGAACCAAAATCATAAAGGCAAAAGACACCATCTTCTGTAGGAAACACACACGCTGCACAGTGACAGGCAAAGCAAAGTTCTTCACTTTGTATTTCCTTGGACTATTCCAACCTTTACCTAAACCCCTGTGCACCTTGCACTAAGCTGGGAGCCTGAGMACATGACGTGCTCTATCAGACAGAGAATGTCTTTCTCAAAACACTTTCGATTGCCCAGCCCTTTCTGGCTGGTCTGGCTAACCACAGGGCCCGTGGAAACGCCCGTCAGAGAGCTCTGTTCGCTCCACTTTCCTGCAGGACTGTTGCTTTCCTTCCCGACCACCGCGTCATGTGCGGGCAGTGTCGAGGCTTGGCCTCTGCCAGGGGCTAATGGTGTCTGTTGCAAGGGCCTTCCTGGATTTAAAGACGAAAATTCCTCGAGACATCGGCGCTGGGACCCAYACAGATGAATTCTCACATATGTTCAGAGGATGCCGAGACGTTTTACTTACAGCTAAGCTTTTCAACGCGGGTTGGGAGGACCGCTAGTGCAGCGGAAGGAACTCTGTCAGGGCCCGCCTGTGACAAACCCTGCCCACCCCTGTTGTGCATCCGGGGAGCGGCTGCAATGGCCGCTGCCTGCGCGGAGTTGGTCGATGGGAGGCCTCTCACTCTCTAAACTTCTGTGGCAGCGGGCGAGGGGGCCGGGAGGACACGCACCGCCATGCGATTTCGGGCTAAAATCGTGGATCTCGCTTGCCTCAACCACTTCAGCCGTGAGTATTCCGGGGCAGGCAGTGCCTCTGAGCGGCTGGGGCTGGCTTTCCCGGGCTAAGGAGAGAGRAAGAGGGAGGTGAGGACCGGAGGCYTTTCGTGGGAGGAGGTAGCGTGAGGCGCTCTCCTTCGCCCCGAGGTGTTCAGGAGTTTGCGCAGCAACCTGAGCTGCGTTTTTGGAGCCTGAAGGTTTTTTCCCTGTCCTGCAGAGACCGGGGTGGCTGGAGCCATCACCGCTGTAACGTCCCCATCTCTCTCTCTCTCCCTCCGGCAGGTATAATTAACACAATCGCCAAGTTAGCCAAGACCTGTATCCTGCGCCTTACTGTCTGCAAGCTGTATTTCATCCTCTCCGATAAAGTAGCAAATGGAGGCGCCAGTATGTGGTGTGAGCTGTGCCAGGTGAGCCCAGGGAAGTTCATTAACCATATGTTGTTGAAAACCAGAGCATGCAGTTTGGTTTCAGGTACGAGTCGTTTCTTGTAGCCCTCACCTGAGATGTGCCAGGTCTGTCAAGGTTTGGTTGTACAGGTGTTTCAGGCTGGATATTCCCTTTTCCTTGGTTATCACTTTAGTGTAACGCTTCAGTGTCTGCTGATCTGTGGGCCTGCTCAGAACTGGAAATGGAAAAGCATAATGCATTCTTTTATGGGCTGTTTAGGTGCTGGGGAAGAAATGACTAGGTTTTATTCTGAAGCAATGAGCCTTCATGCTTATGCAGCCTGTTTTGATTCCTCAGGTGATGGCAAGCAGAGGAAAGTTTCTGTTGTACACATGCAGTTCTAAACTTAAGGTCTGATAAATAAAACTTGCCCCTCTTGTTTGCTTTATTTCCCAATGTTCAAAAATTGTAGGGGAATTTCTTCGATGAATATCAGATGGAAGGAGTAGCTGCAGAGCACAATGAAATCTATTTAGAGTTGGTGCCTGAGAACCTGTCGAGAGCATTAAAAACTGCCCAGAATGCTAAGGCAGTGAAGATCAAGTTGACTAATAAACACTGTCCCTGTCTCAGAGTTGCTGTGGAGCTAGTAAGTACAACTATGCTTTCATRTTCATTATTAAGAAAAAGTTCTTAAAAATTTAGTACTTTTCCTAAGATCAAAGGGTAGTCTTTGGTTTAATTGTAGAAAATTAAAGAAACGTGGCCATTTTCCATTTCACTAGGCTTTCTTGCCATCATGGTTGGTAGCACACAGAACCAGCTTTGTCTTTTCCAAAAGGCAAGGAGGAGGTGGAGGAAGAAACAAGGTTATGTTATTGAAACAACTTTTTSTAACATCTTCTTTTCTCCATTCCTTCATTCTCTGTATCTTCTGTGGATTATTGCCATTCATTGAAGCCATTAGGTGAAGGAGTTTTCAGTGTACTGTTTGGCTCTGTGTTTTGCCTTTGGTTTTCCTGATATTGTATGCTGACTTCTGATTCTTCTTGTTGTTAACTCCACTGATTTATCTCTTCAACTCTACGAATAGCTTATAGATACACTAATGACTCATACCTTACAAAATCTTCCTCATTCAAAAGGGATGCCCACTTAAAGCATATTGATAGGAACCTAGGGGAAACGAGAACTGAGTGTCTGTGGCATGTAGTTATAGCATTTCCCAGAGTGGATCTGAAAAATTTAAATTTAGAATTCCAGTATTGTTTTTAATTGCATTAAAAGAGCATCCTCTTTTTCCCTCAAGCCATCCTTATCAAGCAGCAGTAGGATTGTGACACATGATATTCCCGTGGGAGTTATTCCCAGAAGAATGTGGAATGACTTCAGAGAGCCCAGTGTGCCAGATTTTGATGTAAGCCTCTGTTTTTACATTCTGTACTGAAAGGGGTGATTGCAAATGGGATGGTATAGCTACAGAGTATACTACTAGTGGTGTTTGGAAAGGAGTTGAAAGGAAAGAGGAAAGACTGGAGGCTACAGTTTTGGAGGGGTATGGAACATGGCTTCTATCTAGACAAGAGAGTTCAGAACTATGAAAACAGACTGGGTGATCGCCAGTAGTTTCTGTGATGTTCATGGTGGAGGAAGGGAGGAGAAAAGGACTTGCATGACTTTAATCTGAAGCACCTATAACCACACAGGTTTAGACTGTTTCAGCTGTTTAGGTGCCAAATGGCCCAAATAATCTGTTCTTTCTGAAATGCMTGGCCTGTCTGGCAGAGTTAAACATGTATGTGTTTTCTCCTGATTTTTATATATCCTCTTAGTATCCTTTTTGATATTTAGCAGAGTTGCAAGCAAAGGTCCTTGTGCAAATGTGCTCCTGTTTGAGTTTATGGATGTCTATTATCTTTATAGCTAAGAGTATTTAAATTCTGAAGAAGAAACTTGAACTATTTTGTTTTGTTATTTCAAATTTTCACTGCTGCAGTTCCAGAAATACTGCAGTATCATGGGAATCTTCTCCTTTCTTTTATGGCTACAGTAATTAACTACTTAGTAACACATGTAGGTTCATCTGAGAGTCTGATGTGCAAAAACAGGCCACTACTTTATTTTGAGCACAGACTTGGAATCTTGTCTATAACAATTGCTAGAATGATGGCCTGTTAATATATGTGAAAGAGTTCCTCTGTTCCTGAGACATTTGCTGATTGCAGATAGGTATTGTGCACCCTGCAAGCCATAGATAATTCAGTCCAAACTAGGAATTGAAAGTGTGTCCCAATCACATCTGAAGTACTTGTGCAAATGCAGTTCTTATGTTTTTCTAGGTCAGTATTTATTTACCAGTGCTGAAAACAATGAAGAGTGTTGTGGAAAGAATGAAGAATCTTAGCAATTTTATTGTAAGTTAAGGTACTTCAAGCATRTACACATTGTTTCATCAGGGGCATAACATGTTGCCCTGTTGCCTAAACTGGTGCGGCCACATTATCTTATTTTGCGATGAGAATGATGGGATTTATTTTAGGTTTTACACTGAAGARCTTTTCCTCAGCTTCTCAGAAAATGATACTCTTTGTGTTGAGTCTGTGAGAGAACATGGCATTGTGTTGCTATAAGCCGCTCTTTATAGCTGGTAAGAAACTACAGGGGGCTAGCTGGAGCCTTTCCAGGTGATTTCACTGAGGAAATGCCTATTACGTGAGCGTCGTGTTAGGTATCTGTGAATGAACCTTAGGTAATCTTGATGCAGGATTTAAAGGAAATTCTGCCTATAGCCCTGGGATGTCAGACTGTGCTTTAGACTCTGACATGTTGGGTTTGCAGTCTACCCTAGGTTTCTGGATGGCTGATGAGTCTTTTAATTGAAAGAAGCCCTCTGCAGGTTCAACAGAAAATGGCTTTGATATTTTAATTTACTTGKTTTTGCTTTCAGTCACCAGAATTGACTGACATGAAAGTCAATAAGTAAGTGGAGAGCTTTGGAATAGTTTGGGTTTGATGCTGTTCATACCAGTTTTGATAAATAGGAAATTTTCTGTTAACTGAGAATCCCAAAATTGGAACAGGCTCAATTTTTCAAGACTTGGAAGAGTTGAGTGATTACCYTAGGTTTCTGGCAGTTTTGCAAATGGCAGTTATTCTGCAAATGCACATCAAACTCTTTTTTTTGGTCAGATTTTTTGGGCGCTTTGTTTTTGCCTTCTTTCCTTCCCCCATGTCCTTGTTGGATATGCTTACACAAAATTAAGCTTTTATTTCTAGAGCTGAGCATCTTTTCTCACACAGGATAGCTTTATGATGGGATTGAACTTTACTAAGTGCCTTGCTTTCATGCTGTTAAAGAACAAAAGATCAAGTGTCACAATTTTTTTTTTTTTTTTGATAAATGCATCCTGGTAATAAAACTAGTGAAGGTGAGTGCTGCAAAATGGGCTTAGAAGAAATTTCTGATAGTACTTGTCCATTGTTTGGGAGCTTGGCATCTTCATTCCATACAAGATACTGCAATACAAGTATTTTTTTTAAATTACTAAAAATTCATCTAATCACAAAAATGAAGTGCTTAGTTGTGCTTTAGGAATCCTCTGATCAGCTTGGGATTTGTGTAGGACCATATATAGTCTCGTTAGAATTCTTCCTTCCAGGTTTCAGGATGGAATTTGAAAGGTTTTGGCACTCTCTCAGGATTTCTGTTAGTTCAAAATCCTTCTTGGAGTTACTAATCTGATGCAGCTGCTTGGTGCATCCCATTTTCTATGTGTGTCATATAGACTGTGTAGGTGACTTTTTATTTATTGAATAACTTAATGGAAGTTCAGGAATTTTTGCATTTTTCCAGCTTCAGTCTCTTATTCCTGAAGCTTTTTTCTCAGCACATGAGCTTCCCAAAGCTAATATTTGTTCTTAAAGTACTGGAGAGCAATTCAATTCTTTTCTTTCCACATTTTCTGAAAGTTTGGTCTGGGTAATTCACATAGGAATGATGGGAAATGTATTTTGATGTAGCTGAACATTCGAATGTTCAAACCATATTCAGAAAGTATGGTTGATCTTCACTGAAGTACTTTTGAAAGCTTGTATTTGAAAAAAACAGAACTGTATTCTTCTATAAATCTGCAGCGTGAAAGTTGGTTGCCTAAAATTGAGATTGATTGCAGGTGATTGAAGCAAACTTGAGTGGAGAAATGAACTTGAAAATAGAAACTGACTTAGTATCTGTAACAACACATTTTAAAGACCTGGGAAATCCTYCCTGGGGTAAGTTTTCCTGTTCTTACGCTTGTGTCTGTGTGATCCCGTTACCTAAAGTGTGTTGCTTATAACAGTATTTTCATTTTATTCTTTAGAAAATAGCATCAAGTATTTTGAAGTCTTCAAATGAAATCTTAAAAGTGGCCAATGACTTGGCTGTTTCATGTTTTGGGGGTGGTGGTGGGGAATCTCTTCCATTATTCTTGACAGCTTGATAGGACAACTGGGATTTCTTTTTCTTGCACTGTTGTTTCTCAAAAACAAGCCATTTCGGCAGTTTTCAGGTATGTCCTTATGGGTGTTGAAACTACTTCTTATGTTTGGACTAAGTGTTGTGTCCTTATGCTTGTAGCATCAGAGGATGGATGTCAAAGTTCTGCTCAAGGCAGAGATCTGGAAAGTATGGCTGAGGTATGCRTAGACATCAAGAAGCTGCAGCAGCTGCTTGCTGGACAGCAGGTCAATCCTACAAAAGCATTGTGCAGTAAGTTCAGTAGCTCTGCTTGCATTTAAGTAGGGATGTTTGCCATACTTAGTCTCAGCAGAATACCTTATCTTCTGTTTTGTCTGTCTGGAACTCAACTATTTTTACTGTACCCAAGGATTTCTAATACTTACATTTCTAGGCAGTAAGATTCAGGTCCTCGGCATTTGGAGAAGAAAAAATAAGTCAGACACTTAGAAGTATCAGGCTGAATACTCAGACTCATTAGTCATGCATGTTGTCTTGTTGTCTTTGTTTTAAAGTTGTTACTAATTTTTATTATTATTTTGAGATACTATCTTTTGAAAGTCTTAAAGCCTCTAGCTTCTAGCAGAGAAATTGGAATTTACTGGCATGTTTTTTTGGTTTGTTTTTTTTTTTCCTCTTTGRATGCTTTCTTACACTGATTCTAATACTAAAATGCATTTTATGCATCTAATGTTTCTAGCTGTAGAAACAATATTTCCCTTCTAGCAGAAGCCTGTGGGTTTATATCCTATTTTTATAACTGTGTGCTTTACTTGAGAACATCTGTTTGTTGTGGTTTAGTGCAGATGCTAAGAATTTCCCAAGGAAGATGTAAATAATAGGTATAGCRTTTTAAAACTGCACACTATATATTTACTTTTCCATGTCAGCGTTCATAGACTATTAATGCTTCACAGACCCTCAAGGATTTAAGTTGTTTAGCTGTCCTTCTGTCAGAAGTGCTAGAAGCATTGTGTTCTTATGGTGGCACCTTTAAAATATGTAATTTTTAAGTATTTTTCCTTCTTTAAGCTGGATTTACWTTTTTTTTTTCTCTTTACAGATATTGTATGTAAAAGAGTTGTCCATTTCATCTTGCTCCATGAGGAGGTTTCACTTCAGTATTTTATTCCAGCAATTGCCTGAGTGTTTGGAATCTTCGTCTTTTTCCAACCTGAGGCCTCTTTCATGAAGTCTGAAATCTTTTCTGAGTTGCTGGAGTATTTTGATSTGAGACACTGTTAGATGCAGCCATCAGATGGACATTGTTTCAATATTTATGAAAGTATTCAAAATACCTCCTCTTCCAGAAAGCCGTTTTTGTGAACAGTTATATGCTATGAAAGACACAATGCTTGAGAGTGTTGGTGTATCTTAGTCTTAGGAGGAGCAAAACTGAAATTTCAGTGCGCTTTTGGGACGTTTTGAGCTGTGGGTAAAGGCAATGAAGTGTTTCAGTCTCCTCAAAAAACTAAAGGTATAACTCACCTCTGGAGCTGGTGCTGTGTGTATTCAGTATTGAGCAATGCAATCCAAATTGAGGCATCTCTGAGCAAGCTGTCATACCTCCATGAAGCAGGAGAGCCCTCTGGAGGGTTTCCAGATTGATATTTGCCTGGACAACTTTGCATAGCCCACCTGAAGTGGTATGGAATTGAATTCTGTTCCAGTAGAAATCTTCTGACTATACTTGCTACAACATACCTCARTAGCTCTGTTTTTGCTTACTATTTGATTAACTCTTGGCCTGAGAGGATGAGYCTCTTTGTTAATGTGGGCAATGAAAATCCCTGTGAATGAATATTGTATGAGGACATATGGTGAGAAATGAGCAAATGGTGTGAAATAAAGAACAAGTTATCTTGCATAAAATGGATCAGATTTTCTCTCCTTTCCAGATAAAAAAACATGATACAACCTGTGTCGTCATGGTGTTAGACAGAGTGAGGTTGCCTGTGAGGAGCCATTTTAATCTTGGTTTGCCTCAACACTCCTTGTCAGAGGCATGTAGGGGAAGGGGTGCACACATGCAGCCTGCAGGAGGCAAACAGGAGATGGGTGAAGCCTTGTCTCTGGGGGGCTTTTGCCTGGCAACACCTCAGATGGGTACGTGGAGAGACATTTCTCCAATCAGATGGTGGAACGGCTTCACCAATGGAAGAARCTTGGACTGGACCAGTGGTCTCCTGGTCAGCAGGCAGACTTTGGGAGGAGCTAGGGGTTATAAAAAAATCAACTGCACCATGAGCCTTCAGGAGTGAATTCGGGAGTTGAATTCGGGAGCTGAATTTTCAGAGCTGAGTTTTGAGGAGCTGGACTTTGGGGACTTTGCTGAGCTGGAGTTRGGGGTGGTCGTCTGTCTCTGTGCGTGTGGCTGGGTTTTTTTGYTYTTTGTTGCTCRCTGCWGGTGGGCTTGCTGCTGAGGGGTTCTTTTTTCCCCCAGCTCCAGCCTGCCTGGATTTTGCCCTCGCTAGCTCTTATTCGCCCCCACATATCTGCCTTCCCTCCTGGGCACTTGGCAGGACGCCATCTGCCCTCCAAGCCTCCAGTGCAGCGTCAGCCTCGCCCCGCTCCTTCACCTGCCCCAGCCGCCACCTGTCCTGCCTGAGCCACCTGCCCGCCTCCGACCTCGCCCATCACCGTGATGCTTGCTTCGACTCCACCCAGGGTCCCGGACCTGTCTAAGTGTCCACTCACCTGTCTGTCCAGCAGCCTGTGATAAACACATATTATAGTGTTGGCTTTCACAGGGATAAAAAAAATGGATGCTATGTATGGTGCATCATAATATGATGTTGTCTTCCTTGTAGAAGTTTAGTTATGTAACCATGATTGTGAAATAATTACTGTTCTTATTTTCTTTGTAATTCAGATGTAGTTATAGAACACTTTGATTATCTTGTAATAATTATCTTGAAATATTGTAGATTATGATTTMATTATCTTSAAATATTGTAGATTRTGATTTAAACTTTTCCATATAGGATTTTTCTTGCACATTATAGCAAAACTATACAAGAAGCTACRGGGCGACTCATTTAGATTATGAATGGTGCCCTGGCTGCAATTACACTGACCAAAAGATAAGAAAAGGAGAAAGGAATGCATGAGAAAAGGATCRCCTTCCCCAAGGTTATCAACACTGACCTGCTAGAAAAATGCCATCATAGTTGCTTTAGTATGCATATTAGTGTGGGGGAAAAAAGTGGCTCCACAAACCCTGATTCTGAAACTCAGCCAATTATTGTGTATGACTGAATCCTGAGAAAAGAAAGGGAGTGTTAACAGCCTACATGGAGTAGGAATACTGCATCCTTGGCTACTGTTGAGAAAAGGAGATTGGAATGTAGAATTGATAATGCAGGTGGCTGGAAATTATAAACATTACTAATACTGTAGCTTTTGCAAACTCACCAGTCATGTCCCGATTATTAATTAAACAGCTGTCCCTTAACCAGTGTATGTTTGACACAAATGGGAACCCTGGTTGCTAAAGTGGATAAAAGAGGCTTGTCCCACAGTAAACTTTTTCTTTCTCTCTTTTTTTTCACCCTCTTTTTGTGTGTTTTGTAWCTATTCTTTTWTGTCGCTGTTTGGCYAGCAGCGACATATTAGAAAAATATCTGGTCGGAAGAACTTGTAAAAACATCCATTGTTTGCGGCAAAAGGAGTCTGGCTGATGGGACCCCTCAACCTTCAGACAACCATATCTGCAATGGACAGGCCAGAGGTGTTGTGACCCATTAGGGGCCCCTGCTATGGACTTTCCTATTGACAATGACCATCTGCTGAAACTATGGAACAGGGGTCACATGTACACGACCCCAGGGGCCTAAACATCATCACTGCTCATGCTCTAAAAAGGTGGATCCATGTTAAACAGTTCTGGGAGAAGTTTGAATATGCATAAATGTCTATGAATAGGCATTAGGCTGATGCAATATGAAATGTATTTAAAGATGTCTCTTGTCAATAACAGGCGTGCCTCTGGCAGATCGCCAAGCACCTGATGTCGTATCCTTTTGCTTTTATGTACCCTATTATCATTTATTAAAACCCTTTAAATTTTAACAAGRAAGCGAATCTCGTTTTTCACAAGACCATCACCGTGGGAACCGCACTCCTCTCCCTGAGCTGCTCTCCCTCTGGCAGCAGCGCTCACCCCCATCATGTGGATGCTGACGGCACCCCCTGGTCATACTGGTGGTAACGCCTGCTCTCTCCCTCTGTCTCCTTTCTCTCTCTCCCCATTCCTTTTCTATTTTCCTTTCTCTTTTACTGTCTTTTCCAGCCCCCTTTAGTGGGCAACTACTTACTTTTCGTTGCTAATAAATGRTTCTCAGATACAAAGTTTGTCTYGTTTGATTTMATTTTGTTCTCGCCCATCCATTTTCAAAGAACTCCTTGCAGTTCCCCACAGTTGGAACGCRACATTTCCTCTAGGCTCTCTTCCAGGAAGCCAAGAGCATGACTAAATTTCACTCATGGGAGTGCTGCCCCTGCTTCTACCCTGTGGTTGTTTTCTGAAGTCTTTTCCTCCTTATTCCAAGAGTGATTTATTCGTAATCCTGGCATGTTCCATATAGCCTTTGATTATTTTAGAAATAGTGATTGAGTTTATTCTGCCAAATGAGACTGGGAATTTCTTCTAGAAAGTAGCTTGTCATGGTCAGCAGTGCTGGGGTTTCAGTTGGTTTGGGTATTTTTTCCCTTTTTTCAGGAGACACTGATGTTAAGGGAGCAATGAATCTTTTGTTGGTGCCGCAAATAGTCAAGAGAAGGCTGAAGGAGAGGCTGTGGTGGTGAGAAGATAGAATTCTCTTGCAGTGATGAGTGTGTTGACTAACTGTGGTTATAGGCCTTTCTGCCTATTCCCTCTTTGTTCTTTCCTACTCTCCCTTGCCCTGCACATTGCCTCATCAGTTGTCATATTTCCACCCACTGCCTCCAACATGCTGAGATTTGCATCATTATCATTTGCAAAGTCCCATTTTGCCTATGTTGTGAGTTCACCCTGGTAAGCAGACATTCACTCACACGTAGAGGGATGGGGGAGAGAGAACTGGAAGGGTAAAAGTGAAAAAACTCATGGGTTGAGATAAAGACAGTTTAATAGGCAAAGCAGAATATAGAATTCATTCACTACTTCCCATGAGCATAGGTGTTTAACCATTCCCAGGAAAGCAGGGCTCTATCATGCATAATGTTTATTTGGGAAACACAGACTGCATAATTCCAAAAGTCCTTCTCTCTTTTCTTTGAGATGAATGCGGTGCTGTCTGATGTGGATATTCCTCTGGTCAGTTGGGGTCTGCTGTCCCAGCTGTGTCCCTACCAATTTCTTGTATGCTCTCAGCCCATTTGCTGATGGGGCAGTGTGAGAGTAATGCCTTGATGCTGTGTAAGTGCTGCTCATCAACTATAGAAACATTCCTATGTTATCAACACTGTTTTGGTCACAAATCCAGAACACAGCACCATATGAGCAACTATGAAAAGAACTAGTTCTGTCATGGCCAAAACCAATGTAGCCTGCTGTTTCTTGATAGCCCAACAATAAGTGTGAATGACCAGATATTTTTGGTTATTTTTCTTCTGGTTACTGTCTTTGTTAATGCTAATTAATAAGGGTTTATATCTGTGTGTTTGTCTCCTTCATTTTCTTTTTATCATCCAGTATAGGATGGGATCATTTAAACAACCATAGAATAAATATTTTAATGATCTCACATAGATGCCTGACCAAAATGAGTGTGCTAGATATCGCCCAAGAAAGATCTCAGATCACACTGCAGCATGGAAAAGGTGGGGAGGGGGGAGGATTTGCACAACCACAATGCCTCATAAAATACTTCCATCACTTTTGTCTCCCTTACTGTCCCTTCATGTTTTTGGTTTCCTCCTCTTACCCTTTTTTAGTATGATGTGGATACACACTTATAACTTCTTGTTTTTCTTGCTTTTTGGTTACACACTGCATTACTGATCCTTATTTTTATGCTGTATTGGAAAAAGCCTTTGCATATAGTTTGATTTTTTTTAATGTCTCAGCATTTAAAAAAGAATGATATTTTTATTAGAAAATATAAACAATAGAGGGTGCTGAAGAGATATGGAGAAATGTATTACTCTGCATTCCTAAGAAAAAGTGRGTACAAGCAATGGACCACAGTTAGCGCTCATGAGAGGGTGTGATTTTTTTWAATAGTTTTTCATAAATTACAATTCTCAAATGGGCAGGTTGTCAGTTACTAAATGTAAGACTGAAATTATTCCAACACCATGYTATGGAAAAAATATTGTTTTTTCCATAGAGCAAGCATCATGAACGCATCTAGAGTAAGTAGCAAGCACCAGTTCAAATMATTTAGGCACAACTCTTAGGTATGATGCACTCAGATTAGGTGGCTAAATAGTCTGTAATCTGGATGTAAACATCTCTGCTTCAGTTCTTCATATGTAAAACAAGACTCTTTCTCCTATATGGCTGACTGCAAGATGTGGTGAATAAACACGTGAAGGATTTCTAGTGCACGTGGCTTCTCTGATAGAAGCTTAAGTTTAAATTCTAGTCTTCTTTTTAATGCAGGGACATCTTTATGCCAGGGACACAAACTGTTTTAGTGTGTGTGGGCTGGTAGGAAGCTTCAACTTCAGGTAGGAAGTCAACTTCAACTTGGTAGGAAGTTCAACTCTTTGTTATTTAATRATTAATCTTCCACTTTGTGATGTGCTATTCATGACAAGCTGAAGCACAATTTATTGCAGCTCAGTAAAGGAATGTTGGATTTCTCCACTTTTTATACCAGGTCATTGGCTAGTTGATTTTTCTCACACTTAATAGATTTATATTTTATGAACTTGAATGGTTTACTGTCATGTCATTATAATTATGGAAGAAGCCAAATTGGAGATTATTGCCTTCTACAATGSGATAACTGGCTAGATAAATGAAGGGAGAGTGGTGAATGTTGTCAACCTGGGCTTCAGGGAGGCTTTTGACAGTGTCTCCCATGATTTCCTGATAGGCAAGCTCAGGAAGTGTRAGCTGGATGAGTAGATGGTAAGGTGGATTGAGAATGGGCTACATGGTAGGTCTCAGAGAGTTGTGATCAGTGACACAGGATCTATTTGAAAGCCTGTGGTGTCCCCCAGGTGTAAGTACACTTAGGAGTATACTTTGACACTCTAGAAGTGGCCAATACCTCAGAATGTTGTTACGCCRTTCAGAAGAATCTCAACAGGTTAGAGAACTGGTCAGAGAGAAACTTTCCAAAATTTAACAAAGGCAAGAACAGGGTCCTGCACTTGGGAGAAAGAACCCCATGCACCAGTRCAGGCTGGGRCCTGACCTGCTCTGAAGCAGTTCTGTGGAGAAGGAAGTCATAGGGTGCAACAAGCTGTCTGTAAGCTAGCAGTGTGCCTTTGTGGCAGAGGGCCACTGGTGTCCTGGGGTGCATTAAGGAAGAGTGTGGCCAGGAGGTCATTTGAACGGTGATCCTGCCACTCTACTCAGCTGTGGTGAGTCTGTATCTGGAGCGCTGCATCCAGTTCTGGGCTCCTCATTACAAGAGGAACATAGAGATCCTGGAGCAAATCCAGAGGAAAGCAACAAAGATGATGAGAGTACAGGAGCACCTCATTCATGAGAGAGCTGGGACTGTTTAGCCTGGAGGAGAGGGGACTGAAAGAGGTTGTTATCAATGTCTGAAGTATTTGAAGGGAGGACATCAAGAGGTAGGACCAAGGCTCTTCTTGGTGGTGATAAGCAATAGAATGAAAGGCAACAGGCAGAAATTGAAACACAGGAAGTTTCACCTTAGCATGGGAAAGAACTTCACTGTGCAGGTGACTGAGCATTGGAATAGGTTRTCCAGTAAGGTTGTGGAGACTTCTTCCCTAGGGATATTCAAAAGCYGCCTGGACATACTCCTGATTAACAAGTTGTAGGGGACCCTGTGTGAACAGGGAGATTGAACTAGGTGTCCCACTGTGGTCACTTCCAACCTTACCTATTCGGTGATTCTGTGCTCCCTGCAAATCTTGACTACCCCCGAGGTCATTCAGATTTGCAGAGTCAGAGATTCAGGAGGGATGCATACAGTAGTGTGCAACGTGTTCTTTGCTTCTTTATAGTCTGAAGAAATATTTTTCTCAACCATACTTCTGAAAAATATTTAAGGAAGTAGAAATAAGGAAGACCATTGTGGTTCATTAAATCTCCACCATGGAGCATATCAGCCATGATGACTCCAAATCTTTCCAGAAATAATTCTCAGAATTTAATGCTTCTGAGCTCCAGCCCTCCAGGCAGGGATAGTAGCAGCCAGAGCATCAGGTCTTGAGACACAGAATAGGAAAAGAAAGTGTCCTGCATCTGCAACTGATGCTTAAAGGCAATCTTTATATTGTTTTTGGTTTCTCAGCAGTATGCAGTAGCAACAGGAAGGAAAATACTTCCGATATGTGTAGTTACTTGTGGGGGAAAAAAAGTGGCCCCACAAACCCTGATTCTGAAACTCAGACAATTATTGTGTATGACTGAGGCCTGGGAAAAGAAAGGGAGTGTTAACAGCCTACATGGAGGAGGAAATGCCACATCCTTGGCTACTGTTGAGAAAAGGAGATTGGAATGTAGAATTGATAACGCAGGTGGCTGGAAATTATAAACATTACTAATACTGTAGCTTTTGCAAACTCACCAATTATGTTCTGATTACTAATTAAACAGCTGTCNGCAGGTGGCTGGAAATTATAAACATTACTAATACTGTAGCTTTTGCAAACTCACCAATTATGTTCTGATTACTAATTAAACAGCTGTCTCTTAACCAATGTATGTTTGACACAAATGKRWACYCTGGTTGCTAAAGTGGATAAAAGAGGCTTGTCCCACAGTAAACTTTTTCTTTCTCTCTTTTTTTTCACCCACTTTTATATGTTTTGTAACTATTCTTTTTTGTCACTGTTTGGCCAGCAGTGACAGCCACTAGGAAGGAAAACAACAGCTGTGAAAAAACCCAACCAAACAAGCTGCTTTCTCTCAATTTATCATTCTTGTATGTCCTTTTATTTAGCACTTCAAATCTCATACCTGCCTGATTTATGGAAGCTAATGTCTCATTATGACATATGCTGTGCCATAATTTATGATGGCATTAGCTGTCATGTCTTTTCTTTCTGAAGTTAATTGTCATGGTTTTAGACAACTTGTGGTCTTAAATGGAGTCATAGAACCATAAAGTTGTTAAGGTTGGCAAAGAACTCTAAGATCAYGGAATCCAACTGTTAACCTAACATTGTCATGTTCACCACTAAACCATATCCCCAAGTGACACATCCACTCATCTTTTGAACACTTCCAGGGGTGTTGATCCCACACTTCCCTGGAAGCCTGTTCAATGAAGGGATTTTTGCTAATGTATAATCTAAACCTTCCCAGTACAACTTGAGGCCATTTCCTCTCATCCTGTCACTTGCTACCTAGGAAAAGAGATCGACACTCACATGGCTACAACCTCCCTATGGTAGTTGCAGACAATGACAAGGCTGTCCCAGAACCTACTTTCTCCAGGCTAAATACCCCAGCTCCCTCAGCCATTCCTCATAAGACTTGCTCTCCAAGACCCTTCACCAGTTTTGTTKCTCTTCTCTGGACATGCTCTATGCACCTCAATGTATTTCTTGTAGTGAGGGGCCCAGAACTGGATGCACGATGCAAGCATTCTGAGTGCTGAGTATAGTGGGACGATCACTGCCCTAGTCCTGCTAGCCACCCTATTTCTAGTATAGGCCAGGATGCCACTGGACTTCTTGGCCACCTGGGCATGCTGTGGCTCGTGTTCAGCTGCTGTTGAGCAACATCTGCAGGGCCTTTTCTATCCAGCAGCTTTTGCAGCCACTCTCTTCCCTCTCTGCAGAGGGTTGTTGTGACCTAAGTGCAGGACCTGGCACTTCACTTTGTTGATCCTCATACAATCAAATTTCTTGCATTAAAATGTTTACTTGCATTTAATTAAAGATAATCAAGTTTTTTAATAAGGAGACCCTTTCAGTGCAGGCAATTTTTTTTCTGAATTCATAAAGTGCATGTCCCACGTTTTGTTGGATTTTCTTATGCCTTTGATTGCCTGTGTTTTCCCATGATTTAGCTGCTTTTTTGAACTGGAGTGGTTCTAGTGTTCCTAAGGTAAACAGAGTTAAAATCATCAAACTACACTTTTGTTCAGAGTCTCTTTCCAGGATGAAGGGAGCTTCTGCCATTATGACTGTATCACAAAAAATCCTTGAGTCTGGGTAACTGCACTGGAGTGTTTCTACTACAGAAGTTAAATYGATTATAATTTTTTGTTTAGCTATTGAAGTAGGTCCTGTTTCTAGAGGGAAATTCAATTCAGTTTATTTTCGTTGCAGAAATGAAAGCTACACAAAAAAGCTAAATTAGTGGTGGGGGTTGAGGGAAGACTAGTGAGGCCTGGCTGGGATTTTTATAAACATAGTAATTATAGAGAGACAGGGATTTCCAGCCCAGTAGAAATAGCCAAGACTGAATCGAAATTCTTCTAAATTTGTTTTATTTTCCTTAAAATGCACATTGTATTTTGCAGCTGAACCATCTATTAAAAAAATTATATGACTGCTTTAATGTGCTGACTGTTGCCACATTTTTGCCAAATCCATTTTACTGGTGTCAATAAAAAGCTACTGTTCATTTGATTAATATTAAATATTTGAAGATGTCATAAGACTCAATTTATATAGAAAATTGCAAAATGTTGCTCATAAGTGAGAAAACATTCTACACTGTTTTCTTGTATCCTCTTAAATGAAAGGAGTATCAGATTAAAATTATTACATACCTCAGAAAAAATGGGACAAATTGTGGCTTTTCTTCCTAAGACCAAAGAGCACTTCACAAAAAGTCCAGTCTATCAAAATTTAAACTTTTCTTTTTATATCTAATTTTTGATAGAAGTTTATTACATATATTTAGGGACTATCTTGAGCTTGTCCAGTGAGCTCCAAGTAACCATTTCAGGTTACCATTTCTAGTCAAAGCAAATGCCCTTTGTATCTGCTACATGCTTTTTTGAGAGTGGTTCAGTTTTTTCTTCAAAGACCTAAGGTCTGGGAAAGGCCTGGAAAGACACTTCCAGTTCTCTCAATGATTTTGTTCAAAAGACATGAAGTTTGTATCAGTTGCTAAAGTATTGCAGGCAAATAGCTATTTCTCCCGTGTTTTATCATTTTTGATGCAACCACAGAGCCACCAAGAATATTGCACTGGCAGGAAAAAAGTCTTCATTTTGGTGGCAATCACATAATTTCTAAAGAATTCCAGAAATTCCTTTTTGTGTAATTTCTGCAGCACAAATCGTGAAAAAGCTTGTAGGACTTGATAGCCACTGTACATCTKGTTTCTGTTACTGAGAAGATAACAGACACCATTTGTTCTGACCATCTGCAGAGAAAAATGTTGACTTTTTTTAGGTTTGGGATTTTTTTCTTCTGAGACAAACCATTTTTGTTTCCAGTATTTCAGGCTTGAAGTAGCACAGAGTGCAAGTTACTTCCAGATAAATGAGGGAATGTACTGTTAAAGTTGCTCTGTATAGCATTTAATCATATGATACATGACAGATACACTCTTGAGAAACTGTCTRATTTTAAATATTGGTGTGCATTGAAGAGCTGATATAACACCTGCTGTAATTGGTGAGTGTCTCTCTAGCTTTACTAGCAAGCATCAGATGTTCAGTCCTTTCTGAGATTTGCTAACAGACTCAGATTCTCTGAAAATGCTAATAATTTGTCTGCCTTGTACCTTGACAACACACTATGTTCAAATGTTCCTTTAATGGGTACTCAGAGTTAAGAAAGGCTACAGAACTCTTAAACTATCCAAAATAAAAAAGAAAAAACGGGAAGCAGCTTATGTTATGTGTTACCACGATAATCTTCACCAGATGGTATTTGCCTGAAGTCCAACTCCTCTTGATTAAGGTACCCCAGGGCTGTATTGACCTATGGCAGTGACCCAGAGGACAAAGCTGTTGCTACATACCAGCTCTTGACAGCAGAAGGAGACATTCACATACCAATGTTGACTGTGTCTCTCAAAACTGGAGGTACACATTAGCTAGTGTTTGGGGCTGAAATACACAAAGAGCTTAAAAGACTATTGTTTCTTCCTGCAAGTAACTGCCAAATAACCCAACAGTCCCTGGAGATAGGGAACAGAATTTCTATGCTGGGAAGTAAATGCCATTAATACAAGAATTCTGTTAGATTTGAGGAAAAATTCAGAGAAAGCTACATCCAGACTGTGGATAGACAAATGGATAAGCTAAAAAAACAGTAATTATTCTATTATTACCTTTGTGAAACAGAAGTCTGTAGATGCACAGGCCAGCTGCAGCCATCCAAACCTTGATGAGAGCTCTGTATAGAAGCAGTGGCCTGTTACAATCATTTCAGCCTTGATAAGAGCTCTCTGTTCTCTTGGGAAAGGTGCATACCAAAGGATTGACTCCAGTCATAAACACCAGTGTGTGAATGTTTTCTTTTACTACCTAAAACGCTGGGAGGTGAGGTCTGTGTGAATGACTGAGTACAGCGCAGGAATGCCTGCTCTGAGGATGCTTGGTCTGGTGTRGCTGTTTTGTCTCTCCTGCTGCACTTTTCCAGAACTTGCCCTAAAACTTCCCCACAGAAGAAACACATAAATACTGAAGTGTATGTAGTAAAGATGGATCCTGCTTGAAGAGAGCAGAGGTCTGTGTTTATTTTATTCCAAGCTGTTGCAAATACCTCTTTCAGAGTTTTGAGGCTCCTGAAGCCCGAAAAGATAGGCTAGAAATAAAAACCCATTGACCGGTGTCTATAGAACAGGTATTTGTTTATTGAAGCGCTGGAGGTCAGGGGGTTTTTCCACCTAACTCACCCACCTTTGTCAAGTATTATGTCTTATTTATACAGTAAGTATTGTTTAATATTGGTATGTCAGCATAACACCATCATATGCRTGTCTGGAACTAATTTACATATGGTTACCTCATRGTTATAAATCATTTTTCTGTACTGTGCTTGCATTTCCCCAATTTAGGTGGTCTTGGGACACCTTCTTCAATAAAGGCTCAACGTCTTCCTCGCATCTGAACTTCTCAATTTTTCCTTCAGAGTATGCACAGTTATGGTGTTCCTTGGGCTTTCTGGATCTAACTGGTCTAAATTCTTCATCTAATGGCTAATTCRCTTTACATTTGCCAATTTCTCATTAGTTCATCTTGCTGTTTCCCAATTAGCTAWACTTATCTATTTTTCAAGATTATCCATCAGTAAGCGAGTCTTTGCTTACTTAAGCATTAAGCAATTAGTTAACAACATTTGGCTATTACRTTATAGAAAGTTATTATTCAGGTTATATGAGTATTAAAAGCTATAATTCAGGTTATGTAAGTATTAAAACATTATAATTCAGATTACATAGGTGTTTTATAAATCAAGCTATATAAGCATCTTGTAACTTTGACCCAAGTTATATAGGCATCACTCTGAAATAAATACCATTTTTATTTTTGTCAGTTATTTACATAGATTTTTTCACTTTTAATTAAGGAGTCTTTCAGGAACAACTAATTTATTTTTTAACAGTCTAATAATATCACCCATTACAGATGTAGTAAACGTTAGGGCTAAACACATAAACTATAGAATTACCTTCCCCACTTAGTGTCACACTGCAATTACCAACAGCTTTGCCATTTGTATGTGTCTTGGGTTAAGACAAAGAGGTGAACACTCAAAAATGAGTTACTTCTCCTTAGTTTCAACCAATCTCTTTCCACCAATAAGGAATGAATACAAGTAGATATAAGCGAAAAAATCACAGTTTACTAATGAATGAAATGGCAATAGGCAAARCCCCTCAAAACAACAAACAACCCACCCTTGAAAAAAGTCCAGTAAATAATCACTAGCTACAAAATTGCTAATTATCACCAACCGCACAGGAAAAAACAGACATCCAAAATGACAGGGATAACGCCCCCTCCCAAGATGGTGGCCCCCCAATGACAACAGCGTGTAAGGAGAAAAAGGGAAAAATGGCATAAGACCCTTTCACCCAAGATGGTGGCCTCCATGGCTTGAAAGACAAAGGGAAAATCAGCTCTGTATCCTGTTGTAAACACATATTATAGCGTTGGCATTCACAAATACTAAGATGAGTGCTATGCGTGCAATGTTGCCTTTTTTKCATAAGTAGGTTAGTTATGAGACACAGTGGTAAAATAATCACTGATGGGTTTGTTTTTCTTTTGTAACTCAGATATAGAATACTTGTGGTTAAACTGAAGTGTTATGGTGATGCCTTAGGATTTTTAGTTTCTCTATTTTCATGCATTTGTATTCTTGTGTTTCCCTAGTACAGCACTAAAAACTATTGTTCTCTCATCTTTAGACAAAACAATCCCTCTCTGAGCCTGAATCCAAGGACACCTGCCTGAGAGCCCCAGAAATATGTAAACAACAGCAAGTTGGGGGAAGCAAGTTTGGGGTGGTTGACATCATCACCTGTAAAGATCATTGGAGAATTAAGACCCAATATGTTAATAARGCAGAACTYATAAAAGGTGAMGATCTCGTGACCYGSTGYYCATTTTGGGTGTAGCCTCAGGAGGAGGCTTTTGTCTGCCCTAATGTACCAGTAGGCCTGTTAGGCCTGTATTAAAGTTGTCTATGCTCATTCTCTTAACTTTGTCTGGCCTCTATTTCAGATGAGCCTGATTGATARGGCATSAATGGCTTGTGACTTAAACATTTCCATAAATGRTATTTCTTACATTATAGCAAAACTATACAAAAGCTGCAAAGAAAGATCACCAAAAAACCCTGAATGAGGCCCTGACAGCAGTGATCTTAAAGATAAGAAGCAGCTCAGAGCTGGGGAAAAGGATGCATACACTCACAAAGAGATCACGATGCTTAACACCTTTGGGGTGGGGAGGCCATTGCCCCAGGGCTATCAACTGCCAGGCCAGCACAGACCCTGACAGTGAAAGGGTGGGGGTGGAAGGAACAGAGGCTTTGGGATGTGTAGTGAAAAGTCTCTAGTCAGAGCTCGTAGAACATCCATCCTCGGCTGYGCARAGGAGTCTGGCTGGTGGGACCCGCAACCTTCGGATGGGCTTATCTGCATGGACATCCCAGGGGCCCCTGCTAGGGACACTTCCCTATCAACAACTGTCATCTACTGAAACCACGGAACAAGGGGCTACACCGGAGGGGTATCATACTAAACATTTCCTGGAAAAGTTTGAATATGCATAAATGTCTATGAATAGGCATTAAGCTGATGCAATACAAAATGTATTTAAAGATGTCTCCAGTCAATACCAGATGTGCCTTTGGCAAATTGCCAAGCACCCGGTGCCTCCTCAGGCACCTATTGTCATTTAATAAACTTTTAAATTTTCACAGGAGAGTGAATTCCATTTTTCACAATCCCAAGATGTCTTTCCCCAGGAGACCATACAGTCTGTGAGACAAAGGAAAAAAATATGGCAGACAAACAGAACCCTTCTGTGAAGGTAGGAGCCTATGAAGCAGTTCTAGTGGCAGATGGGAGTTCTCAGCAAGTGTAGGGTGTTGTGGYTTATGGGATCTTCTTTTGTTTCCTTTCTTGGGAATTTTTCTTTCCCATTTTGTTGCTGGGATACACTGATTGCCAGGTCATCCTTTTGATGGCAGGGCGATTAGTAAAGAYAATAGGACCTACACCCCACCCAAACGATCTTGCTAAGTACTGGGAGGGGGTGTGTGTGGGTGTGGTGGTGGCGGGTAACTATATATATTGCCCTGCTTGTCTCAGAGGGAGGTTGGCCTGCTACCTGTGGAGCAGAACTTGACTGCTCTTTGGTTCCTGTTTTGCTGCATTGTGATCTTCTGCCCTGGTGCCTTGCCTGGGACCCCTGAGATTTGTGCTGCGTTGGTCAAAGGAGCACTGAGATCGGTGTATCCGCTGTGAGTTTGCAGAGGAACTTTTTGTTTTCCATCCATCTCTGCCCGTTTTGTGCCCCTCCTTGGCCATGTGGGAGATCTGAACCAGCCGGGACCTGCGCCACAGCACTCCTGCAGTCGCTGGGGAATCAGGTGAGTATCTCTGTGTGAGGCTGTCACTGGGTTTGTGGCTGGGCTGGTTGCTGCTATTGTTGTTATTACTTATTTTCACTTTGTTATACATATTAATAAAACTGTTATTCCCTTTCCC
Source organism: Malurus melanocephalus (assembly GCF_030028575.1). Taxonomy (NCBI): domain Eukaryota; kingdom Metazoa; phylum Chordata; class Aves; order Passeriformes; family Maluridae; genus Malurus; species Malurus melanocephalus. The sequence goes on from NW_026623311.1 coordinate 971,663, forward strand.
CCATATTCTTGCCTGGAAGCCCGTGATTTTTTTCAAAGCTATAATAAGTCAGAGGGAAGGGGGGGTCATATCCACCACTCCAAGGAGGGGGGTCCCTGCCTTTATTGGCAAAACACCTGTCTTTCAAACCAAGACATAGGGTCAGCTCCACCACCTGCTACTTCCTCCTGCTGCCTGCTGGACTCCACTGGTGTTGATGCTTCTGTCCTCCATGCTGCAGGTGTGCCAGGATGGGGGAAGGGGAAAAGAACCTGGCACCTACATGGGGCAGCTCAGACCCAGGGACCTGCTTAAGCTTTTGCTGCCCATAGAGTTTGCCAACTTCATTTTGAAACAGTTTCTAATTGTGAATGATATTTTTCTGAGTTGCTACAGTTGCAAGCCCAGAAGCTTGCCTGGAGCAACTCCCTCTAAAGCAGAGTCACCACCTTCMGCAAATGCTGCCAGGCAACAGAGATGCTCGGAAGACCCAGTTTTAAATGTGCCTGTGTACTCCTTCCCTTCTACCCACATTTTCCATTTTCCRGCTGCAGGGTTAAAGACACAATAACAATTTTGGGCACAGACAGATATGGAATGTAATACTTTGGGTTACCCACAGCAGTATGACACCTGTTTGAGGGTGGTTCTTGAAGCTGTATTGAGCTGCCATTGACCATCTACACTCATCTACATCTAGGCTGTCACTTAGGATGCTAATACTTTAATCCTTTTTGCAGTCTGCTCCTCAGTATTTAATTCAGTCCTTGTCATGGGTTGACATTTCTAGTTTTGAAAGCTGAAAGTCYTTCTTCGTAGGAATCATGAGAAAAGACAGCCAGTATTTTCTCTTGCAGAACAAGTGATGGCAGAAGTAACATTCCTAGCTGAGTCTTGTAGCTTAATCTCCAGATAGATTAATTAGTAAATGGCAAGTRCCTCAGCCCTTTCCACATAGACGATCTACAGGATTTTTATTACTGTCAGAGATKATAAGTTTTGCTGCATTGTATTCCTAAAGTGGGTAGTAATATATTCAAGCCCTCCTTCAAAGTAATTAATTAAATTATCTAATTACAGGTRAAGAAGAGCTAAGAACTAAAAATATGACGGTAGGCAAGAGGAATGCTATCCCGAAATGTAGAAATGTTTTTGTGACTCTCAGCTCAGTAAAGAGGAGGYAAGTGCAGTAAGTTTAAGATATATTAGGAGAAATTGTTATTTTTGGCAGCAAAACTTGTTTCTATTCTCACAGGCAATTGTTGTGGGTTAAGATTTCTCCTTTTGTTTCCTTTCTTGGGGAATTTTTCTTTCCCATTTTGCAACACTGATTGCCAGGTCATCCTTTTGATGGCTGGGCGATTAGTGAAGACAATAAGACCTATGCCCCACCTAAACRATCTTGCTAAGCACTGAGAGGGGGTGTCTATGTGTGTGTGTGGTGGGGGGGGTAACTTCACTTCCTGCACTGCTTTGCTGGGGGAAGGAGGTCGACCTGCTACCTGTGAGGGGAGAGCTCAACTGCTCTTTTTCTGCAGAGCCCAGCATCTCCGCTCATTGGGTTCCTGTTTTTGGTGCACTGTGATCTTCTCCCCTGTGCCTTGCCGGGGACCCCCTGAGATTCCAGCTTCAGGGGTTGAGCTCTGCTCCATCCCGTTTTGCAGCCGCGGGATTCTGCTTGTCTCTTTGCTGTCCTGGGGTTTCTTGCTGTCCAGAGGAGCACCGAGATCGGCATTTCTGCTCTGTGGGATTCTGTTCATCTCTTTGCCATCCTGGGGTTTCTTGCTGTCCAGAGGAGCACTGAGATCGGCATTTCTGCTGTGAGTTTGCAGAGAAACTTTTCTCCATCCATCTCTGCCATTCTGTGTCCACCACTGGCGACGCTGGAGATCTGGACCTAGCCAGGACCCGCACCACAGCGCCCCCCGCAGCCACCGGGGAATCATCACACCCGCCCTGTCTGGCCAGGAGTCAACAGCGCCCCTGCTGACCTGGACGGTAACTGCACCAAAGGGGAGAGTGTGTCTCACTAGGTTTGGGACTGGGCTGGTTGTTGCTATTGTTATTGTTACTTGTTTCTCCTTGTTATACATATTAGTAAAAACTGTTATTCCCTTTTACCTATGTTCTTGCCTGAAAGCCTGTGATTTTTCAAAGCTATAATAATTTGGAGGGAAGGGGGGGTTGTATCCACCACTCCAAGTGGGGTCCCTGCCTTCATTGACAAGCACCTGTCTTTTCAAACTAAGGCAGCACTGTATACATCAGCTTTAATAGCAGCTACATATGTGTTGATCAAAGGTGAAGATAATAAAATGGTGCTATTAAGTTAGGGAAAATAGTTAATACAGTAGGAATAAGAACCAGTATGAATCTGAATAGTACTCCTGGTAGAAAGGACAAAAAATGTAATAGGGAATTCTATTAGAAATGAAAGAGTTGTTCATAGGTAAACCTTAACTTCAAAGCATAGTAGTCTTCAAACTTGACTAATTTCTCAGTTGCTCCAAAGTTATTTACGCAATTCCCTGATCTCCCTGTCAAGGTTGTTCTGAACAGGGGACAACAATTCCTATCTCCAAAATTTTGGAAAGTATTTTACTGGTAAAATTAGTATGTAGAGTACTCTTAGTAAGGGGAAGGCAGTGTCTGAGAGGATGGGGCTTACAAGACTTGGGCATGAGTTATTATGATAGAAAAAATTATCATATGTCTTTGTAAAGGCGATCAGATTCACTGTATATCATTTTCAGTTATAACTCACCAAAAACTAGCAACATGTGTTGGATGTAAGAATAAATACAAAGATATAATTATGCCTAAAGTCACTGGTACTGTGATAAACTTTTATACACACGCACACAACCATCCCCCTTCTAACAAAGGTAGGGCTTAGCTGTAAGCAAGTGCTGTTATCTCATCTATGCAAAATAAGCAGTGACCTTAACACAGTTCTTGCTGAACAACTGTCTGGTTTGAATGATTATTGAAACTCAAACTGAAATGCATTATTTAGCATTTTTGGCATTTCATATATTTCTTCAAAATGGATAGTTGAAGTTTTGAGCTACTGTTCAGTAATCTCTGCTGTTGGAAGTACCTGGGCAGAATAGTAGTATTTGTATTTGCATTGCTGATTAAACTTGGCCCGGGAATCTAAACCAAGGAAAAGAAAGTAGCATTCCTTTGAACAAAGGCATTCTCTTTCTTTACTTGGGTTTAGTTTCAGATATATCATAACCAAATGTTGAACATGAGATTTCTCCCTCCACTCCTATATTTATAAATTACAGAGCAGTAGTTAGTAGAATTTCTCAGGGCGCAAGAGTTAAGATTGCATGATATGCATGCTTGAGGTTTCTGAGGCAACATTTCCAAACAATAAATGATCTGTTTTTATCTTATTTCCTTTGGGGAATATTTTTTGTGTAATTTGGTTAACTGATACATGGATTACAAGTGTGTGCCTGTGTGTGTGTATGTAAATACACATCTATAATTATCCCCAGGCAGAAATGTGARTAAATTGCTGAAGGTCAACAGCCATCTTGTTGCTGAGCTAGTAGTAAGCAGCATTCTGTTGATGGGCCAAGGAATTWTGTCTTCTTAGTTATGTTTACTCAGATAAGTTAGCTGAACTTAGGTCTTCTTGATGTTTGTTGATGTGCTAACTAACATACCTTAAAGACATTTTTGCTGTTTATATTGTATCTTATTCCTAGAATGTCCTTGGTGACCCAAAAAATGTGTATTATATTCCATATTCACTCTTAGTCCATCTGCACAGTTTGTGTTACTGCCACTTTAAGACTTGCCAATTGTGTATTTTGCCCCAGTTCATGGAAAAGGAAGGGTCCGAAATCCCTTTAAAAGACAGGGAATAKACATGTAGAGACCTATTTTCTCTCTCTCTGGGCAGGTCTCTGCACAGAAACCTAAAGAAGCTGAAATTTGCAATCCAAAACAGTGTCAAAGTGAATCCCTTTCTGCAGCTGCCGTGCCAAGCTGGGATTGGCGGGAGCTGGGGCCACCATTCTTCAGTGCTCGATGACGGGTCTGCTTTCTTCTCCCCTCTCCTCCCCTTCAGGACAGCAACCTATGACAGCAGCACCGACGCTGGCTGAATGCAGCAGGTGGCAGCAGGAGGCAGCGAGCAGCTGTGCTGACCTCACACATACGCCATCACGATCACCGAAAGGAAGCAGGGGGGCTGATGCCAGGGGGCCAGAGCCCTCTAGRCCATGCCAGCATAGTCCGTCTGCCACCAGAACTGCTTCCTGTTTCTTGTTCCTGGGGGAAAGTTGAGCTGAGCTGGGCTTCTTTACCATATTGTCTTTGCCTTCTGATCCATGCAGTCTGTTATGGCAGCTTCCATCTTGGGGGAGGGTTTTCCCACCATTTTCTCTGTCTTCTAGTCCACGTGACATGCTATAGTGGTCACCATCTAGGGAGGAGGGGTTTCCCCACTATGTTGAGTAATCCAAAATGTTATTGTAYTCCAKATCTATTGTGCCCAAAATTGTTAATGTCTCTGTGTAAGACAGGGCACCAGGTTTGGGGAATTGCTGGGATTTTTTGAAAAGTMAGAGTCACCCAAGCAGACCCCCTTTTGTCATGTGGTCTTTGCTCAAGGCAGATGTTCTGCCTTTGGGGTGTTTTCCCCCTTCTTTTGTTCCTCTCTTACATCTTGGACTGCCTCAAGGTGAATTYTGTGAGTGCCTGACTGTAGCCAGGACACTGTCAGAGGGGTGGAGGAGCCCTGCTCTGCGCAGTCCCCAGCCCACCAGCAGGGCCCAGCCAAGGCAAGAAAGAAAAGTGTCTGCTGTGATAGGTTGAGTCTTAATAACCAATCAGAGACTGGAATCCAATTAACAATTTTATTAATTWAGCAAGCGGATATTAGCCAAAACAGCCTAGCGCTGGGCGCGCTAGGCGAGTCTCCTGCTGTACCTAGGACACCCACTAAGTGAGTCTCCTGCTACGCCTATGACACCGCAACACACATAGTCTGAGCCACTCCTTTTATACCATCTCTGTCTCCAGGTGATGTAGTACTTCTAGAAGTTTCCAGAGATCTTAGTACGTCTGCGCTGTGTTGTTGCTGGGGTCTCTTGCAGTGCTCTGACAGTTGTTGGTAGGCGGGGTTGTTGGGAGGCAGAAGTCCTCTCTGCACGTTCGCAGCGCCCTTTCCCCCCCAGATACTTGAAGGTGTACAAACAGGGCAAGCAGCGCTGGTCTGGCAAACCACCTTAATAAAGCATGTGGTGATTTTCTTATTGKGATTTCATGAACCAACCTTCACTTATCACAAATCCCCCCTCTCTTTATTTACCATTTGGTTYGTGAAATCACCTCACTGCTTCCTCACTCAGAGTACCAAGTCACATAGGTGAGCAGTGAAAATTTGATGTTAATTCATCTGATAGCTCAAAAAAAATTTGGTTGACTTTACAGAGAAGGTTGCTTAATCATGCCTTCAAACACAACAGGTCATGAYAATTCAACAAGCAGGCAGTAAGTTGTTCCACCACTCAAGGCACTTTGAACAGCACTAAAAGTAARTATCCCCAAATCCTTATATTAAACTTCAGTAGCCCCAAGCAGCGCAGCCACTGGATCCATGCAGCGTGAATGTCTGCCCCAGGAGGAGAGGGGCAGGAGCAGGGAGAAGCTCGGGCCAGGCAGCCAGGCTTTTGGGGAACAAACTCAAACTAGGTTAACAGCACAATCCACACAGCTTTAATAAATATCTCAGGAGAAATGTTACTGACACTTTTAACCGTGGCTAATCAAAGAGTAATGTCTCAGCGATTATTCCAATTAAACTGATGACACAGACAGATATTTTATTTTTATAAAGCCCTGGTTTTCTCAGCACAGGAGAAAGCACTCTGAAAACATTTCCCTATTCATTACTCCAAACCCTTTCAAACCAGCATCTCCACAAAATAAAAAAAATCCCACTGAGCTTCTGCTGTTACCCTACATTAGGTCTAGTTCTGAACCATTGTTCATAGGGAAATCCTTTACCATTCCTCCACAGGCACGCTCTCCTTCCCAAACAATCTGTGGCTGAATCAGTCCATCCAACCTGTATTAAGGAACTGTACAGTTTCACTTCAACAAAACATTGAGAAATGACATTGAAACTTATCAGAAAGACTGCAAATCATGGAATTATTTTCCAGTGCTCAATTCAAATAGAGTAATCTGACAAACATGTACCAATACAGGAAGATGATGAGCAGTGCAGAGCAGTGCCTACAAAGCCAACCTGATTCCAGGGTGGCTCCCTACACGCGAGGACACTGGTTTTCACAAAAACAGTAGCTCTGTAGCAGTGCCAAGCAAGGATGTCAGCCTTGTCCTAAGGCACCTGATCACATCCCAAAGATGTGATTTCATGTGCAGGCAGAGTGACCTCACAGTGTCCCTAGTCCTGACTTTTCCTTGTCCCATTTATTTATTTCATTTTGATCTTCTCCAGTTTTCCCYACATGGAAAGGCTTTCCACACTCCCTGCACACAAACCACACTTGGAGGTTTTGCCTCAATGTCCACAATGAGCAGAACATGCACCTATAATGTACCTATCATGCAATTTTGCGAAAAGGCATAAGCTCTGACCTTAGCCAATATCAAAGGAAGATCAGTTATAACACTGCAYTGGATATATGGTTCTTTTCTGCTGAGTGAATCAAAGACTCCAAAACAGCATTTGGATATGCATCCTTTTCAGGCAATAAGGACAAGTATGGCAACAGCTACTCAACTACTTGCAAAAACTGTATAAACGCAACCAAAATACCAGAGGTTACAAGAAACTAATCTTTGCATTTGTTGCTCTTGTGCATAAGGAAAATGTCTGTCAGGAATATGTCAGTTATTCACTGTTTCTCACAAACAATGTGTACAATCTCACATCTCTTGTAACCAATTGTGGGAACAGAGTCCACTGGACTAATGCTGTCCCTGTACATCTCTGTTACCATATAAACCCCCTATTTAGCCTTCCAGCAATACTGCAAAACAGACCCTGCTCCAAGTCTGTGAAATGAGGAGYACAGTGTTCACTGATCTGTGGTATCTGAGCCACCAGCGATGGGCTGAGCGTGCTCACAGCACAGCATCTTCTAGAAATTGCACAACAGGAGTTTTCAAAGCAAGCTAATCAAAGCCCATGGCTGACCCAACAGTTAAACATTATTATCAAAGAGTGCTTAGTGTGTTCAAGAACTCTAAATGGTCACAGATAGGTGGAAGTCAATCACCCACACACAAACTGCTCAGAGGACCTTTACATACAAATTGGGTGTTGACCACTATTTTAGGGAAAGCAGTGTCAAAACAGGAGGAACATTAGCCTGAGGTCTTTTCTGTGAACTGGTCTGTCAGGCCAGATGAACCGAATTTCGATTCTCAGCCACCACTGCAGCTTGCACTCACAATGCAGAGTACAGCACTGTAGAGACAGGTTTTCTTTATACAATAGCTAAATGCCAAGCTGATGAAAGATGGAAAACTGCTGTTGAGAGACTTAGCAACATTCAAGTTTTACAATGCACTTTATGGTGCCTTTTACAAATAMAATTTCATTCCTGTCAGGAACCTGCTTAATCATGGCCACATTGTAATACAGAATGCTTGTCAAGTCCCCATCTCTACAGAGAGGATRTACACTGCGTTAAGATGATACTAACCTTCTACAAAGGTTTAGCAGTGAAGCTGGGAGATCCAGACCCGATTTTTGTCTGAATGACCTTTTGGTTCTCCCATCTACTCAATGTCCACCTAAACAGCTGATGTGGGCGTGTAGATATTGAATTGCTACATGTTATAATGCAGGCTATTACCATTAACACATAATATGTTTGCAAGGCTCGAGTGAGGGATCTCATTGCTTTTGATGTCTTAATCAAGACCACTTTGTTCCCCAATTTAGATGGCAAACACCCCATTTCACTCCTCTGCGTGGAAAGGGAGCTCAGAGTCAAGGTCCTAGATTCCGTTCTCATATTTGGTTCTCTTCTGCCTCACCTGTCGACCGGGTTGCCTCCGGCCACAGGGATGTTCATGGCAGCAGGAGAATTCTTCAGAGAACCGCCTTTGGGCTTCCACACGCTGTTTCCAGTGGGTCTCACAACTGCTCCAGCCCTCATGTCCTGCTTTCCCTGTACAGGGCAAGCACGCAAATTCAACTCTGCACTCGCTCCCAATGAGTTTGGCCACCAAGGGCCCGAGCTCATTGGAGTGGTAGCAGCACAAAATTGGGGTGGATGYTATGGGCAAAAATTTCCCACCATTCTTTGGGTCTATGCTCCAATCTGCCCATGTTAAGCACCAATTGCAACATTTGCATGGTCTCGGCTTTTTCAGCTTTATAGAGGGGAGGTAAATCCCCGAYGGGGGCTGCCCCCGCATGCGATGGATCTATYACTCTTCCCTGCACACCTTGCAAACAAAACACACAAAAGGATAACAATTACAGCCAACATTATCGCATTTGACCATATACTCCCACGCATGGTGACTAAAATTATACTATAAGCAGGCTCCTTTAAGCAAATACCAACAGGATTCACGCGGGCTATAACAAACTCATTGTTCCTTAAGTCTTAGCTTTAAGTCCTCAGGCCATTGAAACGGGATGATCTGCCACGTCGGGTCTCGAGTAAGTCTCTTCACACGGCCAGCCTGAGTCCACCCTCTTTCAGCGGTCCGCACGGCAAATTCTGTGGCAAGCAACACAACATAAGGTCCCTCCCATGGAGGGGTTAGTGTGGTTTTCATTATGTTATTAATTAAAAATAGAGGCCTTCAGCAGAAGAAATTTAAAATTGCAATTTTCCTTATGTATATTCTACAGAAGCAATTTCCATTTTGTTATGTTACCCTGCATCATGTTAACGTTTACAAACTSACACTTAGCAAAAGTCACAAAGCCAACCTCTGTGTACTATATTTTGTACCCCCGTGTGGGAAAATGCCGAGTCACACAAGCAGGTATTCTTAGAGTTAGGTGACACAGTGTGAGCAGCTTCTCTAGCAGTAACACTGAATACACAGGTGCACCAAAGGTTGTCCTTAGTTGATTCGTTAAGATGGTAATAACAATTGCGTGCATTTCCCTTAGTATGAMCATCAACACAAATCAAAACAATACAAGTAGCAAAGCAGCAAGCCCACCACATGCTGGGTGTCAACATAAGGTAATACATGTGGTCAGGAGTACATCAGTGAAAGGATTGTGTTTTAGAAAGATATATTTATCAATTACCTAGACACTTCCCCAGAGTCTGACACAGCTGGCTAACCTGATTTGAAGGTCTGGAGAGCCTTTSCCGGGCAGGGCKTCCAAGTTTCCCCTGAAGGGGCTCCAGCTTCTTATAAATCCAAATTGGCAAGTCAAGGCGACTTGATTACATTTTTAGTGCAGAAACACCTGGATTTTTCGGCACTTCCCAACCAGCCAGGGCCAGGGCTTGGCCAGAGCCTAGGCCTCAGCTGGGAGGGATTCCCTAGAATATCCCACAACCAGGCTTTTATCAAAACTGCTTTTCCACATATTTCTACACAAATTATYAGCTCATGTTCTTAAACCATTGCTTACCAATTTCCATCACAATCATTTCAGTAGGCTTCATCTTGTCTCTATAACAAAAGAACTTAATATTTCATTTCAAATGAGTACATTTGAGCAAAATTTAAACTTAATTCCATTTACACTTAATGTCATTCAAAAGCAACATCATCCAAATCTGACAACACCAAACAGAAACTGTCCGACAGAGCTTAAACCCATCAGAACACAGATTTAACCTTGCCAAAACTCAACGACAACTACACCCATTAGAACTTAAAGTATTTAAAAGAGCTGGATCTCAACAAAACTTCATATATATAAATGGAGTTTAGCGACTAATGAAATCAGCAATTTGTTCCATACCAGTTATTTACSTTTATGGTGCTCACATAAAGCACCAAACATATAGCATACCCTTTCRCTCATTCACACTCACTCACTGCATTCCACAACACTTCACTTGCTCCCACTCGTGCCAGAACAACACCACCACACACCAAGGTACCTCTATTTTCAGATCACTTATTAGCTTTTTCTCCGCAGGTTTTAAAACACTCCATCTAAGCCTGGGTCCTTTCAGTAAAATAAACTGGATAAATAAAGGATATCCTTCAGAGTCTTTTTCACAGATTTCAGTCTAAATGAAGATGTCTCCAGGGCTGTCATGGTTTGAAATGAATTTAATGGAAGCAAAACACTCCCAAGTTCCAGCAAACCTCTCCCTCTCTCTCTTTTCCCCATCCAGGTCCTGGAGACAAACTTTACCACAGAGAGGAAAGTGAAAAGAAAAGGGAAAAAAACCCTATTTATTTAAAATTATAAAAACAAAACAAACAAACAAACAAAAAAACAACCAAAAACCTGTGGAACCAGCTGTTGATCCCAAAGCCTTTCTCTTCCCTCCTGGGAATAGCCACCCCTCCGGGGCCCCCAGAGGGGTGCTCAGTCTCTCCGGTGGTTCACTGAAGGATCTTTCTCGCCTGTCGCGCCACGGGAATCCTCCAATTCTCAGAGGACAAAGGAAAAAAAAAWTTGAGGAAAAACAAGCCCAAAGAAAGGGAGAAAAAAGGAGCAGTCCCAGAGAGCAGACAGCTTCTTTTCCGCCGCTGATCCCTAGAGAGAGTCTCCCGAGAGAAAAAAACGTGTGTGTCTTGTCCCTTHCCCTCCCATTGTCCTTGAAGGGAGGAACATCACCAAACAAACCAGAGCAGTCTCGACTATAGTAAGTTACAGAAGGGTTGTTTAACTTTCCTCTAACATAAGCAGATAGGAATACAATACTCAGCTAACCTAGGACAAGGGGTCACCTGGTTTGCCTGTAACTTTGAAGCTTAATAATGCTGCACGTTTTGCTTCTTGGTTTGCTATGTTTTTCCCTCGGATGGTTTTACTTGGGCCCTTTTGATGTCCCTTAATATGCACTATTGCTAATCGCTCTGGTTTTCTGGCTGTCTTTAAAATGCCCCYGATCAGCTGTTCATGGATTAGTCCCCTTCCCTGAGAAGTTATTAGACTCCTTTCTCCTCATATTTTCCCAAATGTATGTATCCCCCCAAATGCATATTTGGAATCYGTGTAAATTGTCCCCTTATTGGAGCCCTAAATATTTAGTCCTTGTAGTAAGGCCTGAACAGASAGGGAGTATAATTTAATTTGTAACCCCTTCCCCTTTACCTGGAGCCCAATACGCAATTTGATCATTAAATCCCGTTCCAATCTGGTAATAACAATAACGATCCCACCCCCAATTTGGACGATGTTTCTAATACTACATCTTTAATAACAGGTACCCCAAAAGGTTCCCCCTTTACCATAATCACTTGTATTGTGTCTTTAGAATTTTTGCAACCAACATATTACTTTAGCAAACATTTTCTCATCTTCTATTCTTTGTTTTGCCTTAAGTTTTTCCAGGGGCTCTGATGTTTCCTGGACCCCAACAAACGGAGCCCTTTACACCCCTGTTCTTCTTTAAACATTTTTGTATCGGCTATTCGCTGGCAGCAGCTTCTCTGCATATGTCCCTTCTTTTGGCAGTAATAACAGATCACCTCGYTTTTCCCTCGAACCTCAGGCTTTCYGGACGGCCCCAAGGACGCACCCAACCCTGACTTCTCTTTTCCTCTGTTTCTGCCCATTCCCTCGCTTTTCCCTCGAACCTCAGGGTTTCTGGGCGGCCCTGAGGACACACCCAACCCTGACTTCTCTTTTCCTCTGTTTYGAACCACYGCAACCATCACCTCTGCCCATTCCCTACAGCTTTCTTCTTTCTTCCCTACATAATTTATCATTTTATTATTACTGTTTCCTTTGGTCCCAGGGTCGCGAGCCCAATATTTGAGCTGCCTTCCCAACGGACTGTCAGGAGGGATGTCCAGGAGTTTTGTTTGGGGCTCCACCCCCATGGACCCAGAGGGCTTGCTCTTCCCCTGTTCCATCTCTCCAGAAGTGCCTTCTGGTTCTCTTAGCGAGGAGAATCAGTAATACTCACTTGCGTTGCCCCTGCTGGGGCGCCGCGGGTTGCCCCTGCACACTGCACTCCGGGAAACTCTCAGTAAGTGCCTTCTGGTTCTCTCAGAATTCCTTGACGTAGTGTCCTCAACCCCTCGCGGGAGTTAGGAACCGCCTGGATGTTGGGGAGAACCAGTACTGCACTCCAGGAAACTACCCCTTCCGAATGAGTATTTTTAGAGAGGGCTTGAACCCCTCAGGGAACTCGAAACCCACAAAGTACTCACGTGTCCTGTGTCTTTGTCCGGAGCTTTGTGCACAAAGTTTATAGGGGTCCCTAACCTTTGGCTAATATCTGGAATTTAGATTCGTCGGGTAGGGGCGCTGGTGAAGTGCCCTCTCCGGGCTGTCAAATCACGACGGGGCAYCTGCCTTTGAGGAGACTCCAGGGGACCAACCCCTATCTGAGTCATGGCACCAAATTGTGATAGGTTGAGTCTCAATAACCAATCAGAGACTGGAATCCAATTAACAATTTTATTAATTTAGCAAGCGGATATTAGCCAAAACAGCACTGGGCAGGCTAGGCGAGTCTCCTGCTGTACCTAGGACACCCACTAAGTGAGTCTCCTGCTACGCCTATGACACCGCACTGCACGTAGTCTGAGCCCCTCCTTTTATACTGTCTCTGTCTCCAGGTGATGTAGTACTTCTAGAAGTTTCCAGAGATCTTAGTACGTCTGCGCTGTGTTGTTGCTGGGGTCTCTTGCAGTGCTCTGACAGTTGTTGGTAGGCGGGGTTGTTGGGAGGCAGAAGTCCTCTCTGCAYGTTYGCAGCGCCCTTTCCCCCCCAGATACTTGAAGGTGTTACAAACAGGGCAAGCCGCGCTGGTCTGGCAAACCACCTTAATAAAGCATGTGGTGATTTTCTTATTGGGATTTCATGAACCAGCCTTCACTTATCACACCTGCTGCCCAGCTGCACTTGCCTTGCTTTGCTGTCTCCTGCCTGCCAAGAGGAAGGCTAAGTCTCTCCACAAGTTCTAGCCCTTACTCTAGACTGAGTACCAGTTAGTAGAGTGTGCTGGCTGCTAGAGAGATGAAGGGTTGGGGGGAGTGCTGCTGCCATTTTTCTCTTTTTGAACCATATGCTTGGTTGTGAAGCAGCCATCTTGGTGGGAGGTGCTACTCTGCCATTTTAAGTTTCTCTTTATTCCCAGAGAAGTTGGGGAGATTTAGCAATTTTKTATCTAGTGATTTTTCCTGTTAATTTTTGCCGGCTGCTGTTTTGCTTGTTAGTGAACTCTTATTTTTTTTCACTTACATCTACTCATATTAATTTCTCCTTGCTGGTGGCAAGGGATTGGTTAAAACTAAGGGGAGGTAACTCATGGTAGTGTCCCCCTTAAATTGTCTTCAACCAAGACACCTAACATCTTGTTTTTTTTGTTCCTGGGGAGTCCACAGGTTTCAGCACCTTTGTATCTAGTGGCTATTGCTGTGGTTGTTGTTTTGTTTTCTAGTAAACYGTTATTTTTTCACTTACATCTTCTCACATTCATGTCTCCTTATTGGTGAAAGGGGAGTGGCTAAAACTAAGGGGAAGTAGCTCATTTTGGAGTGTTTACTCCCTATAATTATCTTAAACTAAGGTGGCCTGATAACTTGGCTTCAGATGTTCCATGAAGCTATAAACTCCACATTGGTTAGAACATGGTTCAAATAATATCAAAGTTGCAGGTTCAGTCCCTGTATGGACCATTTACTTAAGAGTTAGACTCGATCCTTGTGGGTCAMTCCCACAGAATATTTTGTGATTATACGAACAACATTGTGATCTCAAAATAGCCTTTGGTGTGTTTAGAGTTGTTTGAGATTGTGTWGTACCTTTTTAATGTGGGCTGTTTAAAATAGAACCTTAGAAGTCTACCAAGTTTCTTTTTCTAGACCCTTCCTCCCCCACTAAATGCATTTTTGCAGTGAGTGTTGGAAAAGAAAGGAAAAAGCAGTCACAAAAATCTGTGTCATGCAGTTAGACTASCACTGTACATCTGTCTGATACTGCAGTAAGCATAGGGATGATTAAAATAGCTACAAACTTCATCAAGTTTGAAAGAGAAACTTCCTTATTGTGAAAGAAATTTGAATGAGGGATAATATCCCTTATTTTAGGTTTAGTTCTGTTCTCCACACTGAATAGAAAAWAACACTGTACCTAGTTCATTTTAGAGGAACTTCTGTGGAATAATCTGAGATCAGGATGATCTGTCAGTCTGTAAATTTGACATACATCTGCTATTCTGGTGACAGAGGTAATAAATAGGTATGTCTTGGTCATAGCAAGTTTCTGTAATTCTAGGCAACATCTTCTGTAGTTTTGAGAAAGTGGATGTTCTTGCCCATACTGTTCATATTTATAATGTTCTGAAGCTAAGTAAAGAATATATTAATCTCAGTTTTATTTATTATAAGGRAAGTTCATGGTTCTTGATAAAAGCTTGAAAATGTGAACTCTCCAGGCTTACAAAACAGATAGCAAAGAAAGGGAATTAAGATTATCATGGATAAAGGGGGAGTTTGTCTCAGAATTTTGTCCTGCTCTACATTTCAAAGTTGTGAAGTGGGATTGGCACAACAATGTTAACTGGGAGTCCTTTCTGGGAAAATAGYTTTTTCTAAACTGATGGAGCACTGTTGACAAAGCCTTGGTAGAGAAGAAGGCCTCTCTGCAGAAAGGTAATTCTYCATGTGTGGTTCATATTGTTTGAATAGATGAGATGGCTGTTGTRACAGAACAAGAGCCATCCTGTAGACCAGTGCAAAGTAAGTCTGTGGTAGGGAGCTGTGTCAGCATTGGTGGGCCAATAATGTGGGACAGCACTAATTAATGGTTCCTAAGCTCTGCTCAAGAAGTTAAGGGCTTTTACAGGTGGCTGAGTGGATCTAGAAACAGCTCATGCYAGTGTTTACTGCCACTTACAAAAAATAACTTACAAGTATCTCTATTTCTGTAAGACTGGCATAATCTAACAGGTAGGCAGAGAACAACTTTTCATAAACTTCTACTGGAAATGATAAATTGCAAGAAAGTTCTTTTTATTCTTCCGTGAGTCTTCAGTGAGTACCATAAGACCAATATGAGCACCAAAGATGCAGTGAAATTATTAAAACATTTTCCATCACTATAACTGGTTTCAATGAGGAATTTTGTTATGTTTTATCGCACATTTTCCTTGACTGGATACTATACAGAGATTTGGTATTGAACAAGTAGGTAATGTGATTCCCATGTGCTTTATAATTGTCACAATGCTGAAATTTTTCCTCCTTCTCATTCAACTATTACAGTTTTGGTTTGTCTTGCAGAGTTGAATGTAAGCTCTGGGAAAATAGAACAGATTGATTTGTGTCTTGTGTTTACTCAGAGTAATACTGTTCCTCTGTTCTATTTTATAGAAACATAGCTATTTTAATGTATTTTTCTAATTTATGTGGTTACAGTTATGTTATTGCAAGTCTTCTGAAGTTACTGGACAGCATAAGCTCACGCCAAACTTGAAATTTGTGTCTTTCTCTCTCTCCCCATGATTCAAACAGGGAAGAAAAAGACTATTTTAATTTATAAACTCTTGAAGTGGAAGGGAAAGGATACTGGAGTTTGAAATAGGATTGGGTACCTGGAGCCAGACATGTCTCAACACACAGGAAGATGTTTTATAAAAAAACTTGGTCTAGTTTATCCCCCTTCCATAATGTACATTTGCAGGTTAGATTCTACTCTTTGGGGCCTATTCTTCGATTCATGCCATTATGAACTAAAAAGAAGACATCATATTTCCTGAGAAGAGTAAATACCAGACCTACAATTTATGTGAATCATAGATGAGCCATTCAAATCTTTAATGCTTTTTGTAAAGCTGACATTATAATGAAATTCTGGGGATCTTCCTTAAACTGGAGATGGTATATATGTTTGTAAAGAGCCATCAGGAGTGAAGTCACTGGACAAAAATTTAAATTTTTGGGGCACAGCCACTGGTTTTACATATTATAGAGACATAGCATACTATGCTTAAGAAGGGATAGTTATTACTGTATTTGGTTAGGTAAATTTCCTGTTTATAGTATTGTCCTAGTTCCAGCTAGGATGGGGTTACGTTTTGGAGTAGGCAGGAGCAGGGCATGGCTAGAATCATGAGGTTATTCAGTACCACCTCATGTCATTGCCCAGGATGRGGGAAGGAATTCTCTGAATCACTCTTATTTTGTATAGTTCTGTTATTAGGATTGTTACAATTTGTTTTTTTATCTCATTGTTGTTTCCAGTAAATTGTTCTTATYTCAACCTGTGTTATTTACCTTTTGTGCTTCTAATTCTCCTCTCCAGCTGCCAGATGGAGAGTGGGAGTGAGTGAGTGGTATGTGGGATTCAGTGGGAATACTAAATTGGGAAATTACATTTCTAAACCACAGGTATTTAAAGACTGTGGCTCTATCTACCCTTACCTAAAGAATCTTAATTTCAAATTAAAAGTGGGTGCTCTGGCTCCATATTCTAGAAAACAGTGGTGACTAACCTATAGTCCATGAAGGTTTTAAATGGACACGTAAATTCATGGCTACTCATCTTCAAGGTGTTGTATGACTTCACTGATAATTGGTAGCTGATACTACTGGATTGTAACTAGAAGGTTACAAACTTGAACAAAACTTGCTTTCTCTTCAGTTTAAGGAAATCTGCTTGTCTCCACTAATAACTAGTGTACACACATAATAATGTTGTTTACAGATCCCCAACACGTACAACAGATTCTGTCTCAGAGCTGTTATCTCTACAGATTGTTCTGAGTTGTATGTTTCATTGTATGAAAAAGGGAGATGGAATAAGAGAAAGATTTTGAAGCTCCTGTGCCATCAGAAAAACCCAGCAGTAACCAATGCTTAGAATACATGGAGCAATGCACTGATATTTGAGAATGCACTGAGATTTGAGAAGGAATGTTGYAACATCATGCTCTAGGTTCTCTTTTTTTGTAACTTTGTGTAGCCAGTTGCAGAAACTTTTGTATGTTCTGCACTAAATTTCCAGTCATGTTACACTAAGTGYATGATACATGGCATTTGATTCAGTTGTCTCCCATCACAGGAGTTGAAGAATTGTGCAATTGATCTCTGTGTGTGGAGCTCCTGTTTGGGTCCTATGAGAGAACTGATTTGAATTCTAAGAAGAGTAAAAAGCAGCAACTATTTTACTTTTCATTTAGTTCTCTTTCCTACCAGTTTTGTCTCTATCAAATAACACATGACTTCCCTTACTCAGTACCACCAGACTGGCATTGAAAGCACTTCTGGGCTTGTTTTTTTTCTGGACTATAGCCATGCTTGTATATGTTAAACAAAGCATCAATTATACAATATATTAGAGGCTTTTCTGCAGCCTTCACTATTTTACTTTTAAACTTGCCAGTTAGAGGGTTTCTCAATAATTTNGGGGGGGGGGGAAAGAGGAACAGTTCTAGGAAACTGGAAAATAGTAAAATGTTTACTGGAATATGTAAAGTACCAGGCATTTTTTGTTATATCACAAGGCATGAAGTATTGGATGACATGAAAAATGACACATACAATGCTCATTGTCTCAACAATATAAATGAGCCAACCCTATAACTGCTTAGTCCTGCTTTTTATCATTATTTTCGGCATGCCTGTATGATCTTGTAGTGGATGATATAGACATGCATTTACAAGGTTTTGCCTTGCAAGCTGATAACCTGCAAAAATGTAATCATTTATTAGGAACATGATAAATCAGTACAAGGAGAAAATGTAAGTAGTGTGCAAGATTCTTGTCCTTGTCTATTTCTTATTGAAGAATCAGACTACTCAATAAGGATCAGATAATTGATATATTTTTCTGCAGCACACTGTAGGTATGGACTGAATGTATTCATAGTTTAGAGATTTTTATTTTTCTTTTGATTTTGTACCAACTAAAAATTTTGGAAGGTTAATGTAAATTGATGTTTCATTGCCACACGTGTAACACAATCACTAGTGTGTTTGATATATCAGCAGATTCAACATTAGCTTTTTAACCACCACAGATACCATGTATCATCTGTACCAGTAAGTCAGTGATGGAATATAGGTCAAATGGGTTGTTCCTAGAACATAGAACATGGGGTTAAATATGGTCAGTTGGTGTGGTAGCTTGAAAATGTATCAAATGGTGACTTAGCACCCAAAGATGACACATACAGTGGCAATTCATAGAATGGTGTGGGTTGGAAACGATCTTACAGATCACCAGTTCTGTCAACAGTACATGAATGAGATGACTGTTACTTGTACAGTTTTGCAGCTATAAGGATTCGCTCTGTTGAAAATGAAAATAAACAATAAAACCTTTACTGGAGAACAGTGTTTTTTTCTTATGGCAAATAAAAATGTGGTGGTTGTTCATGTCAGAATACAGAGCTGCTGGGGAGACATTTACAAAACTCTGTAAATTCTTATACTACAGTTTATGTTACATTGGAGCTACTTAAAGTTATCTTGTGCTAACACTGAATCAGATTACAAATTTGTATTAAATGGCCTAATTTGAAAGAGTGTACCAAGTTTTAGGAGACTTGCTCAAGGGAAACTTGCTACCTATCAAGCACTCTTGACACAAATGCGACATATAGTTATATGCCCTATGAGTGCTATAAACATAGCATATGTCATCACTATATGTATTTTATGCAYATGAAATACCGTTTTGGTTTGTATTTGTGTTATTTAAGCAAAACAGCAATAGAACTGAAACAATTTTTCTGTGCCCTGCTCTCTGCATAACTTGCTCTCCAAGTTCTTGGTTGCTGTTAAGAATTGATGTTTAGATTCAACACTAACTAAGCAATAACTGACTAAATAATCCTTCTTCATGCTGATATAAAAACTTTATTTGTTTACCTGATACATTGTAGGGAACTACTGGGATGAACCACACATACTCATAGAGTTATCATGGAACTCCGTTTATTCTGTCTGAGGGTCCAACATATAATATCAATTACAAGCTACCAYACGCTGTGTTAATTACTATGATTGGCTAAACATCAGTGTTCAAGCGGCATTAGTAACATCTTATTGGTTCATAAGCAAGCGGYGCATACAGCTAAGCAAGCATACTTTCAATCGATTCAGCAGTTCTGTATCCCATTCAACATCCTCTTTCTTGATTGMTAGATCGCTTTACTTCTTATTTTTCTTCCTTCAAGGACACTTCAAGGTTACAGAAGCCTGGATTGTGCACATAGGCTTCATATACATGTCCTTGGTCTCTCAGCCATTCTTCTACAATACATTACTCAAATTTGGTTGCTTCTGTAGAAACCAGTAACAATAAAGCAAGTGGGGCAAGTGACAACCCAGTGTGCAAAAGGTATGAGTCAGTACCATATTTACTCTTACTACATTCTTTGGAAGATTTAGAAGTGTTTGTGATGTTGTTAAAGTAGAAGGCTAGATTGTTTTGATTAGCAGGTTAGCATAGCACACAGCAGATTCCTTCACTCAGCAAATTTGTGTCTGAGATGAATGTTTAACGTGGTCAGTGACTGTATCTTCAGGCAGGTTCAAACACACTGAAAACCTCTTTAAAACACAGATACAGATTTTTTCCTTTCCTATCCTTCCTYATTCCTAGGAAAAGTGATGAGGGGAGAAATTCAGAATATAGAGGTGATAATTACAACTGAAAAGATATAAGAAGATATTATTTACCATAGATGATAAAACATGAAGAGCATTTATGCTAGGCTAACATTGTGGCATTAACTCTATACACTGAACTTCCTGGCACTGAGCCTTCACATTGCAGGTGTTGTGCAAAAATAGTTTCTTTCCTTTGACTAGTGTCTTGTGTAAAATATGTGCATCTGGTAAGCTGGTATCTGCATATATGTGAAATATTATCTAAGTGCAAGCATTTCAAAACCATGTGTCAGAGTGCTAAATCATGATAGTTTAAAGTTTTAAAAATACAATTGCTGCCTTCTTTCCTTGGCAGCCAAGTTTTGAAACTTTTGCTTGAAAGCTAGGAGTTTTTTGTAATTCTGTTTTGTTTTGTTGGTGTTTTAGGCACTTTGCTTATTCCCATAATATAAAGCATTGTATAAAACCAGACTTGGTTTTGAACTTTGAAACCCAGCTCTGGGATCTCTAGAGATCTGTTTCTTGGTGGTCCTTTGTCCTCAAGGCAATGGAATTGCAAATATTCGCCACTGTTTTGCCTAAATCAGCCAGGGGAAGTGCCTAGTGCTAGAATTGACTGGTTGTAAATCTAACCTCTAGGAGTAATAAAGTGGTGTCTATTATTGCTTATCACATCCATGAGCTTGTTTCTGAATCAAGCTATGAGGTCACATCAGGAAGGACACTGTTTACATGGGGTCCTAGTCATAAGAGACACGTTCAAATCCTTTTTTAGTCACTAGTAATATGTATTCACCTCTCAAGAGAGGCCTCAGCTATCATCTGATAATGTGGTGTGTGCTAGCAAACTCAATCCTATTAATTATACTCCTTTTTGCTTCAGTGAATATTTGGTTTTATGCATACATATGCAAGGAACAGCCTCAAGTTTTACATGTTTTGGCTGAATTTCAGGGTACCTTTGGGGTTGAAATCCTACACCAAAGGAAGGACACGAACTCTCATTTTGTGCAACTGGGGTGAAGCCTCTGCTTTCTGAAATTTGGAGCAAAAGGACAGTACCACCTTTATTTCCTCCCTGCTCTACTCTTCGGCTGTGTTATGTCACGGAAGTTACTCCTTAGGCAAGTGGCAGCAGCTGTGAACCAGCAGGTACAGAGGACAGTGGTGTGTATGTGTCCTGCAGAAACTCCAGGTTTGGAGCAGCTCCTTTCTTGAGCTACCTCAAGGAAGAGGTAATTCTTGGTGTGTAAATAGCATAAATATCAGTGCAGTAAAGAACTGTACTTGCATGAACATGTTTACACAGGGAATCTGCAGCCTAAGGCAGCATCTAAGCAGTGATTTTATGAATCACTCTTGCACCTCTGGTGCTGAGAAACTTTAACAGGCACAGACCTCTTGGCACCCAATTGATTTTAGCACCGTTACTTTCGCCACTTTGCATATGGCTGCTCATAGGTGTTAGGCTCACTCCTCTGCCGGCAGCCATAGCAAGCCGGCCTGGAGAAAAATCAATGTTTCTGTTCCAGGAGCAGCAACTCCCAGCCTTGAACTTAAGCTGAAAGCCGCCGGGTACAGGCTAGGAAAGCCCAGCCATGCCAGGCTCTAGGGGTGGCGGCGCTCTCCTCGCCTGAAGTTCCCCCACTCCGCTCCCAAGCGGACCAGCCTTCCGAACAGGGCAGCCAGGCTGCTGTGGGGCGAGGGGGCCAGGCAGCAGATCCGAGGAGGGGCCCCTGTGGCCGCTTCAGGGTGAGAGCWAGGAGGCCCAGCAAGGCTGCCCCGCGTCCCCCCGCCCCAAGCCGGGAGCAGTGCTACGCGACTCTTCCCCGCCTCCTCCTCAGCCTTGAACGAGGYGCTAGAGCCTTCTCACGGCGGGAGGGAGCGTAGGAAATAAAAACAAGTGTGTGCGGCGCTGGGGGAGGGGGTCTGTGCTGTCGCTCACCGGGGAAGCTGCCTCGTCCTGTCGCGGAGCCGAGAAATCGAGGTAAACTTTGAAGAGAGTGCGTTCGTCCGGTGCGGCGGCGCGGGGCTTTGTTCCTAGTGGAGCGGAGGAGMTCTGGCGGCGGGCCGCCGCGGCGGGGATTGAGAGGCGGCGACGGCGCCCACAGCGCCGGGGCCCCGCACTCTCGCCCTGGAATGAGTTAGGGCGGGAAGGGCGCAGTTCTCGGCGGTGGGACCGGGCAGGGGCTGGGACAGTTCAGAGGGATCAGGAGCGCCGTCCACTGGGAGTGGACGAGTTCTTGTTCAGGGGAGGGCAGAGGTGGTGGAACACCGCCGCAGGGAACGCAGAATGGCGCCGGGGCTGAGGGTCGTGCCGTCCGCCGGCAGGTTCCGGCCGAGGGGACGGAAAGGCCCTCCAGTATCTCTGTACGGAAGATGGGCAGTTTAGTGGCCAGGCATGAGCTTCTCTCTTGGAAAGTAACTTAAACTTCTGGGTATGTCAGGCAGGGTGACCCCGGGTCTGAGGCCGAGGTGCGTTCAGCAGCGGGTACCACCCCTCCTGAGGTCGCCGTCCACAGACAGCCCTTGCTGAGGCTGTCCCCTGGGCCGATACAGCGTATCTGTTTGGTGTGTGTGAGAAATGGTGGTGTTTTTCGTGCCCGTCCAGATCTCTTCCGATGCCCAGCTTCTGAGCTGTTGGCAGTGTCTTGCCACCACTGGCTAAAACTTCCAGCTACTTGAAGCTTCCTGGTGCTTTTTTAAGATAAATGATCCTTTCTGAGGATCAAGATTCAGGATTTTTGTGTGTCTTCTGACAAACGTCTAGGTCTGAAACAGCTTTTGGCATTGCGCTGTTTGGCATGGCCAATAGCGCAGACTACATGGCTCCGGCTCCAGAGCTCCATGTCGGGTGGTCTCCTGAATGGTAAGGAGTTGCACCTTAACCGAGAGTCACATTTCCAAGCCTCGGATTAGGTGAGAATTACAGTATTTTCTGTAATTTTTTTTTTT
>NW_026623311.1:994370-998443 GCF_030028575.1 Malurus melanocephalus
TTTTTTTTTTTTTTTTTTTTTTTTTTTTTTTTTTTTTTTTTTTTTTTTTTTTTTGAGAAGTGCCCGGTGGTAATTTACAAATTGCATTTGTAATTGCGGTGTTTACTTTGTACTAGTATGAAATGAAACAGTTGCAAGAGCTACAACGGCTTTAGGTTTATTTTATATGATGCATGATAGGAAATCTTTGTATGCTGCTCATCTTCGGTTGATTACAGATTCCTAAGCTGGCTAATTTTTAAAAGAAACTACTGCAGTTAGTCTAGGCTAAGCAGGACGTTCCCTTAAACTAATGAGATTTTTGATGAGGCTGGAGCTGTGAAAGACAATCTCTGAAGTATTTTAAGCAGTGAGTTTTTCATCCTACATAGCTAGCCAAAATTGGCTTTTTTTTTTTGTGAAACATAATTGATTATTTCTAATAACTAATGTTGATTGGAAGGCTTAATTAGTAATGTAATTTGTTGAAAGTATGCATGCTCATGAATCAGAACTGCATTGCAAAGAGTTTTCTATGAGTTAAGTTAGAACATTCTATTTCATGTTAGGTTATSTATGTGCCCCAGGCACATCAGGAATTATTTAGAGAAGGAAGTGGCCACAAATGTTTTAATTAATGTTCCTTGCAATCTCTGATTTAATCCAAAGTACCTTTCTGCAAGTCACACTTCGTTTTACTAAAACAACTGTGATATTTTGGGATGTAATTACCATTGGTGTTATCTTCTTTGGCTTGCTTGTGTTTCCTGGTCATTCAGAAAATATTTATATCTGGAACACAGAACCCACAACAGGGATCTTTTTCTTTCTCTGTCTGAGCTGCTTGCAGGGTAGCCTGTRAGTCCATTCCACAGGTTTATCTGCCTCTTTGACTATAAGCTCTATGGTCAGCAGAAGATTGGAAGATACCCTTGAGATAGGGGTATAATAATGCAGAATACTGGAAACCACAGCAATTTATTTTGCATTAGACAAAGCTGATGGAGAGTTTCTTAATCTCTTTTGTCTGATTGGTACTTTTGAGAGATGGGTGGCACTTACTTGGGTAAAACCTTGGTAGTATAACTACCTGTGTATCTTCTAAATATACTCTTTAACAAAACCAGAGATGATGAGCAGTTCTGAAACTGCAGAACAGGTGTAATGAAGGAAAACAAATCCAAAGAAATCAGATTAGAAGTCAGTAGAATACTAGAGAAACTTAATGATTGGTTAGGCATTTAATTTTAGCGTTTAGAGTTCAATTTTATTCCCAGTGAGAATTTCTAAAAGTGTTTTTCTACCTGCCAGTTGAAAAATGGCATTATTAACTCATTTGCATTTTGGAAGTGTCTTCTGATCCTTACTGAGTGCCTACTGAGAATATACAATTTGCCCTATAGTAATCAGTAGTGAATGTGTCTTGTGCATCAGCTTCACAAAACATCAGAAATTTTCAGCCTTTTTTTGCAACAATTTTGCGCTTTAAGTGCAACTTTAAATATTGCATGGGTCTGTGTCCTAATTCTGGCACTATCATTGGCATCTAGCAAAGTTATGAAGACTGCAGTGGAAATGTTTATCTAGATGTTGATGATTTAAGAGTGAAAATGTATTGTTTGAATGAAATGGCACTGTAGAGAAATTCTTGTTGTTTACCATCTGGAAATGGCAGACATTTTTAGTGCTAGTGTGGATCTAGGCTAAACCTAACCAGCAACAAGGAAGTGAAGTCTAGAAAAGAAGAGCCTTTGCAGGTCAAGTTAACCTTAGTTCCTGTGGCTCCATGCAGAGGGCTCAAATACGGGACTGAAAGTAACCAGAAGTTACCAAGAAGTTATCCCAGTGAGAGTCTATGCATCATCTACACACCTGAACAACTACTGCTGAAGAGTCTTGGGAAATAGCTCTTGAAGGAGACTCTCCAGCTGTGAAGGAAGAAGACGTGTGAGAGGAGAGATGGAAGACAGGGAGTGAACGATCCAGCCTTTTTTTCCTTTTGTTTTGGGTGGTTTTTTTTTTTTTTTGGTTGTTTGTTGTTTTTATTTTGAGTTTGTTTTGGTTGGGCTGGGTTTTGGATTTTTTGTTGTGTTGTTTCTCCTGGTCTTAGTACCTTTGTGGCTGGAAGGTGAGAAGCAAGTCAGGTGACTGGATAGCCTGTCTAAAAGCTAGTGTGGTTCTTACTTATTTCTTACACAGCAGGCATGTAACAGGGCCTGTAAGTTTTTGCAGGWGTTTAGCAGCAAGTTATTTTCGTGACAGGTAGGGAAAGCAAGCATCTGGGAAAGGTCAAAGCTATTAAAGTTTCGGCAATGTCCCCAAAGTGAACTCTGCCGTTTGATGATAAATAAAAACTGAATTTCAGAAAAAAACAGCCTGCAGGATGATATTTTGCACCTAGGGATAGAGCAGGCTACTACTCTGCTCCTTGCAGCACCCTTTGCACTCTGACAGGAGTTTGTTTCATTGCTGCAATTTTGTCTTTTAAAATTAATCTTTTAGTTCAGTGCTTGGCTTGACAGAATAAACATAATAAGCTATTTTTGATAAATGAGAGTCTGTGGTTTTCTTATGTTTATAGCAGTGTGAGGGAGTCTGCAGTGATARTGGTAATATAGTTAATAGATGTAAGTGCCCCCTCACCCTTTTTTCCCCACTTGATTTGGTAGTCTTCTGTATTGATGTATTTCACCATGTGACTGTGCTTTTAAAGTTGCAATTTTTTTTTCACAGCTTAAGAATACAACTGGATTTGCATACTCAGGACTTGTTAACTTCAGGAAAAGAGTATAGCTGTTCTGTGCTTGCTGTRTTAAGCCAAAATTTTCATAGCGTACAGGGTCTGTTGTAGTGATCTGCCAGCGATAGGAAGCTTCACGGAGATCAGGTGTCCACCTTTCTTTTTCCTTTTTCTCCCTACCCCCTCTCTCATTTTGCCTACCCCACCATGCTACTATCCAATTACCGTACGAGTACAGACCTGTGTGATACAGAATTGAGATAATTAATTGCWTGAAGCATAAGGTGGCAGATTGATATGCAGCAGTCTAATGGACAGATGTGTTGATGCAGCCTGGTTTCAGTGTACGGCCACTGAAAAGGATATGAAGAAATTAAGYAGCCTCAGAGACAGATGAGGGGAAGATACTGTCTTTGTAGTTCCATAAGATGCACAGACACGCTTAGCTTTGGGGATGGCAGAAGAGGATGTCAATCCATTTAGGAATGTATTTGTGATTTGGAGAACRAGAAAAAGAATGGTGGTGTTTGGAGAGCAGTCCATTAGGTTTTGTATGTTCAGGAAAAACCTCTAGAGCTTAGCTTTTTAAATTTAACTTTCTGTCTTGCATTAATTTACTGAAAAAACAAAACTTTGGTGATGATACCTTATATGTCTTAACCACAGAAACAAACAAAAAACGAGTAGAGGCCATTTTTTTCTTCCCCATTTGGTCAAACTATATGCTTGCAGACAGACTGAAAAGGGGRTAGTAGATAYATGATTTTACTTTCAATTAAAATGYTGTATTATTATTTTTCTWTAGGGAGATAATATTCATTGGGGAAATAGTGGAATCCTGTGATGTGAGTCGTTTTTCTTTTCAATGCAAAGAAGAATGTACATTAGACCATATATGAAATTTTCAATGTACCATACTGCCTTGTTGTACCTTGCATACCATTTCTCAGACTCTATGCTTTCTAAGCACATTCTCATTGATCAATAGAAGATGTGTATTCACAGCTGTCTTTTTAGTTGAAGTAAAATGAGTTGGCTTCCTTCTTCCATAGGTCTTTCTGTACTTGTTCTTTTTCTGCAGCKAGTACAATTAAAATTCTTTTGAGGAGATAATGTAAAAAGAAACTACTAGTGWGTGATTTGACAAGGAATATTTATATGTGGGTAATACTGTCTTGTTGGATACCAGGGTCACTGCTAAAATATTTTCTCTACCAGTGTTTCTTACAAATCCATATAAAGCACGTTGCACCTTCTTTCAGTAGACAAAAACTTCAGGTTTTTGCAAGGCTTTCTGATAGCCTCAATAGGACATTTTTGTGTCCTAATCATCCTTATTCATCTGGATTAATGC
>NW_026623311.1:998480-1027288 GCF_030028575.1 Malurus melanocephalus
TTGCTGCAGTTGAAAGTGACCCAGAGGACATCTGCCACCTGCTCTCTGGAGGAAATGAGGAGGACCCAAAGAGCTGAGCTCCTTTCATGCTGCTGRTCAGTGTCAGGGTGCTGCTGTTGTTTCTTGTCCTTACAGAAGTGGCTATACCTCCTTTCTTCAGTCCTCTGGCAGCAGTAGTGACAGTAGCTCAATCCTCTGACATACCTAACTTTGTTTTTCCAGTTTCAGGGCTGTGGCTGTGTTTGTAGTGGTTAGCAGAGATAGCTTGCTGCTATTAGACAGATAGKAGTAGTTTAGCAGCATGGGGAGAATTGAGGCCAACCCACTGTGARGAAGAGGGGTAAAATTGGTGTTGGAATCTGAGACTAGACCATTGTGATAAATGGTCCARTATTCACAGAGCCAAGAAGAGACAGATACCACAGAACTGTGTTTGGGATGCTCATCTGTGATCTGAAAGAAAAGGGGAGAAAGACCTTGAGGGTGAGCCTTCCACATCAGAGGACAGTGTCTGGCTTAGAGATCCTACAGTCTTACCTCTTTGTATGCTGTACATGCAGATTCCTGCTCCAGTGCTTTAGTATGAAGTGCAATTTCTGTAACAGGAAAGACTGAGAGACTGAGATGTGCTCTGGTCAGGCGTTCCTGGCTGTTTGATACTGAGCGCAGGCTGATGGATTACTGCATTATAGGTTTCTTCCAGAGATGGGTGATTTGTAACCCCTAGCTTTAGCAGTGTTAGGTTCTGTACCACATCGTGAGCATCCTTTTTTTCTGCCTTTCATTGAGCTAGTGAAAAGGGAGACATGATCTGTRTTCCACAGCCTGAGGTGACTTTTCCTCTAATTATAAATGAGTTAGTCATGGAAATACAACTTGTGTGCATAAAACTTTTTTTTTTTTTTGTCTGGCTTTAAAGATGAATGAGTAATGGTGATACAAAATACTTCACTAATGGTGGGTGTCCTAGAAACAGTAGCTATGAGAGCAAAGATTATCTTTGTGGCTATTGTGTTCTTTGGGAACAYTGGATGTTCTGCAAATGTGTTTTGTTTTCATGTGGATCTGAAACTTTCTGTAGCGTTTGCAATTGAAACGTAATTTTAAACAAATTGTTGCTATTGTATTGCCAAGTTATGGATAATTTGCCATTTTAAAATTTATTATATATACATGAAGAAACTTTAGCTGCCTGGATTTTGGTAGCAAAATGTTCCCTTAGACTTTGATGAATGAGTTGATACCTGATTGTAGCTCATAAACACATAGACTGTTGCAGTGGTCAAGAAATGAGAACCTAGGTTTGTGGTTTAATTAATTGCGGTTGGTTTTAGTATGTAATAAATTTAATTTATGCTTGAAAAACCTCTGAAAACACTTTCTTTAAGAACACAAAGTATTTTGCTAGTTTAGAAATAAGCGATTACTAAGGCATGCTATCTTCTTTTTTTTGCAGTCATTCAGTTATTCTTCAGCCAAACTCAGCCTGTAGGATTATTTTTATTTTCAGTTGAGATGGATTTGATTTGGAAGATGAAAAGTCAAGTTCAGCCTGTTACTACAGGTTCTGAGAAACCTGGCATTTCCAGTGACAGTTTCAATAGGTTAGGGTGTTTAAAATCAAGCTGCAGGGGAAAGTGTAGGTTTTTAGTACTATACTGGATTTTAAGTAATAAACATTTAGATTAGTAGATTTCAGTTGAACCACTGAGATTGTTTTTAGCCTGTTTTCTAGAATTCCTCTGTTTTCTCTGGTCTAGCCGAAATATTGGATTTTTTTTTTTTTTTATTTGTAAGGTTGTAAGCATCTAAAACCCCCGGCTATTCTATCTTAGCTGCTCATGCTCTTTGAGTATGGTTTGGTGAAAGAAAAACTGTTTTTCAAATATCACCAATATGCACATTTTAGAAATGTATCTTCAGTCCATAAGTACAATATAGTAAGTGAACATAGACAGGTCTCACACACTTTTGTTTATAAATTATTACTGTGGAAAGAAATGACTGACAATTCTGTAGTTGTTTTCAAAGAAGTTGCRTGTTTTGTATTTTTTATAACCTTGCAGATGTTCTGTTTCAACATACATTCAGCAGTGGCCTTGCTGCAGTTGATTCCAGCTGTTCTGTGTTATTTTGAAAATGCTTTGTATTCTGCASTGTGTTACGGATGCCAATATTCTTATACTTGTCTAATTTCTTTCTGTCTTATATACTGTGGTTATGTAAAATATTTTGGGGCTGTCCTGCCACTCCTTTGGCTGTCTGCATGTAAAAGTATATTTAAATGTGTAAGCTTGAATCTTATGCTAAGATTTGTCTGTCTAAATTGAATTACTTATGTGTTTCAAGGTGCTTRATGATGGGGCAGAGGAGGAAAGAGGTTTAATTCTGGCTTGACACTTAATTTTTTTCCATGGAATTCTTGCCTTTTGCAGCTTTTTCAGTCTCATATTTTGCTTTTACTTCTGTGCTGATTTCTGGAATGTGCTTAATTTGTGATATTTTCTCCCTTCACCCGCTGCCTTGATAGTACTGGACTTTTCTTGAAGGAGTGGCTTTGCTGAAGCACAATGGTTTTATTGTCAGGGTTGATAAAGTGCAWTATGGGATTTATAGTTCAATCTAGGAAATGAATCTCTGGAGGAGTTATGCCAGAAGTCCCTTAAAACTCCATTCCCCAGGAAGTGCAAGAGTAGGGTATAAAAATTTTTTAGCTTTTGCTGTGAGTATTCTTTTTGTTAAATACCTGCATTCTCTGCTGTGCTAAAGTACTTTGAAGAAAAATAATTTTTAAAARTGCAGTTCTAACTTCTTATTTCTATGTAACTGAAGCACTTTCACTGTTTCCTCTGTGTGTGTACTGTTACTCTACTTTATTTTGAAATGCAGATGTTCATTCTGTCATGAAAATAGCTCTTCATTTTGTATGTTAGGGTCATAAAGTGTGTCAACAGACTGACCTTTCCTGAAAGCTGGAGACTGTTAAATGACGCACTCCAGCTTTCATTATGGCCTCCAGGAGATGGTATACTACTTACCAAGAGAGAGGATTTGGGGGCTAATTGGGAAAGAGTGGCTGTGTTCAGCTATGACATCTCAAATAYGCAAGTACAGAACAATATTTTTGGGGAAAGCTGTGAAAAAAGCTGTCCTTTTTTTCCTGCCTAATGTACCTGACATTGGGCAGAGACATTTGTGACAATGGAGGGAACAGAGGATACGAACTCCTTCTTAGCTGACTCAAAGGAGTCTCCTTAATTTCCAAAAGCAGTGCCTTTTTAAACTTTAATTTTCCTGGGCTAAGCACCCATTGGCTGCTTGCTCTGCAGAGCTGCCGCCCATGAACSTTCTTATCCAATCATATCTCTGGTTGGGCGGTGTCCACGGKCTCTGCTTAACCAATCACAGCTTGACACACAAGGCAGGGTCCTGTCAATCACAGGCTGCTCCCTGATAACATGACCTGCAGCTCAAACCTTTCCCAAACTATGAGGTTAATCCCAACAAAAAGCCAGGACTGAAACATTGACTCACAGTCTATTTTAAGACAATAGATTCAAAATGGTCAGTGATCATGTGGTGCAAGAGCACATGTTGCTAGAAGGAACGGATAAATAATCAGAAGAATTTTTCAGAATTGTTTTTGAATGGCTTGTGCTCATTTGTRGAGAAGGTAGCCCCTAGTTTAAGGAATTAACACTTCATATAAAGACCCAATTGTGCTGGTTAGTGCCTTTATCTGTGCTTTTTAGTGAGACTATGTTCTCTGCAGAKATGAGATTTTGTGAAAACATACTTATTCTGCATAATGAAGAAAACATGGTTAGGCTGAGCTGGACTGAAATGTGAGTAAAGGCTTTCCTTTTAATATATTTTTTGGTTTGGTTTAATTTTGTTTTTAAAGAATGTGGTGACTAACAGGACTGAAAATATAAGCAAAGCAGATTTTACTGTCACATGTTCTTGATGTTCTGTCTCATAATGAGATAATCATCACTAACATAGTTTGAAAGGTAAAATGATAATGAAGAAAGAGAGTTTGATGCAGCCTCTTTGAATCCATTTTCTATCTTCTGYGATTCGATTACTGTTTCTACCTCTTGCAAAGGAACTTCAGTTTCTCAGGTGTCATTTGTATGGYGATGCCTGATGTTGCTTAACCAGGTGGAATTATGTATCCTGTGCTTAGAGCAAGGCTGTGGGTGTTGCTGCTGTGGGAGAAGTCTTCAAGGAAATGGATGCTTCTTTTACAGTGCTTGTAGAGTGAGTATTGGCTGTATTAACATTTTGGGGTTGTTCTGTTGACTTGCTTTGCTGGTACAATTACAAGTAGTGTTCTGAAGACCTGCAGAGCTGAGAAGGAAAAACATCTCAAAACAGTTGGAATGTTCAAGCAGGCATGTTTGTTTATTTCATTATACTTGAGGTGGTGAGAGAAATGAAGCATGTAAGCAGACCAAAWCAAGGTCTTTCCTGTAAGTCATGAACTATCTTATGACAGTTCTCAAGAGTGGTGAGTTTGCCCCATTTATTCTTTTACAGACACCAAATTTGGCACCACCAGTTTTATTTACTGTGGCCGTGAAATTTTCTGTGCATGCTAATAGCTTTGGGAGTTTCAGTTCAAGTAACCRATGTACTGTATTCAGAGCTGAAGTTCTGCACTTTTTGAGAATGTTATCCTCACATGAAGATTGAGTGCAGCCTCAGTGTGAGAGAGAGCTGATCTAATTGTTTCAGGTGTAGCTGGATCTATTAGCTAATGAAATGTGGCAATTTCCAATATGGTACACTCCTCAGTACAGTGGAGCTGATGAATGGCTGATAGCATAGATTTGCTTGAAAACGCAAAGAAGCATTGCCTCCTTAATCTAGCCAGTGTTCTTATGTGGTGAGAATTTGCTRTATTTCTTTTATTCTAGCTCTAACCAACTGCAGCAACTGCTACATATCCTGTTTCTAACACCTTTTCTGAAAAATGGGAATTTTGGTTCTTCTGTAGGAATGAAGCTGGGCTGTTTATGTTAAAAATGATCTTCTTTAGACTTTTTTTCTAAATATGCAGCTCTTTTGTCCACAGCTTAGTGGAACAAGAATCTCTTTTGAAGGCCTTCTCCAAATCCATTATAGTTTTCAGCTTGCYTAAGAGAAAGAGGCAAAAGAGTTTGACATCTGAGGTATTGTGTAAAATCTGCTTGAGCAGTGGCAGCTCAATTGGCGATACTAGAAGAATTACCTCTCTTAACATGTATATTTGCTTTTCCTAATATATTTAGCTTCTCACTTYCACTTTTCCTTTTTATAAAGTAAATTTGCTTCAAAGAATCTGTCTTACAAATGATAAAAATTACTTTTGCTGTTCTGGTATTTGGAAAGGATGGACATAAGAAAATGATTCTTGTGTGATGTAGGTGCCATTTCCAATCTGAACTTGCAGTGAATGGTTTTGATTGAGCATAATATATTTGATGGACAATGGGGATAAAATTGTCTCCCAGCTATCTGCATGTGCATGTATGTATCTGCATGCATCTACATTTCCATGGATGGAAAGGGAAGAGGGAAGAACATAGTCCTTCAAAGAGAAATGAGGGGTGTGTRTATTCTGGGGAATCATACTAATTTCAAAGTGTTTGACTTTTTGCTGTGGGAGGGACTGGGGGGATATAGTGTATGTGGATGGGAGGTGGTGAACATTCCTTAAGAGGATTCATTTTGAGGTGACTTAGACACTTTGATCCTTTCCATCTGCAGGTTAGCTTGTTTTAGCTTGCTAATGTAGGGATAGCAAATTCCCACCTTCCTTTTATGTTTGGAAAATAGCTTATAGCCCACACATGGTCTGTAATTGCGGAGGTATTGTTCATTCTTGCCTGCAGGAAGACATTTCTCTGTCTGCTGACACCGAGTTCCAGGTTAGGTAAAGGGAATGCAAGAAGAACGTAGATGGGAAGCAGGGCTGCACTACTCCTAAACTACAGTTCTTGAAGAAATTGGCACTAATCCATCTGAGTTTGCTTCCAGAGCAATATCATGTATTCTGCAGGATAAGGGAAGTAAAAACACTTTGTAGTGCTCTAAACCTCCTCTGTATCTCAGTGTATAATGTTGTGGTTATCTGTAGTACTTGGTTACTGTGTGGAAACTTAAGTGCTTTTAGGACAATTTTCTTTAATGACAATCCACAATAGTTCACTCTCACAAAATAAGCGTGTTTTTCTTGTTTATTTTAACTTCAGACACCTTAAATGTGGGTAGAAATGGTGGTATACATTTAAGTCACCTGAAAATAGACAAGGGTCTAGTGATAGCAAATTTTATGCTCTACTTCTCAATCAAACTTCTTAAAAACTGTTGAGCTTGTTCTCTGTTGCTTATATTGCCCCGCCTCCTCTCAAGATTCTTTTAGGTCAAGATTTTCCAAAAGAATGAGGTTTTTCTTTGCATTTTACTGTGTCAGAATTATGCTTGGGTGCTTATCCTGCAGGTAGGATAGTGTCTCTGTTTGAGACAATTTTTTCAGAGAGAAACGTTATGGAATGAATGTTTCCTCTGAAGTGAAAAGTTTGGTAATTTTTCCCACCAATACAAAACAGATGTTTGGGTGAAAGTGAAGAAAAAAATTGTTTATTTAACAAAACAAGGTGCCTGCAGGACACGAATAAAAAAATGAGTGTTAGATATTTAYAACTCCAGGAATACATGCCACCCCTCCCCCCACAGCCGCTCGGCTCGTGGTGCGAAGAAAGATGTCCCAGGGAAAAGAAACAAAAGAAAAGTCCATGTGGCCTCTCGGGCAAACAGTGGGAATCTGGTAGAACCTGTGGTGGTAATCCTCTCTTCACTGTAGATGAAGCAGGGGGTTCGATGTGCTGTCTCTCGCAGGTTCAGCTCCTCCAGAGTCCGGGGCSAAGTCGAAGTGGTCCCGCGGTTTTTCCCGCCGGTCCCTAGCTGATCAGCGCTTGCCTTTGGTTCTCAGACTCAAGCCCCGCTGAACCGCTCTGGAAGTAAGTCACAGGAGCCGCTGAAGGGTGACCACCGCAGTCCAGGGAAAAACTTCTTGCCCAAGCTAATARCAAACCCCGAGCTAGCTAAGAGGCAACATCGTAACTCTCCTGCAACCGGCCAGCTGAGCTCCTTGTGCATGTGGCAGCCCGGCTTTTAACTCCCTGCCCTGCCTTCCCTGCCACCCCCTGCCCCTTCTTCCGGGTCTGCCTTAAAGCCATAGACACATTTTGGGGCATAAAAGCAGACAAAATACAGGAATGCAGTGTTACCATAAAATCAACTCAAGACAGATAGCGCGGGTCAGATTACAGAGAATTTAATCTCGTACCTCTTCCCCATTCAAGAAGACACTTTGAAAAGGTTTATGTGTGTGCATGTGTCATTGGGAAATTTACATCTCTGTGAGAGTGCATCATGCCACAAGTGAAAATTTTATTTCTTAATAAAGATAGAAACTAGCAGCACATAAGTCAGAGTCCTGGCATAAGTTTGTAGTGATTTTTTTAGTGGAATTTTCCCAGTGTTTTGTCTGCATTTAAAGATTTTAGGAGTTTGCTTTGGATTGGGATCACTCTTTGATTATTTTAAGATCTCACTTAATTGAGAATTTTGTTCAGAACTGCGTTTGACAAAGGCCATGATCTAGGATGAATAGATGTAGTCTGTCCAGCTTTGATTAGATGACTTACCTTGGGGTTTTGTAGTTTGTGGCTCATTCTAGCTATTTTGGCATCCTAAGGAAAGAATATTAAGGACTCTTCTCACCTACCTCACAGAAGYATTTTTAAAAGAACCTGGAGGCAGTTGAATCCTGAACTCACAGTGGCTGCCACCTGCCTGTAGSTGGGCCTCTGCTAGCAGGAGATTGTGTGTTTGAGGTTAAATTTGAGTGAACCGAGTAAAAGCATGGGTGTTTTGTATGTTTCAGAGATCTTGGGCAATATACTGGTGTTAAAACCAGAAAAAAAAAAATTTGGGAAATCCTGCCATTTTTCATAAGCAGTAATTGCTTTCTTAACAAATTTCTCTTTCACAAATGTGTTTTAAAAAGAAGCTGACGGCTAAAGGAAGTTGAATGAGTCAAAGAAAATTAACTGCCATACCTGAAAAAATGATTTCTTTTTTGAGTACTGTGTTAAATATTGAGACTTACTCTATGAGGACCTTTGGTGGACCTTGGAGGATAATTGTTGCTGTCTCTGTGGAAGTATTTGCTTSTAGATTTAGATAGATCAGTCAGTGGTGAAGAGGAAGTCTTAGCATATGCCAAGATGCAAGTAAGCATTGCAGTAGATTATAAACGGTACAAGCTCATGCTAACAGTAAGATGCTTGGAAATGATGGCATGTGTTGGACAACAGTAAGTAAATTCCAGGTGGTCAGATTCTGCTAGAAATTTTCACTTAGATGACCTTGCAGGATTACTTTGCTTCTCTGAGACTGAGCTCACTGGAMCATTGAGTTGCATGAATGAAATATGAATCTCAGTTCAGGGATCCTGATGTTTGGAGGAYACTTTACGTAAACCAAGAAGTCTATAAGGGATTCTCTTCACAAAGTACATTCAGTCACACACAGTTAAAAACTGTCATCCTCCAAGAGCCACAGTAATAGAAAGATGATAAGTTTTCTGCAAAGTGTTACTATGACAAGGTGTCTCATTTAGTCTGAAGACATCTGTCTGTACTCATAGCACCTGCAAGCAGTGAGAGTATAATCTTGCCTGAAAGAYGGTGATTTTCAAAGCTCTAATAATTCGGAGGGAAGGGGGGTCATATCCACCACTCCAAGGGGAGTCCCTGCCTTCATTGGCAAGCACRTGTCTTTCAAAACCAAGACACATAACATCAACATTCACTTTCTTTGCTAATTCATTGAAGCCTTGGCAGTTTTTTCCACCAAGTTATAATCAAACATTTTCAGGAAACAGAACCTAAATAGTATTAATGTAGACTTCTACAAAAAAAATTATAGGATAATATTAAGCGCTACTCCAAAAATCAGAAATGTTTACTCAACAATCCTGCTTTAGGATACAAGTTCACTACTTTCATTGATCACCAGACAATTTGTGGTTAGTCATTTATTTTGTATTTTTCCTGCTGTTCCTGTGTGKTTTTTCAAAACACAAGCTGAAGAAAAAGACTCAACTTGCAATTGTAGATTTTTGCATAACTTTTATTTTATTTTTTTTTTAAATATTGCAAGATTGGTGGTACTGACCACTCTGACAAGTGTTTCATGTTTAACAGTGTACTGGATCAAAGTCTCAATCATATTCCCTTATTGCTACTAACCACAGGTGATATACAGAACCTACATTCACCTAAACAAATCAGAGGAAACTTAGAGATAGTACAGGTTAGAACTAGGTAGGCTTGTATTTTTACTGAAGAACATGAATGACACACTAAAAAAAAAACAACAAACAAAAACCAGCAAGCAATAGCATCAAAACATTCTGGTTAAAACTGTCATTCATATTACAACACTTTCATGAGGTACAGCTATCTTAAAAATGCTAGGGAAGAAAGGAAAAAGAAAGTTTGCCACACTGCTCTCTGTAGTAAACAACATTATAAGACTCCTCTTTTAATCCACGCACTGCTTCCAGGTCTAACCATCCCTCACACTCTGGTACCTGAAGTCCTCCAAAGGACCTGTGTTTCAAGGCCCAGCATGGTGCTACGGGCAGTGGTGTGAGGGAAAGGGTAGGTCTCCAATCAACCAGTGGTGGCTTCTACCATTGTGAGTACATAGCGCTTGCTTTGACGGGTCTGGGGCAGTGTGATGTAATCAACCTGCCAGGCCTCTCCGTACCTGTACTTGTCCCATCTTCCCCCATACCACAGGGGCTTCACCTGCTTGGCCTGCTTGATGGCAGCGCATATGTCACGGTTGTGGATAACCTGGGAGACACTGTCCATAGTTAGATCCACCCCTCGGTCTCGTGCCTACTTATAAGTGGCATCTCTGCCCTGGTGCCCCAGGGCATCATGGGCCCATTGAGCTATGAACAACTTCCCCTTGTGTTGCTAATCCAGGTCTTATCTAGGACACCTCTATCTTTGCGGCTTGATCTGCTTGCTCGTTGTTCCGGTGTTCCTCATTAGCCCAGCTCTTGGGGACATGGGCATCTACATGGCAGACTTTCACAGCTAACTTCTCCATCCAGGTTACAATGTCTTTCCATTCTTCAGCAGCCCAGATTGGTTTTCCACTACGCTGCCAATTGGCCTTTTTCCACCTTTCCAGCCACCCCCACAGAGCATTGGCCACCATCCATGAATCGGTGTAAAGGTAGAGCTTTAGGCACTTTTCCCTTTCAGCAATGTCCAGGGCCAGCTGGATGGCTTTGAGTTCAAAGAATTGACTTGATCCACCTTCTCCTTCTGTGGCCTGTGCAACCTGTCGTGTGGGGCTCCACACAGCTGCTTTCGACTTTCGGTTTATCCCGACAATGCGACAGGAGCCGTCAGTGAAAAGAGCGTAGTGTTTTTCTTTGTCTGGCAGTTGATAGTACAGTGGAACTTCCTCAGCACGTGTCACTTGTTCTTGCTCCTCTTCATCAGTGAGGTCAAAATTTTCAGTTTCGGGCAAATTTGTAATTATTTCCAGGATCCCAGGGCGATTCGGGTTTCCAGTGCGGGCGCGCTGAGTAATGAGAGCAATCCATTTGCTCTAGGTAGCATCAGTAGCGTGGTGGATGGAGGGAACCTTTCCTCTAAGCATCCATGCCAGCACTAGTAGTCGGGGTGCCAGGAGGAGTTGGGCTTCCGTGCCAACCATCTCTGAAGCAGCTTGGACTCCTTCATAGGCTGCCAAGATCTCCTTCTCTGTTGGGGTGTAATTGGCCTCAGACCCTCGATAGCTTCAGCTGCAGAATCCCAGTGGCTGGCCTCAAGGCTCACCAGGAACCTTTTGCCAGAGGCTCCAGGACAGGCTGTTGCTCCCAGCTGCAGAGTAGACCATGTTATTCACTTCTGGTCCTGTCCTGACTGGGCTAAGGGCTACCACATGAGCAATTTCTTGCTTGATCTGGGCAAAGACTTGCTGCTGTTCAGGGCTTCAGTGGAAATCGTTCTTCTTGCGGGTCACCAAGTAGAGAGGGCTCACGATCTGGCTGTATTTGGGGATGTGCATCCTCCAAAAGCCTATGGCGCCTAGGAAAGCTTTCGTTTCCTTTTTGCTGGTTGGTGGAGAAATCAATGTGATCTTATTAATGACCTCGGTGAGAATCTGATGCCGTCCATTTTGCCACTTTACCCCAAGGAACTGGATCTCTCGAGCAGGTCACTTCACTTTGTTCTTTTCTATGGCAAAGCCAGTTTCCAGGAGAATCTGGATGATCTTCTCCCCTTTCTCAAATACTTCCATTGCCTTGTCCCCCCACGCAATGTATTGAAGATGCTCCGGAGCCTCACCCTTTTCCAGTGTGGCCTGGATCAGCCCATGGCAGATGGTGGGGCTGTGCTTCCACCCCTGGGGCAGCCGGTTCCAGGTGTACTGCATGCCCCTCCAGGTGAAAGCACACCAGGGGGGGTGTGCTTCACTCTGC
This sequence comes from Malurus melanocephalus, assembly GCF_030028575.1. Classification (NCBI taxonomy): domain Eukaryota; kingdom Metazoa; phylum Chordata; class Aves; order Passeriformes; family Maluridae; genus Malurus; species Malurus melanocephalus. The sequence goes on from NW_026623311.1 coordinate 1,010,047, forward strand.
TGCCAGATGAATGGAGAACAGCGCGTTAGCGATGTCAGTGGTGGAAGATACCACTTTGCTGCTTTGGACTCCAGCTCATACTGGATATCCAGCATGTCTGGCACGGCAGCGCTCAGTGGTGGAGTCACTGCATTCAAAGCATGGTAGTCCACAGTCAATCTACATTCTCCTTCACATTTGCGTACAGGCCACATGGGGCTGTTGAAAGGTGAGTTGGCCTTGCTGACCACCCCTCGGCTCTTCAGCTCATGGATCATCTTATGGATGGGGATCACAGCATCTCGATTTGTCCGGTACTGCTGGCGGCGCACTGTTGAGGTGGCGACTGGAACGTGCTGCTCTTCCACCTTCAGGAGTCTGACTGCAGAAGGGTTTTCGGATAGTCCAGGCAAAGTGGTCAGCTGTCTGATGCCCTCCACCTCCACAGCAGCTATTCCAAAAGCCCACTTGAGTCCTTTTGGGTCTTTGAAAAAACCGTTTCRGAGGAAATCTATGCCCAGAATGCATGGGGCCTCTGGACCAGTCATGATGGCATGTTTGTGCCACTCCCTCCCAGTCAGGCTCACCTCAGCTTCCAACACTGTCAACTCCTGGGATCTCCCTGTCACCCCCACAATAGAGATGGGTCCTGCCCCCACATGTCCCGATGGCATCACATTGATGGGTACACTGTGCTTCCATGTCAACCAATGCCTTGCATTTTTGTGGCTCTGATTTGCCAGGCCATTGGTTCCACACCGTCCAGAAGACACGGTTTTCCCGTGCCTCTACCTGGCTAGAGGCAGGGCCCCTCTAACCCTGGGTATCATCCCTTCCATGGGCACACCCACAGGTTCCTCCAAGGGAATCTCCCCCTCCATTGCATCTAGTGGGTTGGCTACAGGAAGTTGAGGCTACCTTCCCTTTGGAAGAGCTGCCTTGGCTAGTGTTTTCCCCCTTGAGCTGACGCACCCAGGCTGCCAGGGCAGAAGTGGGTTTCCCATCCCACTTACTCATATCTTCCCCATGGTCACACAGGAAGAACCACAGCTCAGCTCATGGGGTGTACCCTCTTTCCCTTGCTGGGGGCCATCGCATTCTGGTGTTGGGGCCTGAGACCTGCACTGGTGCCACACTGTTCTTCTTCATCTCCTCCCTAATCTCTTTCAGCTCCTCTTGGAGGTCTTTAACCACAGCAGAGATGTGAGTCTGCATCGGGCCATTGATCATACTCGCATAGTACCAGTGCCTGTTGGCTACAGAACCCATTATCTCTCAGTTGTCATCAGCATTAATTGTGACAATGAAGGTGACATACTGGGATGGCTCCTGCCTTGCCAGATTTCACAGCATTTGCCCAGTGCACCTGACCTGGTCAGGATCATTATGATGCTACTTGTCCCTTCCAAAGAGTACCTCCATTACTTCTACTTCTGTGAGCCATTGGATCCCCTCCTCAATGGTCTTCCAGGGCATTCTGTGATAGTATTCCTGCATCCTGTCTCTATGGACAAACCTCTCTCTTACTCTCATTAAGAGCTGCTCCCAGAGAGAAAAGGGGCCCTGGTTCCCTCACAAACACCTGATCAATACCTGCATCTTGGGTCAAGGCTCCTAAATACCTTGCCTCACCACTATCCAATTGCACACTTAAGCCCATAAGGTCCCAAACCCGAAGTAACCAGGTTGAACAAGCCTCACTCCCCTGTCGCGCAATGTCATCTCGCAAATTGTGGAGGCTGTCATGTGACAGGGACTCAGAAGTTATTTCAAGCTCTGTCTCCCCTGCTGGTTGTGAGGGCCCTGGTTCCACATCATTAGCTGAGCGTACCGATTTGGTTTTATACTTCTTCCTCTGCACAGGGGCTACTGCGGCCGGTTGTGGCTGGGCTTGCGGTTCAGCCAGAACCTGGACAGGTGTAACGTCCATGGGTTCCACTGCTGCGCCATCAGACCCTTCCTCTTTGGAGCAGGGAGAGGGTTTGCCGTCAGCTGGGAAGACTTATTTCCTCAGCCTGTTGTGCAGCTCCTGCATCTCTTCCACCAGTACCCCCACCCACTCCAGGCAGCGTATCTCCTCCACCAGTACCTTCACCCACTCCAGGCGGCATATCTCCTCCATCAGTACCCTCACCCACTCCGGGCAGTTAGTTTCTGAAGTAGGTTGTTGGGCAGGGTCAGGCAGTGGGACAGGGTCCGGCTTGGAGGATGGGTCAGGCTCTGTGGCAGCGTTGGTAGTCTCTGGGGCAGCATCCCTAGCCTATGGAGCTCCATCCCTGGTCTGTGTGGCAGCGTCCCTAGTTTCTGAGGCAGCATCCCTGGTCTCTGGGGGAGATGTTAGAGTAGTTGCCCAGGGCAGTCTCATCTTGTCCTTCAATGCTAAGCAGAATATGCATATTAGTATCGTGTAGTTGGCATCTAGGGGAAAAATGGACCCTTCAAATGCTGATGGAGTAGCCCCAAATAAGTGGGTGAAGGGCTGGGAGATTGGGAGATTCTTCTGGTGTTATTTTTTCGCAGTAAATACTGTTTTTAACCCAACTCCAAAAGCATGCACTTAGTGTGTGGTAGCCCTGTATCCATGYGCCTACTGTCCAGAGGAAGTTAAAAATCCACTAATTCCTCACCTTATTCWCCCATTGTATGAACTGGATAATGGTCACCATAGCCTTAGTCATAGGACCCATGTTTAGGTAAGAAGCTGCAAATGGGAAAAATACAGCCACGAATATGTGCCACCTGAGTATGTGCACCATGCTAGACCACATGGTGCTGCCTAGTGAGTTTCCTACACCCAGAACAAAGATAGGTCACCCAAAAACTGTTATTCCTTTTGCACCCCTTTTTCTTTTCTGTGCCCTTGAGCCTCACATTGGGTGCCAAAATCTGTCTTGGTTTTGAAGACAGGTGCTTGCCAATGAMGGCAGGGACTCCCCTTCCCTCCAAATTATTATGGCTTTGAAAATCACGAGCTTTCAGGGAAGAATATGGGTGTAAGGGAATGTGAATAACAGTTTTTACTAGTATGTATAGCAAGGTGAAATGAGTAGCAACAACGATAGCAGCAACCAACCCAGCCACAAACCCAGTGACAGCYTCACACAGAGATACACCCTCCCCTTTGGTGCAGTTACAGTCCCAGTCRGCAGGGGCGCTGTTGGCTCCCGGCCGGGCAGGGCGGGCACGATGATTTTTCGGCGGCTGCAGGAGGTGCTGTGGCACGGGTCCTGGTTGGTTCAGATCTCCCACATGGTCAAGGATGGGCACAAACCGGCAGAGATAGATGGAGAAAAGTTCCCCTACATACTCACYGGGGAAAGCGCCAATCTCAGTGCTCCTCTGGATAGTAAGAAAACCTCAGAATGGCCAGAYGGGCAAAAAGATGAGCAGAATCCCCAGGCTGCGAGACGGGATGCAGCAGAACTCGACCACTGCAGCTGGAATCCCAGGGTCCCTGGCAAGGCATGGGGGGCAGAAGATCACAGTGCAGCAAACAGGAACCGACGACTGGAGACACTGGGTTCTGCAGCAGCAGGTCCACCATCCTCCCCCGAGCCAAGCTGGGCAAGAAGTTAAGCTACCYCCTGCCCCACACACAYRCCCTCCCCGAGCCCAAAACTCCTGCGAGAACTTCCCTCTCTCCAAAGAGAGGGCAAAAAAGAAAAAAAACCAAACTGCCAGGCAGAAGTGCCCAGGGAGACCCTTTGGGTGGGGCATAGGTTGTTTTGTCTTCCCCAATCGCCCAGCCATCAAAAGAATGTCTTGCCGACTTGTGTATTCCAGCAACGAAATGGGTAAGAAAAATTCCCCAAGAAAGGAAACAAAAGGAGAAACCTTAACGCACAACATTATGAAAATAGTTAAGTTTTATCTGAAAGCACACAATGAAGATTTTAATGATTTTAAGAACATGAGGTTCTCTCCTACTTCTTAAAATACTGAGTGCAAAATTTTGTAAGCCAAAATTTCTGAGTCCTCAGGCCTAATTAACTGCAAAAAGGTTTTCTATTTGAAGTCGTTRTATAAAATATGTTGATTTAGGTTACTGTTTGGAGCATTCTTAACTACATGAAGTAAKATAAATTTATAAAAAGAGGAAATAGGACATAATTCTAGGCATACAGACCGAGTGTTGTTTTCAATATGAGTTACTATCATTGCTGCAGATGGCAATCTGTATGGGATTGCTTGTTTAACTAGAGCTGTTTATATACTGAGACTGGAGTGTTTGGAATACCATTACTGTTGACCTAGAGGAATAAATGGAAGTATCTGCTTTGGTGTGGAGAGCATMGATGTTTAGTGAAGATATTTTGGCCACAAATCCTGGTCTGCATTCTATTCCTTGCTTAGTGTAACTCCAGCCTTTCAAAGTAGAACAGCCAGGTAGACTTCATGCAGGCATTAATACTGACTTTGTCAGGAGGTCCTATGAGCCATGCTGATAGCCTGGGTTAAAATAGTTAGATGAGGATATGTGTGGTGGCAGAGAAGGAAACRGAACCATTTCTTCATCCTGCTGAATACCTTTAATGCTGTCTTCATGCAGACTTGGAAAGCTTGTTATGTTCTGCTTTTTGAAGATGTAGTAACCTGACTGATGACCTCCCTGATACATGCTCTTTCAGTGTTCATGCTTCCTTAGTACAGCAGCTACTGAATGCGCATATATATGTGGTGTGCAACTGTCAGCGTCCTTATTTCTTTGTACTTCTATCCTGGATACTGATTTTTTTTCTGTACGATAGCCGGTAAAAAAGATATGAAGGATATCACTTCTGTGCTGCACACAGTACCCAAATGAAGTGCTCAATTGAGTATGTAGTAGTGTAGCACACTTACCTCAGGCACGATTGTCAGGGTAGGAGAGAAAACTCAAGCTGTAAGCCTATATGAAGTGGGTAAAAATATTCACTGCATTAGTATTTGTAATATTTCTTCTATTTCTTAGTGATTGATTTAGTGACATGCATCTTCATTCCTCTCAGCTATTTTTTTTTCTGGCCAGTGTTCTGATATACAGCTGTTTGTGTCTGTCCTTTTTCTGGCCTGTCACGATCCACTCAACACAAGCGGAAGTCGTGATGGTTCGTTAACTGAATCTCAGAGTGCAAAAGAAACAGGGACAAGTATTTTTATGGTTTCAACCAAAATCAAAAGCACTTCATTGAGTACTAACAACACRATTTATGCAATAGAAGAGGGAGAGAAAAAGAAAAAGAGAGAGAGTTGGGTTATAGGTACCAACGGCACAGATGAAATCCTCGTGGTCCAGAGCCAATAGATTCGTCTTCGTCTGTGGGGAGATCTCGTAAGGGTCTTTTCAGACAAGTCTCTTTATAGTCTTTTTGAAAGCGACAGGCAGCTGGCCAGTAGGTGCAAAAGCAAGGGGAAGCTGGCCAAGAGGTGGGGAAATAAGGCCCATTGTTTYTTCAGGTKTACAGTACAAACCATTCAGCAAGGACGACGCAGTCTGCTGTGGTTTTCTCAGTAGTTCGGGCACCTGCACTTGGCAGACATTGCACCTTGATCTGGCCTTGACTTCTTTGAGCAAAAGTCCTTTTTCCCCTTYTGGGGTTTTTGGGTGTTCAGTCTCTGTCCATTTCGATGATTGTGAGGCAGATGAGGGACTTCCATACCRTCTCTTACATGGCCCAAGTCTGATCTCTTTTCTTCTGTTCTCTGCTTTTTTTGCAGAGTTTGGTAACTTTCAAGGAACACTTGTTAGATTTTCCTAGTTGTTTACTTGATAGATTTCCTGATTGTCGTTTTTCTGATGATTAAAAAAAAAAAAAAGTTGTTTTGTTTGTTTTCAATATTTGGTTCTTACCACATCAGAAATTGTTACAAGAGAACTCTTGGTAGCTCTTTGGTATTTGGCCTTGTATCTGCATTATGTCAGAGGGTTGGGTTGCACATTCCTGCAGTCCTTTGTTGCTTCTGTAGACAGGTTCATTAGGGACTATCAAGACAGAGAGAGGAAACATGCATGTAAGCTCAATGTGTTTGTGTACCTGCAAGAGTACATCTACAGTGGGAAGAGATTTGATTGGAAATTCTATGTTGAAGATGATTAAAAAAAATACTAACATTAGATGGCAGTATTTCAAGGGTAGATCCTTATGTATCTGAGTTTTAAATTTCCTTGTGTTTTGTTTTTTTTTTTTTTTTGTGAGCAAAATAAACCAAGTATGTTCAGAAATAGCCTTTTTYCCCCTGTTATTTAGATACATGAATCCTACTCTTCAGCWGTCTAGCTYTATGTAGGAGTTCCAATCTTTGTATGATAAAAGCAGTGTTTTAGTCTTAGAGAAGACAAGGTCAGTTCATTTATCAAAGATTAAAAATAGCCATTGACAAACACTGAATTTTCATGATGCAGAGTCCTTTGCTGCTTTCAGACATTTCCTTTCTATGGTATTTTCCCTTACAGAACAAAGTGTTGGAATGAGATGAGGATGAAAAAGATAAAATTTTCAGTGTCAAGAGTAATTATTGTCTTAATGGACTGTCCATCTCCTAATTGCTTTTCCACTTATACAGAGGCATGAAGAAATAAGTATTGAAACAAAAATGCGAAGAAGTGATGAAATGAAAAGCTATGAGATCTGCTGCTGTTTAATGAGAGAGARGTGACCACGGGCTCCACTGTTTGTTCCTGTTGGGAGGCGAGGGAATGACCACTGCTGTGCACATGTGACTGATTCCTAGGGATATTAGAATGGAGGAGAGGAGTGAGGATTTGGGTGGAGAAAGGCAAGAAGGTTGCCTCTTTCCAGTAGGCATGCTACYCTGACTTGGTTCTGCTGGAAGGAATTTTGGGATACTAATGGACATGCATTCAGACACCCCTGGTGCTCTTTTTCTTTAGCAGTGTCACCTACCTCTATGCAGATCTGTACCTGTTATTTTCTGGGCTGAAATCTCAACCAGCTCATAAGAGGAAGAACTTTTTTGAAAATTGCAAACATGATGAAGTTTCTAGATGTTGTTTAAAGTTGGAGTTGGTCAACYTCAGAGTTTTAAAASGGAAAAGAAATTTATCTAAATATCAATTTTTTTCAAATACTTTATTCTCTTACATTACCTTTGCATCTTGTAGATACCATTTTTCAAAGTAAGCTGTTAGCACTTTGTCTCAAGAATTTAAAAGTTTGACGACAGTACATGCAACTGAAGGTCTAGATAAAGCAGCTTCTCTGAGGTGAGCTGTCTACAAAGGAMAAATGTGTGTGGCATGAAAGAATGGTACATGACACATAGGTCCTCTCTCGTTAGGGAGCAGTGAAGTTGCTGCTATGTTTAGTCATGGCTCCCTCAGGACAGGTCACTTGGTAGGGTGCAGACCCCCATTCAAGACCTGTGACAGATTAGATTTGTTCTGCTGCTTCTCTACTGTATCTTTCACTGCCTTATGTSTGTCTGGCTTTTAACTTGTTAATTCAGAGCTGTAAGTGAAGAGAGCTAAGGTGAAAAGCTTTGTGTGTAAGGGCCAGTACAATTTTCCTTTCAGCTACCAAAGTGGTTTTTTTTTTAATTCTGGCAGCTGGAATTAGAAGCACCTATGTCTGGAAATCTAGATATAGAGTACTAGGCTTTATGAATAGGCTGTGGAGCAAATCTATCCTTTTAGATTGCTAACTTGAAACTTTGAAGTATGTATCAGATACCAGCCTGTATAAAAGCGTGTGGTAGGATGATGAAAATGGTCAAGGGGATGGAACAGATGCTTTTTGGGAAGGACCAAAAACATGGGGACTCTTCACTTTGGTTTCCCAAAAATATAAAGATGTTGGGTAGGTTAATATAAAGAGCTAGTTATGAAGTCCCACAATGCAGAAACTGGTGTCAGACGTAATGGGAGTTTACTTTAAAATGAACAAATAAAGATACTTYAAAGGAAAGTATGATTTTTTTGGAATGTGCTGCTGCAGAATATTGTGGGGCAGACAGTACCAGCATGTTCAAGAGTTTGACAGAACTTGTGGGAAATGGGTCCATGAGCAGAAATTGCGAGAATGTAACAGACCTTACAGCATGCATGACCATGCAGGAGCATGAAGGGAATGGGACACAGAAAGGATGGGGCTTGCTCTGCTTCATAGCATCTCTCTTTGAAACAATGATGAAGTACTTGCTTGAAGGAGATGGATTTTGTGCTAACCCAGTAAGGCATTCCTTATCCTTTGAGCCATGTTTTTCACAGTTGTCTGTTGATACGGTGAATAAACCTTGAATGTTGGTGCTTTGCACCTCTCTGACCTTCTTCTTTAAATCTATATGACCTGTAAGGTTGTTTGGATAGAAACATGCTTTTTAGGGGCTTTTTTGGTTGAATTTTTTTTTTGTTTGTTTTTTGAAAAGTGTATGGGTTTGAAATCCTGGTATCTGGACAGAATTTCTTATGAAAATAATGAAGACCTGGATTTCTTTAGTCTGAGAAACTACAAAGGCTTTTGCTGCTTAAAATTGTAATACCAAATACTTTAAACAAGGGGAAAAAGTACTTTCTGTCATTTTATGTTACTTTTTTGGCCCCTTACRCTTATGCAGTAAGACAGTTTTGCACTACTAAATTACAAATTTTTTTTTTTACATGAACTTTACTCAGCTGGTTTGGTGCGACATTTTTTTCCTCACCAATTTCTCTATGTGCTCTCACTTGAGTCACAAGTCAGGAGCAGATTCCATCCACTTGGAGACATATTGTCAGTTGGGGGTGCATGATCTTGAGTCATGTCTTTCTTCTMTAATTTGTTTACTTGTCTGTCTTTCAGTGAAATGCCTTGAATGAATGAGGATTAAATGGATTGTTTATAACAAATACTGTCTTTGCAATTCCTCTGAAGTTACTGGGTAATAGTAAGTGTTAGTAGYATAACCAGTTATTTGTGTAAATTTTAGGATGTGTGTGTAAATATATTTTTATATACATATATATGCCATGTCTGACACTGTAGAAATAATCTTCGTGAGTAAAACAGCCAGAAAAGTCTTATTTCAGCCAGTGTAAAAATATTTTGGTGTTCTAATTCTTTTGTCACCATCCCATATTCTTGTCATACAGCATAGATTCTGCAGTATTTACATATTCACTGATGGTACTTGTGGATGTACATAAATATGCGTGATAGGTTTAGTTAATGTCATTTGGCTAAAATACAGTGCTACTTTTGAAACAATAATATGTTTTCCAAGAGATTCTCATATRTGAGAACTGTAAAGAATCTCATGTGCTCTGCTCTTTGCTATTTCTGGGAAGTTCTTCATTGTATATTCATATTATCCTTGTGTGAGACTTGATGTAATCACTTTATAGTTACCAAGAGATGTGGTCTGTCGCAGTAGAGATGGACAACGTGACACAAGTAACGAGCAAAAGACACAGACATACCRCTTTATTATGGGGCTGAGCTCCTTTTATCTATTTAGTAACAGGTGTATACTAAGTCTTCTGCATAAATGGCAATTATCTTTTGGTTAATTAGCAGCCCCTTCTCTACTCRGCAGCATATGATTGGTGTGTTGCAAAAGCTGCRATGTCGTTAATTCTTGCGATTTTGCTCTGTCTTTGGCATCTGCCCTAACTGACTGTTCTTCAGCATTCCGTTTTCCTTTTCCCACAGACAGTCAAGGTCGCTCAGTCGCGTTGCTTTGGTAACATCCTCCTCTGCCTTGCCCTCCTCCATCCAGGCTTTCAGACTCCCTTTTGTTTTTCCAGATCTCAGGGGTACACTATTATTGGTTGAATTTCAGCTTCAGAACCTGCAAGGCCGCAATGACAGCTTTTGGCCTCCACAGTGGTCAGCCTCATTCTAAAAGCCCGGTTTACAAGGGGAAGTTATATATTACTTGGTCGTATGCACAAAAGGCACTCTTAAATATTTTTCTTGAAATAAAACCAGCAGCAATTGTGGAGTACTGGTTCAGGAGTAGGAAAGTTAAAAAATACTGTTATACTGCGTGGAGAGGAGAGAAATTCTAAACTATTTAGTTTCATCAGTGTAATACCAACTGCTGTATTCTGAGCCGCTGTATCTCATCAGTGTTTGCTTGAGAAATGCTAGTTATGGAAAAGTGTGGGGAACCTGATGGGATTTTATTCTTCAATTTCTCTCTGGGATCTTAACTGTGTGGAAATCATAGGATTTCTGCTTTGTGCTTCAAGTAAGAGGGAGGAAGTACAGAAGTAACAGAATGAGCAAACTTAACAGGAAGGGCTGAGAGGTGTCATTCCTCTGGTGTGCTGTTTTTTCCTTAGTAATGTGATTTATTTATATGGCTTAGTTTTGCAAATATTTCCTTTTTTTGRCTGGGACTGAGCTTTTTCATTACGACTTCTTTCAGTCATCTCTTATTTGAACTTTTTTATAAACATCACCTATGGGCATTTCTCTAGCTTATAAAAGGTGGTGAAATACCTATTGTGCTAATGTACTGCTGGCCCCTTCTTCCATGTATTTAAAATAATARTTGTAAGCATTATATCATCCAGTGGATTTAAATCTACCTTGGAGAGTAGAAGAATGCACAAAGAGAGTTCTAGGAAATTGCAGTATAGGTTAGTAAGTTTGAGGACAAGAAAAAGGAATCATGTTTGTAAGACCACAGGTGGGAAGTGAGCAAAACTTATTTTTGCTTTATATAGTTCTGCTGTTGTGCTAAGATGCCATKTAAAATTCAACAGGAGTAAAGTCTGTGTAGGGAAGGTTAGTAGGGCTTTGTATATATGTTTGTAATTTTCTTTTAGCTGGAATGTGATATGGATTTTTACAAGTTATGAAGATGGAGAAATGATGTACAAACAGGTTTGGCTTCCCTACCAGCACAGACTTAACACCTGAAATAAATGATTTCATTTTAAAAGTCTAATAATTCTTGTTGAGATTTGTATTTTCTCATAAATATAACTTAGTCACTGCCTGGATGACTTCATAGGAAACCAGTTATGTAGAAGTAACAAATAGTCAGCTAAATGCCTTTTTTGTTTGTTTGTTTGTTTTTAATGGAGCATCTATGTGTGTGAATATAGTTATATAGTTTTCTTGAAAATTATTTGAAAATMTTTAATTTGCAAGTATTTCCTTGATTGATGAAAGATCTAAAACCTCTGACTCCCTCTTTAAAGAATGAACTGTTGTCACAATGGCAGTTCACATGTTGGAAATATGAAGTTGAAATAAACTAATGTTGCTTAAGTATGTTATTCATTGAACATTAACTGTTATGATGTCATATGATATTTGGGAATAAGCTTGTGAATACCTATTCCATAGATGTAATGAACCAGTGCTAGGTCTTTGTCAAGAAGGAATTGCTGTATTGGTAATACCAAAACCAAAGTTGTGCATCTTGACTGTTTTAATCTGTATTGGCTTAATTTCAGTCGGGGAACGGGTTTTTTGTAAACTGCTTTTCTCAAAGTGTTACATGGCTCAAAAGTCTTGGACAGAGTTGCTATGATTTTTGCATCTGATGATGTTCAGCCTGTTGCTACCTATTGAAAATGCTCAGTGATGAATAGTATTTGAAATTCATCATAGCTGAGGATGCATCTGTAAGTTTTTACCCAGTCTGCAGTTRCACTGATGTAAGTCAGGGATAGCATTCCAGCTTCATTAGATTTCTGCATGCCACACAGAAGCACAGCATGGCAAAATATTTCTAGAGTAATTTTCATAATGCTATCAATTGARACCATAAGTAATTACAGCCTTTTCTTTGGGCAAAACTTGAGTCTGTAGCCTGTGGTTTTGCGCTGTGTTCTTCCAGTTTTTGCTCCTAACAATTATATGYGCTTTAGATTCCAGTCTTGAGTGTGATGAATATAGTATTGCTTATTGTCTGCTGTGGTTGCTTTGCCTTTCCCCCACACCTTTCTTTCTTTTAATATATTTTTATTTCCTTTTCCTTGGTGCCTTTCTTTGTGGTTTTCCACTAAACTGTAACAGGTGACAACAAAGAAATCTTGGTCAGGCTTCTGTAGATTTCATAGCAGGTTATGCTAAGTTCTTACATAAGAAGAGTATAATTTGTGAGCACTGAATTTCCTAAATTACATTAATGTTTAACTGAATTGTTTGGAGAGCCCATAGKGGAATGTACCTAAAATGAACAACAGGGAACAAAAAATGCACATTTTTCAATGCAGATGCCAAAGCTCAATTGCAGAGTATTTCTTAAATGTCACAGAGAAAAATTGAATTTGACATTTATGTTATAAATTAAATGGACTGGTTGACTAGTTGATTAACTAATGTCAAGACCTACTTACACTACTCTCCAGTATCTAAACTGAGAAATGCTGGGAAACTGTCTCAACTGACATATGGATGCAAGTCTGGTGCTSCAATGGTCCAGCCATGGGACAGCTTTCTGCTTCTAGACACTTGTGCTGCTAAAACTCAGCACAGGTGTTAGTGTTGAATGAAGGCTTGTTTGCTGTGCTGACTTCAAGGACACTGAGGTGCAAATGTGAAATGAAAATGAGGAAATGTGAAGAACATTTGGGGGTTTTCATGCTGTAGTGAAATGTATCTTTGTTTTTGAATAGGGAACTGGTATTTCCAAAAAGTCTGTGAATGAAAATGGGTGTTGTTACACACCTTCTAGCAAAGATAATGGCTGTCGTAGGCTTTTGGTAGCCTCCTCTGTTTTTCTACCTAAATGTTTCCTCAGTTATAGTGTTGCCTTGAAAGGCCAGTTTTTAATAATGACACAGACACGGTTAAGGGGATAAAAAGGGTTTTACCTCGGTTTTTGGGATCCCAGGTGCACAGCTTGATGGCAGAATGCACACCCGTGTACAGCACGGGTACAAGTTTTATAGGTTTCAGGAATTAGYATATCTGTCTAGGATTCCCCAATAAGAAACTTAAYGAATGCAGTAATGTCCCCCTATTGTAATGAATCCCCCCCCAGGATGAGGCCAGAGCCCAGTTTAYACAAGATGTTCTGGACAGAAGGCTTCACCCAAGGCTGGAGSCTCWGGTTTAAGATAGCACAGGGCACATTGACTCCTTCCGCAGGATGTTTGGTCTCTCTGCCCAGCAGAACTCCTAAACTAAGCTGGAATATCAAGCTTCAGGAATTACAAGCATGTGGRCTAAGGGGTACAGGCGGGTGCATAGGGGGTACAGAAGCGTAAAGGGAAAAGCAAAAATCATCAGGCATCAATARAAGCAATAAAATATCCATTGCATATATGGTATTGACTTTTTGAATTTTGTCCCCAGTTAGAAATTTCTTATTTGCATTGTATTTTAATATGATATTTCAGCTACTGTGGAAATAATGGTACTTTAAGCTAGTGCATATCCTTCCTTATGCAGGAAGGACACAAATGAATTTTTCCGTTAGCTTTGGTTAAATAGGCTACTGTGATACAATATTACTTGTGATATTTTTAATCRGTTTAAACTGAACCGATGGTAACTTGTATGTAGATAAGACATAGGTCACGAGAGTGTTGGGTCATATCATAGTCGCTATTCGGTATTTCCTCTTAGAAGATAACTTATGAAGTGAATTGTGAAATTATGGATAAAAAAGGAATTGCAGTGGCCATGTCCTGATGTGCAAGAGGTTCCTCACATTCTGTGTTCCCCACACTTGAGATTGGAAAGCTTATGTTACAGAACAGGAGCCAGCATGAGAGAGTGAGCTAGAGCACTTTCATGTTACTACTATTATATTGCTAAATATGACTGTTGAATTGTACTATATATAAAAGTACGCTGTTAAATTATGTTATATATACTACTATATATAACATTATTGTTATGCTTATTGTAAAATTWTTTCTATTTCTCTTAAAATGATGACTCAAAAGCTGAGTAAAGGTCTGATGTTATTCTTCTTGCTTCCAGCCTCAAGAAACAGCTTCAAGGTCTCACACCTTCAAAAATAAGTGTTTTAAGAAATCCAGTAACTGTGGAATCTGCAAACAAGTAATTGATAGCCAAGGAATTTGCTGCAGAGGTGAGTAATACATTATCTGGTGTTTATTTTCTTGCTTTGTTAAAGAAATTAGTTTTATATTAATGTTAAAGTTTCTAGGAATCCATATTTCTGGTATTCCCCCTAGACTAAGTTACCTTGGGTTTATTTCCTTCCTTTGTACAATAATGTTCCCTGCTTCTGTCAGGGTGCTGTAGTAGATAAATTGGACTTGTTAAATAATGTACTTTTACTACTATGCTATTCAGACAGAATGAGGCAGTGCCTGCAGAGGATTTATGAAGAGCATATGARTAATGTGTGCACAGTGGATGATAGACACCTGTGGAATTCAGTCTACAAATAAGGAAGTGTGTGACCTTTGCTCCCTGAGGCATGAAGGATTTGTCTATGTTARTTTGCACAAAAACCCACAAGAGCAGTTGTCTATTTATTTACTTTATTTTTCCATTTGCATTATGCTCTAATGTCTAATACTTAGTCYTTCAGTCTAATCATTCGCAGAAAGAATAAAAATCTCCTGGGCAATACAGACTTTTCTGCCTGTGGCATTRCTGCCTGCACCTTACTGCTGTTTTCCCTCACTCTTCTCCCTTGCTGTGTAGAATTGAACATCCTTCCCTCTTCTCTGTGATGAAATTAAATATTGGGAAAGCTCCCTTTCTGCAAGTTGTCCAGAGATAGGGCTTTTGATCCCCTGGTTCTGCATGATTAATGTCTGACTCCTGTTATTCTAAGTTAAACAATTTCTTTATTACTGTATGCATGGTTTGCTTCACAGAATGAAAATCTGTTGTTTGTCCGTCTAAAGACTAGCTGCTGTTTTTACTTAAGAGATGTTTRCATCAACCTCAGCTTCTAGTTGGATCTCCTTCTCCCATCTTCTTGCTTTCATATTCTTCGGACACCTTAGGATCCCTCTGAGTGTTTGAGAGGATGTGGAAGGAATGTGGCCATTTCCTTCCTGAGCTGTGGTGCAGACTGCAGATGAATAGCTATATATTCAGCATTATAGCTATCATCATAGAAGTGGTAATTATGTATGCATTTTTAAAACGTATTTCTTCTGTCTGTGCTTCTGGTGATTGATTCCAAAGTTTTTAAGATTTAGTTTTTTTCAGTTCAGCAGAAGTAATATTTTTGGAAGGAAGACTGCTTAGTGAAGGAACTGCCTATAGACYCTCTTGATCAAGTTCAGTGTAAAAAGTACTGTACCAGGAGAGAACCAGAACTTTGATTCATAGAATCATTTAAGCTGGAAAAGACCTCTGAGATCATTGACTCCAAGTGCTAACCCCTCACGTCCAAGTGTATTACTAAACTATGTTCCCAAGGGACACATCTATGTGTCTTTTAAATGCCTCTGGGGATGGTAACTCAACCGCTTCCCTCCAACACACTACCCATTCAAATACATTCATATCTATGATACATTCATGTGTGTATCTACGACAGTCTGGGATAATCTTCTCTAGTTTTCTGGGTACAATTTTCAGATGAGCCCCTTGAGACTATTACCTAGCCCCTTTTGTTGATGTGAGCATCGGGCAGACCCATTCTTCTTTGCTACTGTTATGTTACACCTGTGGGATGGTGTCTTGGTTTGAAAGACAAGGTCTATCAAGGAAGGCAGGTACCTCCCTTGGAATAGAGAATATGAGCCCCTCCCCTCTGAATTATTATAACTCTGAAATCAAGAGGGCTTTAAGGCAAAGATATGGGAAAAGAAATAACAGTTCTTTACTAGCAGCTATAACAAGGCAAACAAACAACAACAACGGCAGCAACAACAAAGCAACCAGAAACYCAGTGAYAGCGTTATCTGGGCTGTTGCTCACCGTCCCCTGTGATGCAGTTACGGTCCCAGCCGGGCAGAGCGGGTGCAGTGATTACCCCGCACCTGTAGGAGGCGCTGTGGCACTGGCTCAGTTCTCTTTCCCGTGTGGCAATGGTGGACGCCGCCAGCAGTAAAAGGAGGGAAAAGGGGCTTCCTTTACAGCCTGACAGGGGGCATTTGATCCTGATGCGCCTCCAGATAGTGAGATAGGCTGCATCACGGGGTCTTGGGGCAGTGGCATGGGACGACAGGAGCTGGCTCACCCTGGSAGTGACAAATAAAWGGTAGCAGAGACACCAGGGCTCTGCCCAAACCTGCAGGGAACCTGGGTGTTGGATTACAGTACAGCAAAAAGCCCTGAAACAGCGGCAGAGAACAGTGGGGCCTGGGCAGGGGAATGCTCCCAGTAGCTCGCCAGCGATGGCTGGTCCTGGATCTGGGCTGTACAGATAGGGTGGCTCCCCCAGTGGGGCACCGGGTATTCCYGGGTCTCAGCGTGGCAGGCACTGGCTCTGGGCTCCCAAGAAGCAGGTGATACCTATGGCTGTATGTCAAAGTGACAAGGTGAATATGAGGCCTATTATTGAAGACTWCCTATAACTTTCTTACACATTATTAATATAAGAATGTAATAAGTTATTACATACTATTAATATACAGTGTAATAGCTTTCAATGTGTGATCAATAATAGCCTTTTTATATATTGTTATAAGTTTTTTCATACTGYATTAGCAACATATAATGTACCAACTGGATGTAATCCAACCAGCTGGATTAGTACATAGTTATGTGAAATCACCAAGGGACATAAATCAGAAAAAGTTCTGAAGAAAGTGGACAGGTAGATGTTATAACAAGGAACAGCAGAGAGCACTAATGAGAAYTTGGCAGAGGCACAACAGTAAGCTAAAAAATGGAAAATGAAGACTTGGAGGACTAGAAAAAAACCATGARCATCACAACCGCGCATGCCCTGAAGACAAAGGTGAAAAGTTCACCATGATCAAGATGATGGTCTCTCATTAGTAGGAGACCCCCATGACCACCAAATTGAGGATGACGCAGGCACACTTGTAAAACTGTGATATCATGTATTTTCATTCCCGTATATGKTGGTGGGCGTAGTGGCAATGGTAATGTTACACCAYGCTTACTGTATAAATACGTGCTAATTTGTAGTGAAGGCAGGTGGGTTAAGAGGAGATTTCTCCCTCACCTCCAGCGCTGCAATAAACAAATACCTGCTCTATAAACAGTGGTCTATGGGGTTTTATGTCTAGCCTTTTTCGGGTATCACAGAGAAAGCAAAGTAGTAAATTCCAGTCGTGGTGCTGAAGGGAAAAGGGAGGAAAAAATGGGCAAAACTCCGAGCAGCAACTGTATCCCATGTGAGTGCAATGATGCCATAGGCCTCCAGGAAGAACCAAATCCTCCACTGGAAGAGACAACTGCCCCTCGCTGTGCGC
>NW_026623311.1:1027438-1047125 GCF_030028575.1 Malurus melanocephalus
CAATCCCAAAGATAGGATGGGATAAAAAGACATCCCAAGACAGATGGGAGCAAGCAGAAGTTAYACAGTGATGAGATGGTTCTAAGTAGTTTCAATTTAATAAGAACCCATTTGTGGTTTAACCTACAGCGTGGACTTTTTATAAAGCATAGTTTTGGTGAAACGAGAACTAAAAAATGTCTCTTTCCTTGCCAGTACTGCAGGTACTTTAAATGTATTCTAGTCCTGTGAAACTCTTAATATGAAGATAAATAAACTAGCTCTTTCAGAGCCAAATCCTGCTACKGTTCTGCTGCTTTTGGTAAATTCTCTTGATGTTGCAAGTTGTGGGGAGGGGAGGAAGAAGAAAAGCCTGTAGTTAAGAAATAAAGTTTCTTTGTCTGTTAGTGAGAAAATCTTCCTTTTTAGCAGTTTCTTAAAAAAATTACAGCTCTTTGTATAGACTGCAGCATCCTTTCAGGCTGTATCTTACCATTTAAAGAATGTAAGTGAAACGAGGAGAGGGGAACGCTCCAGATTGGTCAGTATGTGGTATTTGCTGTTTTCTAGCAATAAATCATCTCTTGTTGTAAGAAGAAACCCCATAACTAGATATTGTCTAGGTTTTCAGTAGTATGTGGTAGTATTTTGTGGTTRTGCTGTTTAGCCGTTTTGCAAATGCAGTGCGTAAAAAGTTACTGTGAACAATGAACGATTGAATGAAAGGTATCCTGGAGTGATGCCCCTTTATCCTTTCATACTTCAGTCCATCCCGGTAAAGCATACTGTTTTTCTATGAACAGTGTAGAAAGACTTTCTTCTAAAGCATTGTTTTTCTGCAAAAACAGTGGCAAAAAGGAAATAGAAAGTTGAAGAAGGGGAAGCTTCTGGCTGTTTCTCTGCCTGGTTAGCATGTTTGTAGCTGGACTATGTCTTTGATACAGATTCTCATTATGAGGTTAGGACATACCGCTGTTGATTGATTTCTACGGTACTTGTGTATCTTGCAGTAAGCACAGGACTGCATGACTCCCCGTGTCTCTTCAGCACAACCTCAAACTCGAATGCTCTGGTTTGATTTTACCTGAGTACAGTACAATTTAATTCACAGCTAAGCAAATAATACATACTAATAATGCACATTTATATAGTTAGCAAAAGGCCACTAGAGTTATAGAAGCGTTTTACTTACTCTAAGTGTTGAGTGTTTGTAAATAAGCTGTCACAAGGATGTAATTTCTGTCTTTACATGTGAATTTAAAATGTATTATTTGTATTTTATATTTTTATATATAAAAGTTTTAAAGTTTCTTTTACTTTATTTTCCTTTGCTTTAAACATAATTATTTATCTTTATTGTGTTKTGATCTAATACTTTTTAGTGTAGAACAGAGAGCTCTTAATCTTCTGAATCACTAGACTTCCTGGTAATTAAAGAAACTGGAGACCATGTTTGGAGAATTTGAGTAATTTAAAATAATGAAGTATTGTTTTGTAGCTCTTAGAACGTTGGTGTGATTGGCGAAATTTGTGTGAAAAAATTAAAACACTGTACAGATGTCTTTCGATGAAACTCCCCTCATTTCCACTTGACAATTAAGTTACCTAATTTAGGTTTAGCGCTAATGAGGCTTTACATGCAATGCAAAACATTTCATAAACTAATTTTTGAATTTAAAGCAATTAATTGTTGTTTGAATRAAATGAGTATCTTTTTGTTGATCTAATATAGCTATGAATGTGTTGGTTTGGGAAAGATATGTTGGAGTGCTCCTAATAGGAGTTCTTGAAGAATTTTAGTTCTTTTATTTCTGAAAACTTTTTTCCTTGGTAGTTCAACTACATTTAAGTTTTTCTTTCTTCCTTTGAAACTTTCTTACTTTAAACCATGTATAAACATTAGCCAGAGGTGTCAAATTATATTGGCATGTGCTGTTAACTGTATTGTGAGCAGAGAAACACTTATCATGGTATTATATGCCAGCTGAGTGTAATAAAGAATACAATTAATCTCGACTTATTTATAAGTTATTATACATCTGTATAACTTTTATCTTGTAAATTGTGTTAAAATATGGTTTCATTCAATCGTTACTTAGCTTACAGTAAATAAGTCCTGGACTGTTTCATTGAGCAGGTTAATTATAGAAACTCTATGTTCTCAGATATTGCAACATATTGCAATATCTGTGTTTAGTTGAGCACTTTCACATGCTTACAAAGCATAGATCAAGATTTGAAGACAATTGGAGCTATTTTTCTTCTTTAAGAGGTTTGGTATTTTCCTTTGAAATTCATCTGCTTGTTTGTGACTATGTGTGTGGTTGGCTAGTGGTCACTTATATCTCATTTTGGTTAGTTGGAGTTACTCAATTGAAAAAGTCCTCTGTATTTAATCAAATTCATTGCTTATGGCAAATCAAAGTGCATTTTTAAATTAAGAMTCATATGGAGATGACAAATGGTTTGGGCATCCTATGTGCATCAATATATGCATAATTAATCTTTTACGATTATATTGCAGGTGGTTTTATATATGTTGTTTTTCAGTAAGTGCTAAGTCCAAGAATAACTTACGAACATCTTAATAATGGGCAAAATGTGTCTCTTGTTACCGTTTTGGCAGATAACCTAGAAAGCTTGAAACTGGATTTRAATTGACAAACTAGAAAGCTAGAATTTGTATCCTACTTAGACTAGTGGCGTTACAGTTGGCTCTAATGGCTAAGAGTGTAATGAGGTAGGAGTGTTTCTGTCAGTCTAACTTCCGTGGAGTGTTCCTTGTGAAATAATATCCTGTAAGGTGCTTACATAGGTGTGTTATGAGATCAATCTATCTCTCTCTCTCTCTCCATCTACTTACCTCCTTCTGTCTCTCTGTCCCTATCTTTCTATTTGTCTACCTATCTATCTTGCTAGCTACCTAGCTGGCCAGTATTACATGTATACTCACACACACACACACACACACACACACACACACACACACACACACATACATATGTATACTGTAATTTCAATATAACTAAACCATCTTCTAGTTCATTATGCTATTATGCCAATACGCATTGGTTGATAAACCATAAAAAGTCAATTATGGCAACAGGCATATCCATCTATTCATGTTGATGTTATAATGTTTGAAGTCTGAGAGGAGGAAAMGATTGTCATCAAATAAATGGGGATTTTCATCATATCACTGTTTGCTCTCTGTGTTCGTACACTTAGATGTTTTCTTGAGCACTGATTCAGCAAATCACATTGTCTTCTGTGGGACTGTTTTAAGATAGCTTTGAATCTCTTGTATGTGTGGTTCAGATTAACCAAGAAACCATCGGAAAACAAACCAGGAAACCTCACTATTTTCCTGATCAATTTACTTCTAATTGCCTCCAAATTTAAAGCAGGATATKCAGGTTATAGGACCAAATGGCATAGTCTATTGTTGTCCCTAGAGCAGATTAACTCATAGCTTCTCTGAACTCTTAAGGAAGAAAGATTACAGATTGCCGAAGTAAGTATGAGTTATGTAGGGAACCAGGCTCTTGCTGTAAAATTTCAGTTGACAGTCTTGTTTGTGAAAGTCATCTGTGAGAATGTACTCATGTGAGACTGTATTAATTGATCTAGTCACAGTAGAGAATCTTTTTAGTAACCTCCTGGAAATGGGTGGTTATTGACCTGGACATGACAGAGTGTAGTGTCCTGGAAAGGAGATGAATGAAAAAAGAAATGTGGACTGCAGCCCATCTGTGGCATCGGAAGCTTGGGATTGTCAGCCCCTCTTCTCCAGACAATAGGCAAGTCCAGTGGATTAGTAAAATGTACTCTAATTAAYACAACTCTACAAGATATGCATTTGTATTTCAGGGCAGAGCTTAGATAGTGAAACATGGAAACTATGTACATCGTGGAAGTTTAGGTGCATAACAACAGCAAAGACATGAAAGGGAAGGATGGTTAAAGACTTACTGGAGCATATAGAGATAGAAAACAAGCCACTGTAATTGATTTACAGTAATTTACAGGCTTTAAAAAGGTGGTACCTAAGTATTTGGGCTCAACATATCCGCTCTGGAGCTGAGAGAGACAGTAAAATTGACATCCTTTGATGGCATGTTGTTACCTTAGTGAGAACTTGAGGAGAGAGGACGAATTTTGGCAGAAATCTCTAAGGTAAGTTCGTACTAACTTAAAAAATACACAAGACAAGGAACTCTATGGAATGTTTAATGTTCATAGCTGTTACATGATGTTTCAGAAAGTTGTAGAATCTGAGTTCCTTGTTTGTTTATCAGAAGCACCAACTTAATCATGCCAGAATGTAATCTGCGATTATTTAATTTATTTTTATGTCTAAACCCCTAAGGTTTCTAAAAAGCTGCAACTTTTCTTTCTTATAGCTAATAAAGAAATAAATAAAATGTAAAATTGATCCCCCACCCCCCAGTTTTTGCCAGCAAAGCCAGTGACTGCTATTTGATTTGATATTCCTGCCATTTTATAAGCTTAGCCCACATGAAGGGAACATAAAATTCCTRAGGGTAAATTGAAGTTTGAATTATCTGCTCCAATGGGAAAATCTGAAATTAAATGTTACTAAATTAGAGTGTATAATTTGGATGTCATGAACTTGATATGGTAAGTGGTGAGAGGAATCTCAAAGTACATTTCAAAGGCAGCTTCACCCTTCTAATTGGCTTCAAAACAAGGGGAGCAACTACCAGTGGGATGCAGAAATAATGCATAGGAAGATAAAATGTATTTAAAATGAAGATGGGTGAAGAAAATTGTAATACTGAAGAGTTTGTTCTGATACGCGAAGAAAGCTTCAAGACATTAAGGCAGGCCACAAGTGTAACTCTTAGACACMGTCAGGGTCTGAATGCTGTAAATAGATTAGAGGAAGAGTTGTTAACTGATTTTGTGCAATGTTTCCATTTATTGTCATTAAAAAATACACTTGGAAAGCATGCTTACCACTGTGTAAGTACTTGAAGGATCACATTCATGGTCTCCTTTTCATAGCCTGTATTATTTTCTCATGATGGTCTTTGTCACTTAAATTTTCTGTAGGAGCTTAAGAACAGCTATGAATCAGAACCTACAGGCCCATAAGGTCTTAGCGACATAATCTGGCAATATCTGCCTTCTTATTTATTTTGGAGATCACCCATTTTGAGCTGATCTCTTCTTATTTTTTTTTGGTGCTTGATCTTGGCCTAATTTATGCAGGATATATTTTCAAGTTTCATCAAAAACATGCAAGCTCTTGAGGTCTTACAGTTCTTGCACAGTCTGCAGCTGAAGACAGGAGAAAAGCCTGGAGACAGTCCAGCCATTTTTTGAGTTTCACATGGGTTGCTGACTACGGTAAACCCTGGTCTGGTTGAAATGGCTTTGTGGAAGAAATGTTGCAACATGGGATTTAGCTGGAGGGAGGAGGTCTAAAAAACCCTTTTGTTTCTAAACTGGGGTAAGGTTTAATATTTTCCTAATTGACTGTAAAGTGTAGCTTAAAATGATGGGAGAAATTTACTGCATGAATACCTAATTTCTAAAAACATGGAAACATTTTCACTGCTGCTAGTGTTCTGCCTTTATAAACCTTCTGTGGTCAAGATTTTTCTACAAGGCAGGAAGAAAGTGGGAATAAAGGAAAAGAAGGGACATGGTATTGCAGCTGTAGTGCCAAAATATATTTCTCTTAATAAACATTTTCTACTGCTGTTTTTGGCAACAGCAGGTGGAATATTTCATCTGTGAGAAGGCTCATTCACAACACTTTATAGCCACYCCAACKAACAAAATGCAGAAACTCTGCACAAATTTCCCATAGCTGTCTGTTAGCCTTTATCTTCAAAAACAATGTCTGTTGTCACTATCATGGAGTACTGGAAGTGGTATTCAGATGAAGAGACAGCAGTTGGCTGAAAATGAGAAAAAGAACAAAAAAAAATCAAATATATGAGGCTCAGGAAGTGCATTAGCAGTGCATCAGCAGATGTTGCTGTAATGTGGCTGTAGACTTGTGACATCTGCATTTGACTCTGGTAACTTCTTAAAAATAGAAGTGTTTCCTTTTTCTTCTAACGACCAATATCTCCAGCTAGTCTAGACTTCTCCCACCCCCTTCACAAAGGAATAGGGAAAGAAATACACAAAACTGCTTCACAGAAAATTGCATGCCAACTATTTTTAATGCTGCAGTTAATTTCTGCATGTCTGGTTTTCATGCTGCTTTCCTTTTGACCTTTTTCTTGAGTTGAATTGTTGCAAAGGTGGTAGAAACAGAAGCAGAAAAGTGTGTTGGTGTGAGTTTTTTTCTAATAATCTGGTCGTAACAATATTAAACACTTTTCAAAATAAAAATAGCAAGTAATCAACATTTGTATCAACATTTCATTCACAAAGCCATTTAACCAGTTTGGTTTACTGTAGCCAGCAGCCATTTGGAAGATTTTGGTCATGGATAGCTTTCTGTGCCAAGYTCTGCCCAGAGGAGATCCTGTTGTGGTGGCCTTAATTTTCGTCTTCAGAAACCAAATCAAGATACTTTAACAAAAAGAAAATATTTTCTTCAGATCCAATGACAGGCCTGATATTTTGGGCAAAACATTTCTTGCAGGTGTGAGGTGTTCGTCAGTAGTGGTATCACTAGCCTAGATATCAAACATCCATCTTCCCTGGTATTAAGAGAAAAGCCTGGAATTTGGAGCTATAAAACTTAAGTCTTGATTACACAAATCATTTTATATGCTTGGTTTAGCTTATGTTCTGTTATAAATTTTCAAGGACTCTCCTGTTACTGTCAAAAAATACCTTAATTAGCATATGTTTGTTTTGCTTAGTTGGAGATGCTGAGGGGAAGAAAACATCTTTCAAGCATCTAGGCCTGTGATTTGGAATCCCAAATTATTTTGTCACTAGAAAGTTAAAAATTAGTGTCCAGGCCTGTACAGGGTATGCTTTTGGAACAAGTAATTTTTATTATGCATTAGAATGGCATTAAATTGGGTTGCGTCTCTTAGATTTTCTATTTATATGCAAGAATAAATTGCATATAAATATTTCTGCCCCAAGAAGATTCCTGAATTACCTTCTTTCTACCCTTGCCATACACAATGTTGTTTAAAAACAAACACACAAAAACCTGTCATGGAGAGTCACTTGATAAAAGCTGTGGTTAAGTGCAAGGTTGTCCTWATAAACCAGTTGTATTCACCATATGTGGAGTGTGATGAAATATATGAAATATATTGCCATACCATAATGCTGAATTTAATTAAATGCTAAAATGTGTCAAAGTGCRCAGCCCTTCCCAAACAGAGAAGCTTAACTCTTTGTCCTGGTAAACCATAAATCATTCCGCAGTTAGTTTGCAGCAGTAGTTTCTTACGTTGTAAATACATCGCTACTGGTTTTCAGAGAGCTTCTTACAYGCAAGAATGTAAGAAGCAGAACTTTCATTTCACCAAACCTTTGGAGCTTAAGTCTGAAACATAGGATTCATGATATAGCTGCTTCAATTCTAGCAGTTATATTGGTAACTTGCAGGGGTTAACACATCTTCATTTTGGTTCAAATAAATGTCTCACTTACCCTTCCTCCCCTTTTCTCCCCCTTTTAAGAAAATGAATTGTTGGAGCTATTGTTTAGGAACTATTTTGAAGTGCAGTAAATTGACTAAATATGGCTTGGTCTCCCTTTTATTACTAGCCAGCTTGGGACAGTTGTTCTTGGAGCTGATGCCAGAATCCTTGAATATAAATTTGGAAAGTCTGGTATTAGATGAGAGCTTATGTGTGGGATGCAGGCATTCAGCTRTTTTCTGAAGAACTAAAGTAAACTTGCAGAGTGTGACATTGATTAAGTCCTCTGTACTCTTTCRGGCATATTTAAAAACTTGAATACACTTAGGCTATAGTCTTGTGAAGAGCTGAGTGCATTTCACTTGTAAGCCTTTTCTGAAGAATGCCAGCATTCAGTATAAGCTGCTCGTTGAGATATTTTAAATGTAAGTTACATGTATTTTCCTTAGCAGGCTATCAGCGCCTAAGTTGTTCAGTTATTCGTATGTTTTTGTATTGCATGTTTGTTGTACTGAAAAGACGTGGGCTGTACAATTATAGTATAATACTGCTYTTTTGGTCTTAGAAATTTTCTGAAAGTGCATGTCTGTTATTCAAGGCTTTTCAAAAAAAAAAAAAAAAGCTGGCATATTGAAATGTGATTCTGTATCTCTGGGAATCTAATTATTGAAGYAATCTCTCTCTTTGAAAGTACTGTAAATGCCTGGGCTGAGCTAAAACCAGCTTTGGTCTGAAGGAATGGAATAATCCAGGCAGCATAGTTCTTTGATGTAGCAGAATTCATTGTATTTAGAATTCATCATAGCTGTGGCACAATGAAGTCTAAATAAATACGAAGCAAATCAATTTCTCACTATGGATAAATGTTTAATTTGCTTGATGAAGAGATCTCTCACTGTTCATGATGTAATGGAAAAACCCATATGAATTGCATTGTGCAAGGMTGTGCCTGGAAAAGCAATGATGCTTCTCTGCAGTACTTGTCTATGCTTAGAAACTTGACTGCTGCAGCATCACTCTTATTCCATTCACTATTGATGTGCTTGTTAGTGTAATTCAGACCTGTCAAGAAAATGGAATTGGAATGTGAATAAGTTATTCCTGGAATACATTTCTGTTGTTGGGATGTRGCTGGTGTGCCTTTTAGGAGCAACGTATGCAGCGWGCAGTTTGAAATTTACCTGAGAAGGAAGAYGGAGAACCTCCTTTCTGCATCTGAGTACAAAGGAATGCTTTGTTTGCCCCCAACATCTGCACAGTGATCTCATTTTGGAGTGCTTATTTCTATCCAGTTTTGTTATCATAATCAGTTTTATTAGATGGTAAAGAAGAGAAGGTAATGACTTAACTCAGTCTCATCCATGCAAGTACTGGATTTAGATACCATTAGGATATTTGTGGATGCTGAGGAGTGAAGCAGTCTTTGTGAATTAGATCTCTATACTCAGAATGTTATAAATCTAAACACCTGAAAAAATACAGCTTGTTTCAGTCAGAGAGCTTTGTCTGACRGCATTTGACTGATCACATCTGGAGGCTTTAGTCTTGTTTCCTCCCAGAAACTAGATTTAAGTGTGTATAAGTAGATGAGACCTTGTGTGTAGTGTCTGGGCTTCCTGACAGATTTACCATTTTATAATTTTTTTGTGGTTATCTTTGTTTTTGCAGGAGATCTCAAATTAGCTTATAGAACAAACAGGTAGTATATGTATTTTTAGAGCATCTGTTAGCCTTTTGGAAAGTTAAAGGTAAACATACTGATTTAAAATACGGATTCTACTAAATAGACAGTTTTGGTAAAATCACTTAATAATTTTAGCTATTTATCCCCTATGCTGTCATGCAAGTAACTGAAGTTTTTCTAAATGAGTTAAGAACAATCTTCCATTTGCTTTGAGGTTGGTAGAGTTTTTAAGTGGCATATAGTTATAGATTATTATCAATGCTAATGATGTATTTGTGTGAATATTTATAAATTTTGTTCTGATGTGAAGCACTATGAACAAATAACTTGTTTCTAACTTATATGTGGGGAAAATAAGTGAACATAGCATGTACAAGGTAGAATTGAATAGAAGATGTGTCAGTAAGCCTTACTTATTTTTCCCCCGAGCAGTGAATGGAACATGAGGGCTGTTTGTTCAGCAGTTGTTGCACTTGAGTCTGAAATGAGTTGGAATATTTGCTGACCTCACACCCTGGTTGTTGTTTCTTTTCTGTTGGGTCAGGCTGCTGTGGAAGCACCAAGAAACAAGCATGGCTTTCAGCTTCAGTGGCCTGGGGTTGYACCCCAATTAATCTGTAGTATTCTTCACCTTACTGATCTTGGAGATTTAATAAGTATTTTTTTCCTGAATTTAAAATACAGTTTCACTCATGATAATCCAAAGGATAGACTTGCATGGAATTAAAACAAATTTCAGGGTAAAAAAAAAAGTGCATGTGGAAAATCAATTAAAACCAGCCTGTGTCAGATTTTAGTTATTGTGCTTTCCATTTTAGTTACAACACTGCTCATCTGGCAACTTTTTAAGTTAAAGGCTATTTCCTGAATCTAAAGTTGCTGGTACAATTCATCCTGTCCTCATCTTAGGAAGAAGAAATTTAAAAGAAAACAAGTGCTTATCTCTGGAAAGTAATGTTTACAACATTGGATTACCTGAATTTCATAATCAGAAATTATAGTCTCACCAGTACTAGTTGCCTGTGAGTTTGAAGTCAACCTGCTTTTCTTAGGTGTCTGGGACTACTGATTTGACTGAGATTCAGAGGTTACACTGCAAATAATTTGGTCTTACTATSTGTGTTAATTAATGGTAATACTTCTGGCATATATGTGAAGCTTTAAAGGTAACCAGACATATGGTATCATCAGCTGAGAGAATGGACAAATATTATAACACTGTTGTAATTAACTGATCTTTCAGGAATGGGTAGAAAGTAAATGTGTGTCTTTTTTAAGTTCAYTTTTGTTTTGAATTATGTAAATAGTTTTATATATACAGACTTAAGTTTAGCCAGATCTCTTGTAGAAAGCTGATCTAAAGAAATGGAGGGAACAATCTACCTACTCTTTTAATCATATGTTTTATTTATTTTTGTTCTAGTTTKCAAGTATGCCTGCCACAGGAAATGCGAAGAAAAGGTAGGCATGTTTTTTGGCCTTCCTTCTTGTTGTTGATCTGTGTGTATTCAAAGTTGAGACTGCAAAAGAAGCTGTATGAACTAATTAGGAATAAGACAATTATTAAATCTTATGCTTACCTGGGGTATTGTTCTTGCCATTAAAAAAAATAAATCCCAGTATAGTCAARACATTTGCACCAGTGGTTGAATTTCTCAATCTTCTCACAGGAGGACATTTTAAGTTGAAAACATCAAGTTAGTAGGTGAAATACTAACCACACAGTTCTGCCAGAAAGAAAAAAAATGTATTTGAGTGAATAAGGTATACATACACATCTGTATATCAGCCCCCATGCGTGTTTGTTAACACACACAACTTGTACAGCAACAGAGATTTAAAGGCAAACTTTTGGCGTTGGATTATAAAAACTATAAGCATATTATTAATTTTCAGTGATTACTGTAGTTTCCCCCAGTTGTCTTTCATTACTAGGTTTTTGTTACTTTTGAAAATCTTCAAGTTTCTTTCACACAAGATGAGATCAGTAGTTCCGTGGTCTCACGTGTCTTACTTTCCCCATTGCTAGATCTGTGTAAATCAGAGAAATTTACAGATGCAGTCTAAATCTAGCAGTCTTGGAGGGCTTTATTTTGCCAGAAGCACCTTTGTGGCATAATATTCCCTGCTTTTAACTTAAACTTTTGATTAGTACTTGCTATCTTATTAGGACAGAATTTTTTACAGTCTCTTCTGGAGACCACAGATTTAATATCTGTGTTGTTAACTTGATGTTTGGCTTTACGCAAACGATTTTTTGGGTCAGTGCATCCAGGGTGGATACATGACTTGGAGATTTTGCAGGACATTTTGGGAAATTCTAGTAAGTCAATTTGCTGAGCATCTCCCATTTGGAGTGAAAATGGTACATGGGCATTTGAAAATCACTGTGTTGTGTGGTATGCTGTGCAAACTCAGAATTCGGGKTTTTTTAATGAAATAAGATGATGAAATATACACAGTGGTAATTAAATTTGCCAGTAAGCTATTACCTTTTAAAGGATTTCATCACCTATATGCATTCAATAATGATTGGTAATAATACTGTAGTGATGGTGGTCTATTGGTAAAGCAAAACAGTTTAGTAGAGAGATACACTTTTTGTTAGATCAGATGGTGTAACAGATCCCTCTTTGCATGGTAGTTTTGATTCTCCAAATAGTACTTGTGGTATGGAATTGTACCAGTCGTGTAAGAAAGAGTCTGGTTTGTTAATATTGGTAGCGTGCAGGTTTGCTTGGGTAGGTAGACATAGAGTTTCCAGATTCTGGAGAGACTTKTAAGTGATTCTTTAAGCTTGTTTTGGAGATGAATTATTTCATAKGTATGCCTTATGTTTAAAACAGGAAACTGTCATTTCAACTCTCAGCCATTTGAGTGTTGAGTGTTGAAAAGGCTAGTATATGGAGTGACGAAAGTATGTAACAACCTAACATCAAGATATTAGCCTGTTTTATGATAACTGAATAACTGAAATGAAATTGTTAGCATGTATTACAGAATATAAAAAACACAAGACCAAAATTAATAAAAAATTATTTCTTACAAGAGGCTTATGTTATGATTTTCAGAGAAGCAGTAGATCAGCACATAGCTTAAATTCAGAATTTTTCTGAGTATTTTTTTTCTGACTGCTTTCTAAGGCTCATGGCTTTTGCAACCATCAGTGTAGCGTGCATTGGCAGTGCAACCCTATTGCTCTAGGCTCAGAAGCTTACTATAGGTTAATAAACACATGATTGTATCTGTAATGGGACTTTTTTAGTGTTTTGGTTGTACATACTYATAGTGAGTTGTTGTCCTACTGATATATTGTGTGTACTCACCAAGGAGACCTGATGAATCATACGGTGCTGCAAGCTGGTAGAAAAGACAGCCCAAAGATGCTGCCCTGTGTAATACCCGGATGTGSTTAACAGACTGGGTAATAGGGATGCCTCTTCTGATCATGGGAAGTTCTCAAAAACTTGTCATTGTCCTTGCACAGATTAAACTATTGTAATGTATTTTCTTTTGCAGCAGGCTTATTTAGAAACTAGACCCAGCTTCTCAAATTTCAATGTGTTTCAACCAACACATAATWCCATCTCAGTTTACTATTAAAAATACTTTGTACTTTAGTCATCTGTGCTTTTTTAAGGGATGGGGGCAGAAAACYGTTCTAGAGGAAAGTATTTGCTGTTCCTGTCTATATTGTGTTTTAAAATGCTCTCTAATAGGCYGTGTTTTTTATTTCACTCTGAATAAAACTGTAAGAACGAGTTCTTGAAGAATTTTGTTCTGTGTTACAAAACCAGTTCATTTTGTTGACTATCTAGTATGGGCTCAGTTTGTGCCTGTTTAACTTGGAAATGTTTCTCTATTGCAATTTGTTCAGATATACTTACCTAATTAGTGTTCCCTGACATTTTTGAAGCTGCAGCATGTCTTATGCCCCAGAGCTTTGCTCTGGATTTTGTTCTGGRAACTTCTCTTTTTTTTGGTAGCTTTTTATTGGCACATGTCTCTCTATGTATGATGTAGGAATATTTCTTTGTTCCATCACAATACTTYCACTTATCTCTCTGTCCTGTGATACCATTTTTTCACATATTTTGGTTCTCCTATGTGTATTAGGTATGTGGTATAGAGCTCAGTCACTGAAAGTCATCATCTCATGACTGTAGCCAAATTTTGTCCTTTGAAGTCTGGAAATTTGAAAACTAGTTTCCATCTTCCTTCTTGTAGGTAGATTGAAAGCTGGAGGGGAAACCTCTTGAACATGTTTCTTTGACTTGTTTCTTATATGTTAATTCTTCCTCTTGAGAACTGACTGATTTTATTAAGTTTGTAAAAAAATGCTTAAATTCTCTTAGAATCCAGTTTGTTTATTGAAGTCTTTGGCTGAGTCAGATGTGATGCAGCTTTATGCCTTTGCATCTATCCTTTATTCAACCTAGAAGATGCTTTTGCTATGCTTAAGCCAAAAAGACGTTTTGTTTACATAATACAGATTGAGTCTTTGCAAGTTAGAAATGATTATTCAAGCAAACTAGTATCCTAAACAGAAGGCTGTATGGTTTTTCCAGCTGCAGTAAAACAAATTTATTATTTATGGGTTTGATTCATCTTCCTTCAGACTTCAGCACATTGTCTTAAACATCTCAGTGGAATGCAAATCAAATCAAAGCATCAGAATTTTGTATTATTAATCTGTTGTTGTGTTTTTGGTTTGTTTTGTGTATTTGTTTTTGTTTGTTTTTCTTTTTGTAGAGAAATTACAGTTTTATGTTTTTAGCATTTTTTTTATTTATAAACTCACCAAAATTWTTTTAATCATAGGAGTTATAAACTCCAAATTGGCACTTTGTCCTGCTATTTTTCTCATAGGCCTTATTTTTTCTAATTTTTTTCCTAGGCATTTGTGTTGAAAAGATGTAATTATTCTCTTCACAATGTTTTTCCTTTTTGCTGAAACTGTTTAAGATGTTAATGATGGAGATGATTAAAAGAGGGCTCCACATTACTCCCCAAGTTCATTGTGATACCCTATTTTTTTCTTTCTTTATCTCTTTAACAGTTTAGGAAATAAAAACATGATTGCAGAAAAATGCATAGAAATAAACTAAAACCTAACTTCAGTTAATGAAAAGAACATGACTAACAGCAGTAGAAGGGAGAGTGACAATAATCACAGCTATAAAATTTATCAAGGAGTGATTGTTTTAGTCCTGGGTTATTCAACTTGTATTCTGAAAATGAAGAACTTCCTATCTACATGTCTAGATATATCTGCATGTATAGACACACTAATATTGGTCACATAGTCTTTGTACATTTAAAGCACAAGCTGTCTTGGCTCTCATACATCTCTATTAGCTTTTGTCATTTGGGTACTTCTTGCACAGGTTTGTGAATAAACCTTATTCTTTCTTGGGTCAGGTTGTTGAGGTCATGCAGCTGGGCTCTGGCTCTTGCAGAGAATGGGTATGAAGGCATAATTTTACCCTGTGAAGAGTATCAGTGGCCCTTGGCAGTCCAGCTGGACAAGTACTTGGGGGAATCACATGGTGCATTGCCATATGACAATTTCTCTTGTGTGTTTTTGGAGCAAAAAGGAAAGATCTTTCTTTTATGTCAAATTTAGGAAAAGTGATGCTATAATTTTCGTCCTTGCCAGGAGTTCAGAGGCGTGTCATGTGGATGATTGCTTCATTTACCTTCCTGAAATTTAGGTTATACTCTTGAAATGTTGTCTAATGCAATAGTTTCCACCAAGTGGCTGACAGAAATGCATGAACATGTTCCCTCTACCATATGTATTTGTCTTTGTAAGACATACAAACAAAGCAACTGTGTGAGATACTCTTTTTATTTTATTTCCTAGTCTGGCTTCTCTGTAAACAAAAGTGTGATGTAATGCTCTGTAATTAGTTCTAGCTGGAAYGTTCACTGAGCTTCATCTGAAATTCACCGTTATCTGATGCATCCTGGTCCATCTTTTAAACAGCTCAATTAACTTAGAATTGAGTTATGAAAAATGCAGTGGTAGTCATATAATAACCAAAACTGTATTTCATTTGTGATTGTGCATTAGTTTCATGATTTCCTACTTGTTGAAGTAATGTCCTACTTGAAAAAAAAAGCCCAACAAACTAACCAAATCAACAAGCTCCCTCCCCAGATATCTTACCTTTACTTCTCTTTAATCTTAGGAACACTGAATCTAGTGTTTGTTTTTCTATATGCTTCAGGTTTTGCCTTTATGCCTTCTGTATCAGGAATTTAATTTAGTTTAAATCCTAATCTCAAGTCTGTATGCTTGATTTTCTTTGAGATTTTTGTTTGGGTGCTTTTTATGTTTTTAAAGAAAGATTTTAAAGATGATTTTCTGTTCAAAAGTTCTTCATTTCTGTATTGCCCCAAGTTATGTGACCAGAAGGGTGGTGACTTCTCATTCTCTGCGTGGTGTGTTGTATGTCCTGATTGCAGGACTGTTCATTGTTAATGAGTGAAGTATGTTCAGGGGCATTTCTCTGGACTTCCCCTGGCACTGTAATAAAAAATTTTGACTTGTAGTCTAAGACAAGGAGACTGAAAGAAAAATTAACTGAATTTAATGTAAGTGCACTGTGGTCCATCTTGTTATATTAGTAGTTCCATTAGGAAGCTGCAAGCAGGGAAGAGACTCGTAGTAGAAGTGAGAAGCAGAGGGCTGGACTCTTCAGAGTGGTGGTGTGGCATTTTGAGTTCAAGTGAAAAATAAAAGTCACCGAGGTTTCCAAGGTTACTGTGTTCCTGCTAATGTCTTATCTTTGGTGCTTCTTTGATTACTACAGTGAAATTGTTGGAAGTTTAGTCTAGTATGTTCATGGTGATACTTGGTCAATTTGGAAAGGGAAACAACTGTATCTTGCATGCTGCCATTTCTGAAACTAGGGCTAATGTTCTCTCTGTTRGAGGGTAATCTTTCTTTCTCTCTTTTGTATCTGATTTGCATGCTGTATCAGCTTGGCAATGACAGAATTCAGCATGTGTATTCAAAAAACCGTACAAAATTAGAGCAGAAGCCAAATTTGCAAAATGTCAAATAGTGTGATATTTTTGAAGGAGATGGCTTCTACTTTGGAAGTGACAGTTTAAACATAGTGTTTCTTTTGAACTTTGTAAATTTCTTTCATATTTCAAGCACTACAGATAATGTGTCAGATTTTCTCAGAAAAATGAAGGTAATTTTGGGGAAAGAGACACAAACAAAATACCATAAACTTTTCACATGAATGGCAAGGGTTTGTCAATAATTACATGGGTATTTTTAAGTGATTTTGAAGTAAAGGTCTTAAAATTTTAAAAATAATTGAGCAACCTGAAAAATATATTTGATTTGCTGAGATCAGCAAAATACTCCCAACTTTTATACCTTAGTTAATATGGCACTGGTAAAAGTGAAAATTAAGATTGTCATGATCAGCAGTGGCCCACATTGGTCCACTTGGTGTTGTTATTTCTCGAATAGGTTCATGTGACTTTGTTTATTTTGTGGGTATGGGTTCTCCTTATCCTTTGCAGATTATGGGCCAGGGGAATCAAGGACTTCAATGAAAAATTTCATTTTGCTGTTTTCAGGAGAGAGCTGTTTGAATAAACCTCTGCGGTTGACACATATTTTCTGGGAATCCATAAATCCAAACACGTTCAGTAAGGCTGAAGTCTTCTTTTCCTTCCTAGGCATTGTTTTGCATTCATATTACCATGCCTGCAACCCTATTAGTACTGCCTGGCATTGGGCTGAAATAAAAATGTTTGCAGTTGAAGTGCATGGGATTACTGTATGAGTACAGTACATTACAATTATGTGACTTACTGACATTCTTAGCTCAAAGGAAGTCTTCAGATTTTTCCTGATTATACCTAGAAGCAATATTTTTCAGATCTTCCCACCCACAAAAATATTTTGCCCTGTTAGATATGCTATCAATGTAGTGAACTGTGTAATGAATAAATCTTCATATTCAAGTTCAAGTTCAACCAGAACTGTAAGCTATTGAGGGACATAACAACTTTGTGAAAAACGAGATTCACTTTCTTATTAAAATTTAAAGGGTTTTAATAAATGACAATAGGGTACATAAAAGCAAAAGGATATGGCACCGGGTGCTTGRCGATCTGCCAGAGGCACCCTTGCTATTGACATGAGACATCTTTAAATACATTTCATATTGCATCAGCTTAATGCCTATTCATAGGCATTTATGCATATTCAAACTTTTCCAGGAGCTGTTTAGCATGGCACCTCCTCCGGTGTAGCCCCCTGTTCCGTGGTTTCAGTAGATGACAGTTGTTGATAGGGAAGTGTCCCTAGCAGGGGCCCCTGGGCTGTCCATGCAGATAAGCCCGTCCAAAGGTTGGGGTCTCACCAGCCAGACTCCTCTGCGCAGCAAAGGACGAACATTCCAAGAGCTCCGACCAGAGACCTTTCACTACACATCCCAAAGCCTCTGTTCCTTCCACCCCCACCCTTCCGCTGTCAGGGTCTGTGCTGGTCTGKYAGCTGATASCCCTGGGGCGATGGCCTCCCCACCCYRAAGGTGCCAAGCATCTTTGTGAATGTATGCCTTCTTTTCCCCAGCTCTGAGCTGCTTCTTATCTTTAAGGACCATTGCCATCAGGGCCCCACTCAGGGATTTTTTTGGTGACTTTCCTTGCAGCTTTTGTATAGGTTTGCTATAATATTAAAAAAAAACATAACTAAACTTCTTCTACAAATAAGACAGTATTATATCATGATGYGCAACACATAGCATCTACCTTTAATCTCTGCAAGAACTAACACTACAATACGTGTTTAACACACACATAGCACTCATCTTAACATTTGCAAAAGCCAACACTATAATATGTGTTTATAACAAACTTGAAATTGCTTTTTATGGGCATAAACCTTGTAAGTAGAAGTGCTGTCCTGGAGCATTGGGTTTTTTCTAATCACTTTGCTGGGGCTTAAAAAATGCAAATTTATGCTAATGTTTTTAGATGAGAGCTCTTATTTAGACTTAGAGTTTCATATGGTTGGTTGTGTTGTGTAAGACCCAGCTGGTGCATGTATAACTTTGAGGCTGAGTTTTTTCCCTTGCTGATTTTCATTTAAAATAAATAAATCTGTTGGCAAGGGGAAAAGATGCTGAGATGAAATTAGTGAGACAGAAAACCAAAATGATTTCTGCTTTTCTTTGTTCACCACCAAAATATGGGTGAGTTGCTTTTTCATGATGGATGTGAACTTTCCACTAGAAATCTTACTCTGCTTTATAGTATTTTGAGGAACACTGGGTTTTTTTTGTTTGGCTGTTGTTTTATCCTCCCATGACCTATTCTGTTCTGGCTGATTTGGGGAAGAACCTCTTCACTTGCCAAGTTATTTGCTGACTAGCTCTGATCCTTTCTGTGTAGATGCAAGAGATCTCACACAGACTTGCTGTGTAACTTCTTTATAATTTTTTTTTGAGGAGAAGTAAAATGACATCCTTTAGCCTTTGAAAGTGGGATCAAAGAACCTGGGAATGAGGCTGTAGATGGATGGTTTTCAACTGTAGGGAAATAAAGCAAAAAACCAAAATGACCCCAGACTAATTTTTGATTTTTGTTTCTTTACCAACAAGTTTGATATGTGACTCCTGCCTTCACGTCTTTCTGTGATGTTGAGTAGAAAAGACTGACATTGCTGCCTTCTGGTGCTGTTCTTTACCACATTCCTTTCTTCCCTGTACTATGTGATAAAAAAACACACCCATGCCTCTGCCCCATTTTAACCAATGCTTATCTTTAATTCTTTTATTTGATGGGCATAGATCTGTCCCAGATCTTAAATGTGCCCTAGATGCACTGAAACCTGTGGGCTGAGCACTGATAACTGCACTTTTTTGTGACAAAATTTCTGCCTCCTAGCCCAAAAACTTCTGATAGTGTTGACTGACGTGCCATTTATGACCACAGGAACCATAATGCCTGTAGCTCTTATCACTATTGCTCAGATGTTGGAAGCAGACTGAAACCCTGAAAAATCAGACCAATATATATGTTATAGGTCCAGAATTCTGGGGTACAGCCTATCTGGTGCACAGTTTGTTTCCATTGAAGAAAATCCAATCCATGCTGATAGTTTGTTCCTTTGGGAGAGGCAAATGTTAGGAGAGCAAAGAACTCCTTTGCTTCCTGGCCCTCTCCCCATCTGGTAATGTTGCAAGTTTTGTTTGGCTTTGCAAATGAAGAATGTTTTCTCATGGGTATTGTACCAAAATATATAGGATTGTACCAAAATATATATGTATGGAATCCTGAAAGGGTAGCATAGTTCCCTGATCTATGCCTCATTAAGCTTTTAGAGGTCAGATCTGGTACAAAGAAAGCAGAAGTTAAGTCTCAAAAAGATATATACAATTGTCAAAATTAGTTG
>NW_026623311.1:1047130-1195558 GCF_030028575.1 Malurus melanocephalus
TTTGTTTGTTTTTTGTTTTTTTTTTAGCTGAAGAAGTGGCAAAATTAGCTATTTTGAGCAAAGATACAGTATTTTTGCACTTAYTTGTGTCAAATAATTTCAACCTGCTTTATAAAGCTCTTTAATCTGTTACACAGATTAAATCAGGAGGGGCACTAGCTAGCATTTGCAGTTCTAATTGGCAGATTAAACCACTGTGCAGAAGGCTAGTGTAAAGTCCAGTAAAGTCCAGTTTTAAGATCTTGGTTCCTGCTGTCTGGTTTAACCCCTGTTAGCAATACCCAGTCTGTCTGAGTTTCTTTTCTTTTTCTTCTGAACTCTTTTGGAACAAATCCTGTGATTTGAAGAAGGAAGGGATTTAATCTCTGTTTAGTAGTTTACAGTTATCAAGAGAAACTCATCAATTTTTGCTTCTAAGTACCCTCTGTTTCCCTAGAGGATTTTATAATCCTTTTCCCAAATAACTTGTGTACGAAGTGCCTTTACCTTGTATGTGTTCTTCAGAGAATTGAAGAACTTTCATGATGTAGGTCAGGACTGTGACATTGTAAAATGAAAKACCACAGCATGGAATAAAGCCAGAATTTGTCATGAATGTTTTGGAGGGTTGGTTGGAGAAGGGGATCCCAGAAGAAGAAAAATAAGCAGAAAAAAATTTCATGCTTTCCAGACTTAACTCCAAGGGTGCAGACTGTAATAAATAGGTGTGTGTGTGTTTAAAAAAAAAAAAAAAGTTAAGAAAATATGTCTGTGTGTATAAATGTGTGTGTGTGTGTATATATAAAAGATTCATATTAAATACATCCATGAGCTTACCATTTGGRCTCCTGACAGTCATCTATGTAACATTCAGAAAATCTCCTAACATGACTGTAACTTCATACTGTTTGCAGGATGTCAGTGACTTCATTTTGCTTTTCTATTCACCCTTTCTCCTCAGTTTTGTACCATGATTAGTAGTGAACTAGATTTTTTAGTAGGTCTCTTTGTAGGTGAAGATTCCTCCCCCTGTACATAGTTTGTGTTACACATAACCTATGGTAAGCATGCCAGCATTTCTTACTTGATAAAGCTGTATCTTGAAAGAAAGTGAGTCATTATAAGTGGTTAAATTGCTTTTGCAAAAGCAATGTAATAGTGTTTGAGATTTGGACTTTGAAATGCACCTTTAGTAATAACTGTCTCATTTGTTGAAGATGGTTCTTCCTCTGACTTCTTCCAAAAAAAAAAAAAAAAAAGGAAGGCTGATAAAAATGAAATATGTATTTGAAAGTGAACAACCCCCCCCCTGAAATGTAATTACTGGATATTCCAGTCAATGTACTGTTGCACATTGTGGGGGTTATTATTGTGTCTCTGTTACAGTAAGCGAGGACAGATTTTATTTCCTTAGCACCAGATATCCTGCCATTTGTTGACTCTTTTTTTGTTTGACTTAACATTTATTTCATGTTAGTCAGTTACTCATTAACTGCTGTGGCTGGTGTTACAGTCATATGAAGAAAAATTACCCTCAGATTCATTAGAATCAGAATTCTTCATAAAAATATTTTTTTCCATYAGTGTGAGTCTTTTTCATACTAAGGCTCAATTCAGGAAATATCACACCAGGAACATGTTTTCATATTAACTGTGTATGCAAGAACAGGTAGTTTGTCTTTAAAACATTTGCTTGATTATTTGTGAATAGAGTAATAATGTCCTTCTATGTGTGTGTGCTGGGCACTGAAGAGGTATCTATTTCTGAAATCAGGCTAAGCATTCCTATATTCTGATTCTGCTTGTTAATATCCTAAATCCACCTTGGCGTGGAGCTATGAAATATTACACTAATGCATATCCATTAAATTTCTTACAAAAATAAAAACTATAGAAAGCTGAGAAACCAGGCTATTGCAGATGTTTTTATGATTAGCTGTAGCTTTGGTGGGGGGATCAGAGAAGTCTTTCTGAAGTTTATTGTTTTCTGCAGTTARTACACAGTGTGTAACTTTTTAAACCAATGAATGAGATATTTATGCTTGGCTTTCTGTCTGTTTTGTCACTGGATTTACATCTTGCTGTTTTGCTTTTTAGCTCTATACTTTTTCTCTAAATCTGATTTTTTAGCATGTCTTGGACCTTTGAAAACAAGGGAAAATAACTGGTGCCACCCATATATTCTCAGTCTAGATTGTTTGGACGTCGTAATATCCTCTGTTATCTGTTAATASGTTACAGACTCTTTTGCTTTTAACCTGTGTCTGGAGTAACTGGAAGAATTTGCTTCCACCTGCTCATGAGAACTGAAGGTACAGGAAGATCTTGACTATTTTGCTTCATCTGGGAAGAAATATGCTGAAGGAATATGCTGAAGAAAGTGTATGTGGAATCAGAGGAAAAATAGTGCATCTTGGGTGGTTCATTGAGTTTTGCAGCTCAAAACCAGCAGTAGAGCATCAAAGTCTTTGACATGGATCTTGGTCTCTCTGAAAAGGAAATGCAGAAGACACAGAACCAGAAGATGAAATWTTTCTGTAAAGTCAGATTCCTATATATAGCTGTTTCAGGTACAGAGGAGCTCAGGGAAGAAAAAAATCAAGTCTTATTGTAATGTTAGTCCTCCTCTTCTTACAGTTCAGAGTTGCTTTGAAGATGCCACAAATATGCAAAGACCTGCAATTCTCTTCCAAAGTTCTTGTCCACTGGATGTCCCCAGTGTTCCTGTGTCAGAGAAAAGGATTTTTCACAGGCAGCGAGTCAGCTGTAATTAGCAAGCAGGTAACAGTAGAATTGTGTTTTAGTTAGCCAAAGGGCTAAAGATATGCTTGAATCCTCAAGAGTTTTGATCAGTGGAGGGAAGGGAGAGAGCAAAGATTTTATTTATGTATGCCAGTGATGACATTTTTATTCTGCAGTGGTTCCAGTTACTAATTACGTGAGCATGTAATGTTAGTTCATCTCTTCCACTGCACTATTCAGCCAGCCTGCCAACTCCTTTGGTGTTCCTGTTAATTCTTTCTTCCTAGTGTATGCAGTGAGAAGAAAGTAATTGCAATTTCACGTTTATTTACTTTAACCATAGGTGTTGCTAATGAAAACACTAGCAAAACCAGTTTATAAGTATGAGGTAATCACATGGTCAGGACAACCAGGGACAGTCTTTCCTCAGCCAGATGCAGGAGTTTGCTGCTTGTGGTGGTGGTGYAGGGTGCATGTGACTTTGATTCTTTCAGCTGGGCACTGCTGTGCTTGGTAGTTTGTCACTTTGGCTTGAAATGAGAATTGGTGGTTGTAATTGAAGGTGGCATGCTGTGTCAGGAAAAGAGGTCACCAAAGCAGATGATGTCCTTGCTTAGAGCACAGGTAGGCTATTATGACAGCTTAGTTAATGTCTTCCATTTATGTAAGTATGCATGTTCGGTTGGATAGAGTAGTGAATCATGAGTGGCAGTCACAAAATGAGCTGCAGAGGTGCAGCTTAGTAAGACCTTGGACTTGCAAGCCCACTGAGGTGTCGGAGGGGAAAGCAGACAAACTGCAAAGGTTCAATCTGTCCTGTTTTCTTTAGGGGTAGTCTATGCATCATGAGCAAGCTAGGACTTGAAAAAACAATGTGCTGCTTTATTTTTCCTTTTAATAAGTAATTTGTGATTTAAGAAGCATTGAGAATTGAAGATAGATCTTTTTCTAGCCCCTTTGACTCTTTGCCTCTGCTGTGTACAGGACTGATGTTTCTTTTTGTTCTTGCAGCTTGCTCTGTTGCATGATCTGCATCTTCTTTTTATTAGTCTGATGATTACAAATGACATGAGGCATGAGGCTCTCTCTACTCCGTAACCCAGTCTGTATACCATGAATTGAGTCATCACAGGATTCAGGATTCAACAACTGTTGAGAAAGAAAATTCCGCCTTTTTTGTCCAGGTGTTGCTGCAGAGTTGTGGTTCCATTCTGCTGGCTGAGAGGCAAGTCAGTCCTGGAGAACCATAATTTTCAAGGTGAACATGTTAAATGGAACAGTTTTCACTGGGGTTAACCTCAAGGTACTTGTTAAAATGAGCATGCATGATGACTATTACTGAAGCTCAGTTGGGTGGCACAAATGGATGAACCTATCATCTTTTGACTGTATGAATGAAATTTGAGGGTGCCTGCTATACGAGATTGTAGTAATAATCTAATACTTGGTTTTCTCTACATCATCATGTAATCCAGGTTAGTCATGTTTTTGCTGGCTTTCTTTGTGTTTTAGTTTCTGAATATCAAAAYGACGTGGTTTGGGTTTTTTTGGTGTGATGTATACAGACTGTGTTCTTCATAGGAAGTGTTTTTAATTTGGAGCCAAATTCCCGAAGAGATGYGAGTCCACAGAATATCCACTTGGCTTGCTTTGCTCAACCCATGACCCAAACTCAGTTGCAGAATAAGGGTAATGTGTTGGGAACTGCTGAAGTTCTAGATTTCTTGAAAAGCAGAATACTTGCTCGTTAACTAAAACGGAGGTAATTATAAAAGAATGGTATAAAGGGAGAAAACCCTTCATGTTTCCCTTCATATGTGACCTGACAGAAGGCATTACACTTCAACCTGTGTCACTGAGTAGAGTGTGTGAGCAGGGCACTGAGTTTCCATTGAGCTAGTGCTAACATTTTAGGGAGCTGAAAGTAGTACCGCTGAGAGTAGCAGTGTATACTTGGGTTCTGCACCTGATGGACRGAGCTCAATCGATACAGTTGGGACATCTCCAAAGGTAGTATCTTTTTTTCCTCATTTTATCATAGTTTTTTTTTATTCCAGGTGGTGACGTGCTGCATTTTTCCAAGCAGCTATGAGCTGGTAAGTATTTTTGGCACTACTGATATCCATCAGGTTTTTTAGGTTATAGGTTCAATTATTCTTGTAGTATCCTATAACCTCTTGTTATTTCAGTACTGTGTCATTACCTTTTCTCTCTGAAGGCTTAGCAAGCCAAGGGTCTACTCCTGAAGCTTGTTACAGTGTCCTGTCCCATGCAGAAATCTRCATGTTTTATGTTTTGTGTGTTTTAAATTTAAAAAAAAAAAAACCAACTCAGTAATTATTTGTTTCAACATAGTGGTGTCTCATGTCAGTTTGGAAGTACCGGTAGTGTAAGATTTGTTTGGTACCTGTGTTTTTTTGTTGCTGGTGGAACCCATACTTGCTCAGGATAGGAAAACTTTAAGCCTTTTCTGGCTTGTATGACTGAATTTGGTTGTTTAAGCTCCAAGGGTAATATGAGTGATGCCTGGAAGATGGAGCATAACAGTTTCTTATTGAACAAGCCCTGGCACCTGCTAGTGTCATTATTAGGACTAAGCAGCCAACAGCTGATGCACAAGTGTCAGCCAAGAACTTAGTGTATTGCAGGTGATACAGCCACTGACAATTAGGAATCCTGCATCTCACTTCCAGATTGCTGTGTGAAATGGGCAAGTCACTGTACATTTCCATGTCTTGATTTCCCTGCTGGAAAAATACAGATAATGGTACTTGCCTATCCTGAACCACAGAAGTCAAAAGGTGCTTTTAAGTATTATTATCCTGTAAAGCAAAGCCTGGAAACCGAAATTCCTGGTAT
This sequence comes from Malurus melanocephalus, assembly GCF_030028575.1. Lineage (NCBI taxonomy): Eukaryota > Metazoa > Chordata > Aves > Passeriformes > Maluridae > Malurus > Malurus melanocephalus. Next base: position 1,052,711 of record NW_026623311.1, read on the forward strand.
TACAAAAAATGTGAATATCAACTCATTGGAGGTCTCTCGTAGGTTTGACCCAGTAATTTTTTTAATTAACCCACATAAGAGTTTGAGGATCTTGTATGGTATTTCTGCTAAAATTACAAATAGAATAGGAACCCTTTCTTGTGTTTGCAGCTCACAATATTAGGTGTACACTGGCAACTGCAGATGCTTTTTTCTTAGTGTTATGCACATAACCCAAGTATTGATTCTGAAATGGAGAATCTGTTACTGTGGTTCAGAAACATATAGCAATYTGTGGGGTATATTACTAGTCATTAATAATTCTGATTGAACTTGGTTTATGTGACCTTGGTTTATGTGTACATGGGGTGGTGCTGATAATCTGGTCCCAAGTGACTCTGTGACCTGCTGGCAGGTGACAAGTGTAACAGCAAAAGTGGCCTAACCTGTTTTAGTTTACTAGCAGGAATGTAGACAGGTATATTCAGCCCCCTAATAAAACATTAGGCAGAAGGAGTAGAATTCTATTCCAATTTCTTGCAGGGATATTTGTAGATGAAATATTTTCACTACACAGAAYATAATGTATTCTTTTTGCTGACGATGAGACGGAACAGTGTGGTTTGCTTTTGGTGTGAAATGTGGTGACATTTTTATATTAGGAATCTTCGTTGAGCATAAGTAAATTTTTATCTATTTAGTGAAGAACTCTATTGCTCTATAGTAGGGTGATCTGTGATAGTATTAGCTGTAAGCAGTTTCTTTTACGGCTCTTTTAGGTGTAAAGTTTTGACAAGACCAAATAGTTGAGATTTTTAGGTAATAGGGAGGGCAACATCTACTCAAATCAAACAAAATTTTGTGGCATCATAATTTGCATTATCCCCATTCATTCCTTCCAAGGAATTCCAACCTTTTAGTTTTCACATGAATAAACAATACATAAATTGGCTTTAAATCCGTATTGCATATATTTAGTCAGTGTAAAGGCTGCCTGTATTTCTCTCCTTAAACTGGCTCATAGCAAGAACTGTAGTTARATTCTCAGTGACACATTTGTTGGAAGTCGATTGAAGCCTGATGAAATTGACAGATATTATTTTTCTTTAAAATATGGGTTTTATTAATTTTTTTCTACTTGGATGTCTATTRCCAAAGGGGCCTTCCAATTTCTCATGAACCATGTATCTTGAAGCTTTGTAATGACATCAGGAGCCTYGTATATCAACTCAGTGCAGCTATTTGGAACTTCTGGTGCTAAAACGTAAACCAGGTCCTGTTGGTGTTCTAACATTCCTTACTTTGTTATGCACATTCCTCAGAAAAGGGGATGATGTTAGTCAACTTCAGTTAACTCAAGTCACAGAGATTTATAGCTTAACCCAGAAATAAAAAAAAAAAAGGAAAAAAGTGGCATGATCACTGTGTTTGTTTGCTTGTTTTTACATGAGAGCTCACTTAGCCTATATAGTACATCTGAAATCAGATAAAAATCAAAGATGGTAGGTTTGTTTAAATGGCCTTTACTGGAATTATTGGATTTTATTTGGAAAGATGGTTAGTTACTCGGTTGATAGTATTGCTTAAACTGATGTTTTTATTTAAAAAAATGCTAACAACTTAAGCAAGTCTTTTTCTCTCGTGCTGCCAAAATAAGAAAAGCTTTAGGCCCTAACCTTAAACCTCGAAATACTCTCTGTGTCATCTATTACTTAAAAAAGATAAAAATTAAAAGGAAAGCCAATGGAAGGCTATTATTTTAGAGGTAATTTTTAGGTTCCAGGAATAGTCTAGGATAGTTTAAGATACTTCAAGAAGGCAGTAAGCTAGTCTTCTTCACTGAATTTCTTTTTTTGTCCTTTTTGATAGTGTATCTTCAGAAAGARTAAAGCAAACTAAATCTTAATTCTTCAGAGTCCCTATCACCTTAGCCACCAAATTTCTTGAAGTAATGAAATGTGGTGTGAAGGCCCAAACCTSTTATGTACATGGATTCTTGTTGTAAAATTACTTCATGGATGAATGGTCCTTATAGCTGCATGACTTGTCAGTTTTAAGACATGTTTAAGTAGTGACCTTCAGCAGAGAAATTTCTGATTTAACCTTGATAGACTTTCTTCTTTTTATCCCCTACCTTTTTTTGTTTTTTCCTTTCCAAATGGTTACCAAAGGATTCTGCATACCTTCAGTCTGCCATTTAAACATCACTCTTCATAACCAGCTGTTATAATGTGGAAAAATTAAGTGGACGCTTACATGTAATGTATATTTTATTGTAACAGTCTCTTCAAGCTGAAGTTAGTTTAGCTATTTTGCTAAATCTTGAGTGGAAGTTTGGTCATTTTGATAGAAATTGGGAAAGGGTGTCGGTGGTTCTGATTCCCACCCCCTCCTCTTTAATTATGCAAGCCTCTTTTTTGCCTGTGAAGAGAAAAATTGAAAACTTCAACATTTAGGTCCTTCCTAACAAACTAAAACCTGATTTTGAACAGTGACTCAGACTGTGTTCTGGATTGTTTAAAAATACGGGGAGAACAGAATAAAAGTAATTGTGGGAGAAATAGAGATTAGTTTGTTTCGGCTCTTTTGGAGGATGTGTGTTTTTCATTTGCTTCTTTAAAAGGAGTAGGAGAATACCTTGAAAAAGTTGCTGAAGGAGTGTGAAGTCACAAAGGCCTCATTCTAATTGCCTATCTCATTTGTATCTGAAATCCTGGTAGTTTATATATACCTACAGATATTCAACCTGGTGCCAAAGTTTTCTCAAAAAAAAATTGAAAACTAGGAAGTGAAAATACATGTTGATACATAAAACTAAAACCAAACTCCCAGCTATGTATGGGGAAAATGAGGAAGAACACAGGAAACTTTAAGAAAAGTTGGTCCTCTAACTCAGTTTGAAAGAATGCTTGTCYCGATTGCAAAAGACCTCCATTCATTCCTTCTTCTGATGCTGTTGTATGCAATTATCCCCAGATGCTTTGTATGAGAAAGATCAGTGAATATAACAACATGAATTTTTGTCCCTACTGCACTAATTTTTAAACACATCTGTCACATTCCAACTGTGGGAAACCGCGAATTCTTTTAAATTGGACGGTCGAGAACGAAATGAAGTCAAACGAGACAAACTTTGTATCTGAGAATCATTTATTGGCAACTTAAAAGACAAGGAGAAGGAGTTGCCTACTAAAGGGGGCTGGAAAACACAGTGAAAGAGAAAGGAAAATGGAAAAGGAATGGGTAGAGAGAGAAAGGAGACAGAGGGAGAGAAGAGCGGGTGTTACCACCTGCAGGACCTGGGTGTGCCATCAGCATCCACATGACGGGGGTGAGTGCACTGCTGCCGGAGGGGGAGCAGCTCGGAGAGAGGAGTGGTTCCCGTGGCGATGGGCTGCTGGACATGCGGTGAGTGGACACTTGGGCAGGAACCAGGACCCTGGRTGGAGTCGAAGCAAAGATTGCAGTGGCGGGYGAGGTCGGACAGGCAGGACAGGCTGGGTCAGGCGAAGGAGTGGGGCAAGGCAGACGCTGCACACAAAGCTCGGAGGGCAGCCGGTGTCCTGCCAAGCGCCCAGGAGGGAAGGCTGATGCGTGGGGGCTAGCAAGAGCTAGCGAGGGCAAAATCCAGGCAGGCCAAAGTCCAGCTCCCAAAATTACCCAAAGCCCATCTCCCCCAGGCCCAGCTCCTCCAAAGCCCAGCTCTTCTTGGAGTCCAGCTCCCCAAAATTCATGCCGCAGTTGATTTTTTTACCCCCTGGCTCCTCCCAAAGTCTTCCTACTGAGCAGGAGACCACTGGTCCAGTCCAGCCTTCTTATGCTGTCCGTTGGTGGAGCCCTTCCACCATCTGATTGGAGAAATGTCTCTGGAGAGAGCAGTATCTCCAGGCGCCCATGTGAGGAGAAATGTYTCTGGAGAACAGTATCTCCAGATGCCCATGTGAGGTGTTGCCAGGTGAAATCCCCCCAGAGACAAGGCTTCACCCATGTCCTGGTTGCCTCCTGCACGTGTGCACCCCTTCCCCCACATGCCTCTGACAAGCAGTGTTGAGGCAAACCAAGATTAAAATGGCTCCTCACAACATCTTTTGGGAAAAACAATGTGAAGCAATTTTGATGTTCCCATGGAAACAGTCCATCTGTTTTTAATGTGAGCATGCAATAGATTTTTTGAGAAATGAGAGCCTAGATAATTGTTTGTGGTATTGGAAAGGCCTGGGCATGCAGATGAAGGACTGCATTATCCAATTTAATTTTAAGTGGGGCCTTGCTACTGGAAGACATAAGATGTTAAATTGGCTTATATCAGGCATGACCTCCAAATACRGTGGAGTATGATGACAGTGACTAAATTGAATTAGAAGCTGGCATATGTAATGATTTTGCTCTGCCAGCTCTAAATTTGGTTTCTGGCTTAAATCAGTGAAAAAGCTTTTGTGAAAAAAGTATGAAGTGGATTTGGTTTGTAGTAAGTGTCTGTGGCTAATTAGTTCTTGCGTTTTCCTGTCTTTCTTCTTTCAAACAATAGCATGGAAATCTTATGGAAAACTAGGAACATGCCCGATTATTGCCCCCGTTATTTAGGGGGACTTACTTTTTTTCCAATATGCTACATTCAAACATTAGCTCACAGGACCTGTGGGATGCATGTAAAACAAGCATTATATGCATATAGCAGGCATGATTTGGTGAAGGTGAAGGACACACTAAATTTGTCAGGCTTTCCCATTGCTACGAACTTTCCTGGCTGCTTTCAAGACTTTCATCAGAGCAGTTTTCCAGGGAGTGCTGCAGGCTCTAACTGCCTGTCTCATGCATGTGCCTGCACATCATGGAAAGGAAAATGCAACCGGCTTGGTCTGTTCTCTGGTTTGTTTGCAAAGGGTGGGAATATGCAGTGGAAGTTTGTATTTGCTTGTTCAGTTCCTGCTCTGTYACCATCCAGAACCACAGAGCTCATGTCTCCGTGAAGAAAACTGTGGACTTTGAAGAAACATTTATCGAGGGATGTTTCTTCACTTCTGGTTAATACAGCTTACCTGCACTCATTAGGAAGCAAAGGTGCCTTGAAACTTTTTGAAACAGTTTTTTCTCTGTCRTGCTGTTCAGTTTTGCTTTATTAAATGTTGACTGTGCTTTTCTCTTMCTTTCCTTTTTTTCCAGCTTCTTGAAAAAATCCTACTTTCCTTAATTTCTTGATTTGTTATAGATATGCAGAAGAGCAGACTGATGAGACACTTCCTTGACAAAACCTGTGAGCTAATGCCGGATTTGAAACACTTAATATAAATATTTTCCAAAATTTTTTTTATTTGCATTTCTCCAGAAGGAGGCTGGTGTGAGCCTCTTTCTAATGAGTTTCTATGGGGTTTTTTTTTTGGTTTTAGATTTCAAGTCCTTCCTACATTAAGGCCATGGACCCCTGACATGCAGAGTCGAGGTTCCAAAATGCTGTTTTAAATGATATCAGTGCCTTGTTTGTAAATGTCTCTGACTTTGTCATAACAGGGCACTARGAATAAAACTGCCTTAACTGGCCAACCCACCTCCACAAATTAATGAAATATAGTGATCCTGAATTGATCTGTGTAATGCATACTAAATRCAAAAGCTAGTCATTGTATTTGCCAGGATGGAAGGTTCATGTTGTTTCTAGGAATATTAGATAATTACAAGATTTTATCGGAATTTAAATACGAAGTTTTGTTATGACACAGTATGTTCCGTTCTGCATGTTCATCCAAAATTAAATGAAAAGCAAGTGTTCTTTGAACAAAAACAATCTATAGAAATAGGGAATCAGCAAGAGGGAAAGGTTGGGTAGTTTCCAGTGCCAGGTTTGCCTGCTTGTTTATTTTCTCCAAATTGACTTCAAACCTCTACTGAGTGTGGTACTTTTGCAAAGCAGAAGCATCTGCTTTTCAAAAGTGTGACAGTAATTACTATAGCAAATAAATCCAAAAGTGTGGTGTTCTTTCAAGGTATAGCAGGCTTCTTTCTGCCTTCCAAGCTTTGTTTTTCTAAAGCAAAATTATCCATGTTTCAGATTCCTCAGTATCAATGGTTTTCAGATGGCATAGCAACTTTTCATATATGTTTGAATTAACTAAAAAGCAAATGGGCTTGCATAGGTTCTGCTTGACAGCTCATGCTGGAAAAGGGAAATACCCAGTACAGGGTGTGTTTTTTCTGCATATCTGCACAATTTTCTATTCTTTCATAGCTTATCCTGAGAGTGAGAAATCTTATGGCCCTTGTGAATATGCCTCTGGTAAATTTTTGAAAATGCTTTCTCAGCACTGGAATGTGTAAAAGGAAAGGACAGTACTAATGCCATCACTATACAGTAAATTCTAGCAAAATATTGAAATAATAAATGACTGTGGCATTAGTTATTACAGTGTGATGGAGGACTGCCACTTGTCTTTCAAAAGGAAAAGACAAATCTTTTAATGTTAATTTAAAAATCAGTTTTCCTTATAGTCAGAATTCGTTGTATTAATCACAGTGCATCATGTATCCATGTGGACCGATCTCCTCAGAGAGAACTGTGAAGTGAATGTGATACCTTAGGTAAAATTTTAATGTTTGGTCTGACTTATATAATGGTGGMTTCTGTTTATTTAATGCTTAACTAAACTTTAGTCTCTGGCATCCCATTCAAGTTTTGTTCGCTATCATGTCAGAAATCATACATGTTTGGTTAATTTAGGTTTTTCACATTGGTGCAAAAAATTAGTATTTGCTCATTAGCAAATGGTGTGGCAGAGCCTTTATGTATGAACTTGCTTTTGATTCTTCTCATTTAATGCCATTAAATGCTGGAGTCAAAGCTCAAGCCTGTTTCTTGGAGAAGTGTCACAATGCCACCTGGTAGATTTTGAGGGCAAAAGGGGGGAATTAACTGGGTTTTGGATGTTTTTAAAGTGGAACCAAAACGAGGAGCTTTCAGTGCAAGATAGACCTACTGATGAGCAAAACAAAGTTAACAAAGGTGAAGAAACTGCAAGTGGTGTCATTTTATCTTTTGCTTTAATGCCTTTATTTTTCCTTCAGAGAGGCTGTTTTTAGGGAGTCATTGGCAGGAATCTGTGATGGTTTTCTTCCATAATGGTTGGAGAGGGAGGTGGCTTAATTGGTTTTGSAATGATTTTGTTCCATTGAAAAGTGGTTTCTATTTCTAACCATGTCAATCCAATTTCCTTTGAACTGTCTTTATTGAGGGGTGACAAAAAAAGATGTTTTGTTGTGTTTGTTATTGAAATACTGTGATTGGTGAGATGCAGAAGTAGAACCGTAGAATCACATAATGGTTTGTTTGGAAGGGACATTGAAGRTCATCTAGTTCCAGCTCCCCTGCCATGGGAAGGACACCTTGTGCTATACCGGGTTGCTCAGAGCCTCATSTAGCTTGGCATTGAAATCTTCCAGGGGTGGAGTATCCAGAGCTTCTCTGGGCAACCTATCCCAGTGCCTCACTACCCTCACATGAAAKAATTTCTTCCTAATAACTAATCTGAAGCTACCCTCCTTCAGTTAAAGCCATTCCCTCTTGTCCTATCACTGCATAMACTTGTTAAAAGTCCCTCTMCAGTTTTCTTGTAAGCTCCCTTTAGRTATTGGAAGGTTGCTTTAAAGTTTCTCTGGAGTCTTCTTCAGGCTATACAACCCCATCTCTCTCACCCTGTTTTCATAGGAAAGGTGATAATCTTCAGAACGCTCCTTTGAATCCCACTTCTGCAGGTCCACATCTTTCTTGTATTGGGGTCCCTGGAGCTGGATGCAGCATTCCAGGCAGGTTCTCACAAGAGCAGAGTAGAGGGGCAATCTGCCTGGACCTGCTGGCCATGCTGCTTTTGATCCAGCTCAGGATATGGTTGACTTTCCTGCTGGAAGCACACATTGTTGAGACATGTCAAGCTTATTATTCAGCAACCAAGGAAGGACATAGGAAGGAAGAACCCCCAAGCCCTTTTTCCCAGGGCTGCTCTTGATTCATTCTTGGCCTAGACTGTACTTATGCTTGGGATTGTCCCAGCCCAGGCACAGGACCTTGGATTTGACCTTGTTGAACTTGATGAGATTCACACAAGCCCATCTCTCAGGCCTGTCCAGGTCCCTGTGCATGGCATCCTTTCCCTCCAGCATGTTCATCACACCACACAGCTTGGTGTCATTGACAAACTTGCTGAGGGAGCACTTGATCCTCATATCTCTCTGTGTCACTGACAAGGATGTTACAGTGCCAGTCCCAATAACCACCTAAGAAATACCACTGATCTCCACTTGGACACTAGGCTGAAGACTGCAACAGTGTGACTATGCAGCCAATTCTTTATCCACCAAGTGGTACATCCATGAAATCTATGTTTCTCCAATTTAAAGACAAGGGTTTTGTGTGGGATAATGTCAAATGCAATGCACAAGACCAGGTAGATGATGTCAGGCACTCTTGCCTCATCTGCCAGTCCTCTAATCCTGTCATAGAAGGCCACCAAATTTGTCAGGCAAGATTTGCTATTAGTGAATGCATGTTGGCCATTACCAATCACCACCTTATTTTCCAAGTGCCTTAACACAATTTCCAGGAGAATCTGCCCCATGGTCTTGCCAGGCACTGAGGTGAGACTGACTGGCCTGTAGTTTCCTGTGTCTTCCTTATTTCCCTTTATAAGAATGAAGGTTATGTTTTATTTTCTTCCTTCASTGGGAACTTCACTGGAATGCTACAACTTCTCAAATATGATGGATAGTAACTTAGCCACTTTCTCAGCCATTTCCTTCAGGACCCATGGATGTATCTCATCAGGTCCCATGGACTTGTGCTCTTTCGGGTTCCTTTAATGGTCTTGGACCTTGTGGTCTCCTACAGCAGSCAGTTCTTCATTCTCCCTATCCCTACCTTTACCTTAATTGAATATCTCAGCCTTTTCCCTGTCCTGGGTAACCAGGTCTCCCATATCCTCCCTGAGAAAACCCACATTTTCCCTAGTATTTCTTTTATCACCAATGTATGGATAGAAACTTTTTTGTTACCTTTGATGCCCTTGGCCAAATTTAACCCTGTCAGGTTTAATCCAAATGTTTCCTAACTAGTTCCCTGGCTGCTCAGACAATCTCTCTGTTCTTCTCAGACTATCAGTCCCTACCTCCACCTTCTGGAGGGTACCTTTTTGTGTTTGAGTTTGTCCAGGAGCAACTTGTTCAGGCTTCTTGGTATTTATGCCTGATTTCTTCCTTGTAGGGATGTGTTGCTCTTGAACCAGGAGGAGATGATCCTTGAATTTCATCCAGTTTTCTTGAGCCCCTTTACCCTCCCATGGCATTCTACCAAGGAGATCCCCAAAGAGGGCCAAGTCTTCTCTCCTGAATTCCAGGGTAATGAGCTTGATGTGCATGCTCCTCACTACCCCAAGGACATAGAACTTCACTGTATTGTGTCACTGCAGCCCAGGCTTCCCTTGAGCTTCACATTCCCCACCATGCCCTCTTTGTGGCTGAGAGCAAGATCTGGCATAGCACTTCTCCTTGTTGGCACTTCTATCTTGGTGAAGGAAATGATCRGTGTGTTCCCAGGAGCCTGCTGGATTGCCTGTGTCCTGCTGTGTCATCCTTCCAACAGATGCTGGGTTGCTTGAAGTCCCCCTTGAGGATCAGGGCTTGTGATCTTGAGGCCTTCTGTTTTACACAGAAAGGCCTCATTGGCTGATCCTTCCTGGTCAAGTGGCTTGTAGCAGACCTGCACTATAATCACCTGCCCTCCCTCCTTTTTATCCTGACCTGTAAGCTTTCATTCAGCACCTCATCCATATCCAGGTAGAGCTCCATGCACTCCAGCTGGTCATTCACAGAGAGGGCAACATTGCCTCCTCATCTCCCCTGACTGTCCTTCCTAAAGAGCCTGTACCTTTCCATTCCAAAACTCCAGTCACAGCAGTCATCCCAGTACATTTCCTTGATGCCAATAAGATCRTAAGTGTGCACATGTGCACGATAGSCATAATATTCTGAATATACTGTTATTACAGTGTTCAGTATCTTATATTGGGTCAAGGTATAATGACTCATGAAATGGGTCATGACCCATGGGGCTCATGAAATGTGATAGGCATCAAATCTCCTGTTGTCTCTGTTTTCTAGTTTTACTCCAGGAAAATAATTCTCTTAATACAGATCAGAGTTTCCCCATGTAAACCTCCTTTTGCATGTAGTAGTATTAGAAAAAAAAMCCCCAAAATTGTGTGATAAGATATTTTCATATTTGGTGATATTTTCTCTGTGAGGTATCTTTTGCCTATGGCAGTATGTGTTCCAAGTGGAACAGAACTCAGAAACTGGAAATAGCATGCATGAGATGAATAGGGAAGGAGGGAAAGGAGTACTTTCACAGTTTTGTTACAGAGATTGTAAAACAAATTTAGCTTGTTCTGGTTAATTTTTTTTTGTTTGTTTTGCCTTACTTTTTTCACTTGGATGTCCCGTAGGTTTATGTGTGATATTTTTTTTTTTTTTTTAGGACTTGAAACCAGAAAGATTTATAATTGGCATAGCTAGCTCTCAGAGTGGTCACCTCATGCCAGTGTAGTAAATAATGATGACGTTTCAAGAAGAAATGTAGAAATGTCAAAGCTTCACTAAACCCTTTAGAAATCAATGTTTAAGTCTTCCATCTCAATGTGACTGATAGTCTTGGTTGAGATCTTTAGCTTACATATTAGAGTGAACTTTCAAAGCCCCTCTTCATATGTGTCCAATCAAAGACTTGAAGCTGTATCATTTGCATCTCAAACAAACGTAGGACAGTAGTTAGCCAGTGAAGGGGTTTATTTGTAATTTTAGTCCTAGAGCTGATAAGTAGGCAGCAGGAGTAGCAGTATTTGTCTTGGGGGCAACCGTTTTAAAGCTGTGACAGGAGCATGTGGAGACTTAAATGTACTCCCTTATTACATGCATATATACATGCAKACACTCTTTGTGTGTATACAAACTCATTTGTTTACCTGAGAGGGTTCTTTSAGCACAACTCATTTCAGCACTCTTCCCGTTAAGTCAGGGGAAAAAGGGAATAGTGTGTTCCTGCTAGCTGAGATAGTGATGTCAAACTCTGTGCTTTTAGCACTCTGTGTTTCCTGTCAGTACTAAAGTGGAGAGAGTTATTGCTTCAGTGCAGCAGGCTTCTGCTGGTGCCATTCTGTGCAGGGCTTGAAGAGTTCTGATCCCTGACTACCTATGTAGACAGGAGATGTTCAAAGAGGTTACATTTGCTTTAACAGTATAGTTCATTTACTTTGGCTGAYAATAAATTGTTTTCTACAACTAAGGGTATCTCTGTGTTGGATCCATGCTGTTATGTACACTGTTTCAGTAAAATTAAAATTATTTATATTTGAATGAATATATTTGATATTGAGATCAGTTAAAATGTCTAGCTGACATGATTGTTTTACCTTTCAGTTCACTGCTCCTTAACTAGAGAGATTAACTAAAATTAAAAAATCAGAAAAGAGGAAACTTCTTAGTTTTTTTGCATGTGAATAATTGGTTTTGACAGCTCATTCTAGTGAAACAAATGTGAAGCAAAATAATAAGATCGTTCTCTGGTCTAGCTGCTAGTTGGAAGTTTTTAGCATCCTTGTATTACATCCGAGTACTTCACATCACTGTGATCAATAGAAATGAAGRAAGTGTTGCTTTGTATTTACAAAACCAAAACAAAATATGCCAAAAGCTGTGTCTTGAATTTCATTTATAGTTATTTACTTGTTTTGGTACCCATGGTGTTATTATCTAAAGCCTTAAAAATTCTAAGAAGGGATTGGGTAAAATGAGGCTGAAAATATTACGAAGTATTCTCATCTTCTATTGTCTAAGTAAAGACAGGAACTCGTGAAACTGGGACCAAGCACTTATACAAGGTGCACCTTACGCCATCAGTTGTGCTTTAAAATTTGCCAGAATAGTTCACKTTCAGAAATCCTGAAAGAAAATATGCCACCTTCATGTTGATATGTATCATAGCTCTTCCCAGATTTTGATATACGGCATCATTTTATGGAAAGATCCAAGGCATCTTCCATTCAACCTATTTGGTTTTGTAGCCAAAACAGACAGGTTTATCAGTTTTCCAGCTCTTGCCCTTAATAAATAAGCTTTCATGTGCATGTTTCTGTATATTAGGTATAAATCCAGGGCAAAGAGATGAGCTCTTTCACTTACGGATTTACCAATGCATGATATTCAATTGAACATCTGATTTTCTGTATCAAAACATTGATGTATCTAAGTGCTAAAATAAAAATATACAAAATACATGAATTAAACAGATATATAAGATAAAATATATGCAAAGCTAAAAATATGTAGAGACATAGCTAAATGTAAAGTGTTTGTATAGTAGTAGCTGCCTTTTTGTAGGGTTTTTTTCTTCTTAAACCTGTTCTGGAAGGTTACTGCCCCCTCTAGATCTCTGTTACACACAGAGCTTGGGTGACAATCACATTGGAGCTTAATTCTGAGACAGCTGCAATTAGGTGAGCCAAATTTCATTATTATGTTTCATGAGGAGAATATTTTTACACTTTTTCAACCATAGTTACTGTTACTCAACAATGGAACTACCAAAAAAACTACACAGTAAATATACACAGTAAACTACTACACAGGAGCCTGATACTGGAATGTATATTTYAATATTGTCTTAAGAAAATCAGTTGAGAGGAACTTGCTTTTGCTGGTTTACACAAAAATTGAAGTTTCATATTCTCAAAGCCTACTGTGTTTTCTCTGATCTTAGTGCAGTTACCAATAAGAGCACTAAAACATCACAAAAGACTTTCTTGGCGCTAGTGAGTTGGAAGAGGTAGTAGAAAGACGYAACCTGGCCGTAACTACAGTGTTTGCATTAAAAACATAGGGCAATGATCCTCTTGTATCCTCTTGTCATAGTCTTCCAAATCATAAATGCGGCAAAAAGGCAGAAACACTGACATCAGGAACAGCAAGTAAGGTTCTGGATTGATTGTTCTGCTTTCTTTGTTCCAGAATTCCAGCAGTGCTTTGAAGTTCTGACAAAGTATCACGGCAAGTATTTCATATTTTGTGTAGCAGTGTCGCATTGTGCTGTGGTGGGTTTAAGCTTTGTTATTTGTAATTGTGATTTCTGTGAGTTCAGCCTTCTGCAAGATAGGACCTGCTATGCAAGTACCATTTTTACAATCCCTTTATGGGAAAACAACTGGGCATATTTACAGAGCTAATCTTCTGATATTTTATTAAAAAGGACAAAGTTGTGCCCATAACCTGGAAAAGAAGAAGTTAAAGTATTTTTGGACTAACCAGTGAAATTAATTGAATTACATTCATGTCTGCTGTACTTTGGGGACTGGTTTTAGATTCACTTCAGTTTTATTCTGAGCAGGTTTCAAGATCAGCAATATTGTACAGATCACTGGTCAATCTTCCAATTGGTAAAGCATTTAGAGAATTCTAGAGATGTGTGCCGACATAAGTACCAATACATTTTCTATTTGATTCACAAATTTGTTGTGCTAATATTTGTCAAATTGCTTGTAATTATTTTGCAGCTTTTCCACATTATTGGTTGCAGAGATTTCTTCACTATAGTTTTGATGTGAAGAATTCTGGTGAAGAACTCCAATTGTGTTCTGAACTGAATACTTCCAGCTCTGTAGTTGTTTAATGAAATTATTGGAAACATGTGATGCTTGGCTGTAGGAGTTCAAGTTGTAATTTCTTCTCATTAATATGCTATGTTTCTTCTTGGATGCTTTGCTTTAAACTGCCACATCTAATTTCTTCACAGAAGTGTGGACTTTGATCACATTATGGAGGAAGGCTATGAACTTGACCTCACTTATATCACAGAGCGGATCATTTCTGTATCCTTCCCTGCTGGGTGTTCTGAGGAAACGTACCTCCACAATCTACAAGATGTAACACGAATGCTCAAATCCAAACATGGGGATAATTACTTGGTATGTGTACCATCAGCTGTTTGTGATACATCTTTTGTCATGCAGAAAGACTACCTTAGGTCCACATATACCATTATAAACTAAAAGTCACTCTGTGGTCCAACTTTACAGCCTTGTAAGCAACTGCAAGATTTTCAGTAGTGTTTTAAGCTGCTAGATATTGAAAGCAGGGTTTTTTTTTGCAAGGGCACTGCAGTCTCTGTTGTGATAACACATAATCAAATGCTTGTAGAATAATTGCACTGACCATTTTCATTGTCCAAAGCATGCTTTTAAAAGATACACACCCTGCAGTGTGGAGTGTGCTGTTCTTTTGTAGCAGTAAGCTACATCTGTGTTCTCAGACAGGTATCTGATCTCACCATCATGTCTTCACTGTCAGTCTGTACTATATACTGTGAAGCAACATGTAAAAATAGGGTTACTGTTGATATGTTCTGTCCAGCCCTTTCTCATTAACTTGTTTTAGGTGCATTTTTCCTGCCACTTAGTTTTCTCTGGGGAATTAAGCAAACATGTAATAAGCTCCATGTTCAGATTTATTTTTTTTAAATTATGACAACAATCTCCTATGCTGTTTCCTGGCTAGTGCCATGGCATGTATTGCCTCAGCTTGTTCTATGAAGGTGAATTTAAAACAAGGCCAATATTATATTTACTCTTTTTTCTTGTACTGTCTTTTTAAATAGTATGTGTAAATTATTAGAATTAAATACAAATCAATTCCACTTCAGGAACATGAACCTTACTCACAGTAGAAATCGCTCACTGGAGGGATTCCACCTAGTGTTTTAAACACATAATCTTCTGCTCAGAAACTGAAGTAATAGATGCATTATGAACCAGGTTGAACTTGTGATGTGGACTGATGGCCTCAGCRTGCTCCTTTGGTGTCCTTGGCTTTCCTTCTATAAGGCACTGGTAGCTTATAAGGCCCAAAATAGTAATAGTTTGAAGGTGACCTGTATGTAAAGCTTTATAGGTTGAAATTCACCTATTTTCTAGCCTTTTCTATGCGACAGCAGTGTGAAGTTTTAGTCTGTCTGGTTAAATCTCACTCAATATTTGTTTGTATTACAAAAATCTGATATATAGTGAGTCTTGTTTAGTATCTGAGAAGGATTGTAGTGTTAGTCTCTGACAGGGATTAGTAGTCAGTTTCTCATGCAAAGTTGAGATGCTTTAATTTTTTGTTTTAGTTTTGTTTGRTTTATTAATTTATTTTCTAATGAGCACTTTGGAAATCAGCTGGCTTGGTCAAAAGAAAGCTTGATACCATCTACTCCAAATATGTCTGCAAATTTGCGAGATAGCCTGACAAAGCACAGCCAGGTTGTAGATTCAGAGAGCTAATTTTTAAACTTTTTTTTTTTGTTTCTCGTGTTTTAACTGCTCTTCAGCCTGCTCAAGAGGCACATGCATATCAGCAAGGAAAAATCCCGAAAACCTCCACAGAATGGTATGCAAGTCAGAAGTCCTGCTGAGTTTGATGGAGCAGTTCTACTCTTTTATTGGGTCAGGGTGTCAGCTAACAGAACATATACTACAAATCAGCATTTTTTCATCTAGTCGTTTTCCTTTCACTACAGTTGTTAGTAAGAACAGAGAAGGGAATGACACACCCAAAGAACAGGGTGAGCACTTTGTTTCTTGTTTGAGTCTGAGTTTGTTACAAAGAGTATGAAAAAACCCTAAGTATCTGATTTTCTCTAGCAGTAGAGTAATATACTTTGACATTTTTTTGACCAGAGGTCTTTAGGGGGAGATGAAAGCTTACAGTAAATGTTTCTCTGCTTTGATGTCCTAAAAAAACATATTCCCTGTAGGCTTTGGTTCCCAGAAGAAACATGACTTTTCGAACTAGAAACTGAGGCTAATGTTCCTCTTTCTTACACCAAAATATAAGTAAGTAGAACTAGTATATGCCAAAAAGGGAGCAAAAAGGATGCAGCTAATTATCCACTGTATTATGGTTTAATCTCAATCAGTAACTTGACCCCAAACAGCTACTCACTTGCTTCCTCAGTAGTGGAATGGGGAAGAGAACTGGAGAGTAAAAGTGAGAAAATACATAAGCTGAGTTTAATAGGTTAAAGAAAAGCTGTGTACACAAGCAAAGCAAAACAAGTCATTATTTGTTGCTTTCCATGTGCAGGCAGGTGTTCAGTCATCCCCGGGACATCTGGTGATGCATATGGATGCATAATGGTGACTTGGAGGACAAACACCACCACTCTGAATGTCTCCGTGCCCTCCTTCCTTAGGCTTATATGCCGAGCATGTTATATGGTATAGAAAATCCCTTTGGTCAGTTGGGGTTAGCTCTCTTGGCTGTGTCCTTTCCCAGGTTCTTGTGCGACCCCAACCTGTTCACTGATGGGGTGGTGTGACAGGGAGAAAAGCTCTTGACACTGTGTAAGCACTGCTCAACAAAAATGGAAGCATCCCTGYGTTAACACAGTTTTCAACATAAATCCAAAACACAGCCCCATATGAGCTACTTTGAAGAAAATTAACTCTACCCCAGCCAAAACCAACACACAGTGGCACCTGTTTTTGTGATTTCTTGTTTTGTTGTATGTGAAATGTTCTGTACTGGAGAYGAGTATCTGGTCTCTATTCTGTGTTAATGGGACATGGGACTCCTGGAGTATCTCAGTGTGATCATTGTAGCTTGACAGGGACTTGGGTACAACAACRTCTTTGAGCTTGGTGTCTGATCCAGCAGTGACAAATATCCATCATGAACATAACTGTATCCTGACACACAGAAATTATAAATTGTTCTCAAACATAAATACAGTGAGAAAGATGAATAAAAAGGGTTTTGTCAAATAGCCCCTTTTTTACTGTGGAAAATTTTAGGTAATCGATTTCTTAATACAGCTTTAGCACTAATTTTAAGAGTACTGAGATCTGTACTGAGAGCTGCACYTCTCTGTTAATTTGTGTTCCAATTGTTAAAGGTAATAGAAAATTACCAAAAAAAAAGTGTCATTTATAGAAGACAATATTGGTTTCATTGCTGTGAATACCAATATTATTGGTATTTCAGGAAGGATGAGTTAGTGATGTAGCGCTTTAACCTGTTCAGTTTTTGGCATCTTTGGTTGATGGTTGATGAGAGTGCTTAATGTAAAAAGGTAATAATTTAGAAAAGTGTTATGCTTTAGAAAAGTGTTGTTAAAGTGTCCTTGGRTAGTAGTAGACTGTATAATGGACTTATATTTAGTCTTTCTCATGTTACAATTTGCTTATTTCATTTGCTCAGTGTAATTTATGAGACTTTTTCAATGACTATGGCATCTGTACGTAACTTGGGATGTGAAATAACCACACTGTGAAAGAGAATCTGCCTCAGTAGCATTGTTTCAGTTCTTGAATATTGATGTTTCAGCTTTTTGTYATTGATTGATACTAATTTAAGGTACTTCCTAATGAAAGAGTCTGTTATGCTTGTATACACTGCTTTCWTTTGTTCATTTAGCAGTCTATCTCTAAGTGTAGGGTAACTTGCTATTTAGTGGGTTAACAGAAGWGTTGGAAGATATCATGAGCTAAGCTATAGTTAAATAGCTGTGTCATATCTTCCCTGACAAGTTTTGACAGACCAATACTTTCTTGTCAGGCACGCAAATTAAAATATTTAACATTTTTCCACCCTCCCAGACTTCTCATGGTTAATTCTTATGCTCTGAGTTACTTTGCATGGTATCCAGGTCTCTCAGCATACCTCTGACTCGAAGCCATGCGAAATAAATAAGATGTAGTAGAATTTTAATTCTCCTCTTTCAAAATATACAATTAGTTTGATTGTAAAATAATTGAATATCTAAAATACATTTGCTTGTGCTGCTTGACGTCAAATGTTAATTTAGTTTAGTATAACAGTGGGCAAACCTAAAGCCATATCATTGTAGTTTCTTGTAATTTTTGTTTCAAATACAGATGTTTATTACATAAATTATAGAGTCTTGGTGGCTAATATTTTTTTTCTTTCTTTCTGAATAGGTGTTAAACCTCTCTGAAAAGAGATATGACCTTGCCAAGCTTAACTCAAAGGTATTGATTGTCTTCCAAAACGTAGCTTTCCAGTGTTAAATACAACTTAAATGGCCTGATAAGCCCTGAAGCTATGCAAGTGTTGATATGCAGAGTAAGAGACGTTTCGGAAGATACTAAAAAACCTCACATGCATCCCTTTTTATTTTTTCTCAAGTTCTGTATTGTGTCTATTAGATCAGTTTTACACAGCTGTTCCTCTTGCTTTAGACTTTACACACAGGACCAGAAGCCTGTTGTGACTTCTGAAAAACTTCTATTGGATGATATAAATTTTACTTCAAGTATATCTTCTTTGTGCAGTCACAGAATACTGGAGTTGTATAGTTATATACAGGCAGCTGAAACTAGTGAACTCAGTTCAGATAAGGACTTCCCTTTTGTACCATSTTTGGATAGTTGTTTTGCTGCACAACACAGACATAAGGAATGTCAGAATGAAGTCTGTCTCTTGTTTCTCCTCACCACTTCATGTGTTTTTTTGTTGTAAAAAACGTCATGCAGGTTCTCTTCATATAGCCAGAGCAGCACAGATGTGTATTTTCAGCAGGTGATTTAGAGATATGCTGAGGAAAGTACTAAAATCCCTCTTAATTGAAACCTTTTGAATGCTTTATTGATCATGAAGGATGTTTCCTAGTCACTGTTTTTTTTATATATTGTGCATATGTTGTATGCATAATATATATGTATTGCATATTTTTAGTAAATATGCATGTAATAATAATAGGCTTAGTAAACAGTACTGAAAATACAGTGAATAGAAAATCTGAAAAATATTTTGACCTGCTGTTATCTGTTTCACTTGAAGGAAATAAATTGAAAATAAAATGAAACTCATAAAAAATCATTCTTTGTTCTAATTCTGACTGTATTTACTGTTACAAAATAGCAGAAATTCTTGTTGAAAAYCTTTAAGAAATCAAGACCTTCAGAAGTATTGTCACTTTTAAGTGGTTGGTGAGATTGGGATGGGGGAAGAAGAGGAGGAGGAGGAAGTTCCTGGTTTATTTATTTTTATAAAAGTACTAATACCTTAAAAAACAAACAAATCCCCTCTTCCCCTTAGGATACCTGTAAGCATCATGAAAATTGAATGGCATGATTATCTCAGATTGGAAAAGTTGTGGGAACTTTCAACCCTGACAGTTATTTGAATCCAGATTTTAATATGTGATGCTAGGGTCAAGGTGTCTTTTGTAAATGTTACTTGTTTAATTGCAGATTATGGATGTGGGGTGGCCTGATCTCCATGCTCCACTTCTTGATAAGTTGTGCACCATCTGCAAGGCTATGGAGTCSTGGCTGGACCATGATCCTCAGCATGTGGTGGTAATCCATTGCAGAGTAAGTGCAATGGATGAGTTTGTATTCAATTTCAAAAACCTTGTATTTTATTMTTCTAGTTTTAAAAAATAAAAAGCTTGATCTGTTTTCAATGTTGGCAACAGTGTGCCAGATGTTCARTTGTTGTAGATAAGCTTAAATCCACTGACCTTGCATGCTTGTTAAAGATTTGTTTTTATGATGACTGAAGTCCTAGCCCATGCTGCAGTTATAGCATGTTACTTCACATCCTTCGAAGGTTACTGCTACTTCTGTCAATGTATTTATAAGCTTGAGGTTTTTCCAGCATGGTAGGAAACTCTTGGTGTTATGTGACACTCATTAATTTCAGTTGCAGTATAAGGATAGGCAATGCATCACAGATCATCTCTTTAGACTGTGTATGGTTGTAGGGAATGAGGACCTCTGGATATTTCTGAAAGGTTTTAACTGACAGCATCATTGCATTGCCTTAGAGTAAAGCTACCATTGCGCTCTGTTGCTTCCTCCTGCTTGCTCACAATAAAAACAAATAAAGAAAAACGTTAGTTTAAATTACATAAAATTAATTCAGAACTGGGTTGGTAGCTGTGCTTGTCACAATTTGAGGCAAACCTATCTCTGTATCACTGGCAGATGTTATTCTAAACAAAGTGATGGTGATAATGAGACCAAAACTTCTCTTCAAGTCAGGCTGCATAGTCCTCAGTCCTGAATTTTTTCCAGGTGGTATGGCATTATTCTGTGAAACATTTGAACCCTTACTACTTGCAGGACTGCAGCCAGACAATGGTCCATACTTGGGACAAAAGAAAAGGGAACAAAGTATTTCTAGGTATACAGTTAYATAGAAATTGATAATGCATGTTACTGATTAATGCCTTCTGGTAATAWTGGTTTCCAGCCACAAGGCTAGATACAGCCAACTACATGTGTCTGCTGAGAGACTAAAAATATTTTGAAATTTATGAGAATTACTGCTTGGTAAATTTTACTGAATTTGTCATGTAAAGTATTTAAAAATATGGATTTTTTTTTAAGTATCCATAGAAAATAATTTGCTATAAATCTCAGGTGTTGGGGAGGTAAAAATGTGAAAAYCTGTCAGAAACTCCTGTTCTTTCTAAAATAGGTATTTTATGGCATTTTATGCTGGGAATTGCAACATTGCCTAGACTTGTTGTGAATGATCTCTGGAAAAAATACTACAAAATTAGAATAGTTCATACATTTTCTTTTCCCCAGTTAATTCCTCTTAACTGGTAAGACTTGACAGGCATGCACATATAAATCCTACTTAGTGTTTTTTTGTTTCATTTGTTAGCCAGCTTAAACTGACAGATAAGCTGTTCCCCATTATTTCCACCTTTCCATCAATACACTGAATCTCTTGTCTTAAAATTGTATTTAGTATGGGTCTTAAATATAATAATACCCAATGATGTAATAYGTTAAAAAAGCTGTCATTCCCTTTTTCTTGATATAGGGAGGAAAAGGAAGGATAGGTGTAGTCATATCATCATATATGCACTTCACCAATGTTTCTGCAAGGTAAGTGTGAATAATGCATATTGTGTGTTTTTTTACKATGAACATTAGGAAAAATGTCGTTTCGTTGACTACAGTCTGTCAKCTTGTTTGTCAGTTAAGGTTTGTCAGGTTTTCTTCTCAGAGTTTTGAAGCATGTCTTTCTTAACAGAGCTGGCTTTCACGAGTTTTCTTGTAAGCTTGTTTCCAGCAGGAGACTCGACTAGGTGACAGCCTAAGGTCTCTTTGAAACTGAGGTTTTATTTGCAGAAAACTTTTCTAAAGGATGTTTTGAGCAGAATGGTGGAATGTGCAAAAAACTGTTTTTATGTAGTGATGCTGTCTTTATTCTATTAAATCTATCTATTTGCCACATCTATCAAGTGGCCTCTTGAATAGGTGAGAAATTATTCCTAAAGTACTTCAGGAAAACTCTTATTAGAATTTGGGAAAAATGTTTGAATAGGGAATTCCTAGWCATTGATCCAAGTGCAGAATGAAGTGTAAGAAATAATCTAGACTTTATTTTGCAGTCAATTCAAACAGTAGGTGTCTTTTAATTTGGTTTTAGTTGTTTCTTTTGGAGTGCTCAAATTATGAAATGACAATTGACACTTTGTATAAAAAAGATACAATTTAATAAATGGTCTCAAAAAGGATAAAATGTGTTTTGGAGATTTTTGTTGGATTTTTAATCACATTGTTTTTCCTTGGTTTTTAAAAATTTATATACATACATAAATGTATAAAAATAAAAATGCATTCTAAATGTGATGGTTAAATAAAATTTGGTCCTGAATTCACACCAGTCTGTCAGTAATAGATTTGATCCATTACTAATGGATTACTTGATGAAGTCTTGAATTGCTAGTGATTGATGGCAAATTATTCATGGATGTCAGTCAGACTGCAATCTTGGAAAATAATCTGTGTTCATTAGTATAAGCCCAGTTTATAAGTAGTTATATGCCAAGAAACTAAGTGCATTGTATAYGCCAATATATACTGAAAAAAGAAATTGCTTCAGTTAGTAATAGTGACAGTGATTGCCACAATTTCATATTTTATTGAGAAATATTGTGAATGACAAAAACTGTTAAGTGAGGGTAGTACAGTTATTGTGGTGTGATTTCAGAATTGCAATATTATGTCATCCTTAAAAGTGATACCTGATATAGTTGCACYGTTACACAGTTAGTAACACTGTTACAGTCACATTCAGGTATTGTTCTGTTAAGCCCAGCACTGAAASGTATCACTTTTTACCCCAAATAAATTCAGGATTCCTCCAGTGAAGTTGCATGAGAGGAGTGTGCTTGGAAGCCCTCTTTCACTTTCTGGATATCTGGCAGTTGCTATCCAGAACTTAACTTTCCTGCGTAAGAATGAGGCTGGGGGTTTCCCAGCTAGGATTTTATATATCCCTAGCATTATCAAGACTCTTGAAAATGGTACATGGCAACCTTGCAGAAGCAGAATTACTGCAGGTGCTGTAAAGAAAGTTCRTAATTGTCAGCATGCATAGGTGTTGTGGTTCTGGCCAGGACAGGGTTAATTTTTTCAGTATGTTTGAAGGGAGCATGGCCAGGACCCAAAGRTTATTCTGTACCACCTCATGTCRTTGCTGGGGATGGGGTGAAGGGGATCCTTCCAGAGAGAGGCCCCTTCTGGTTGAAAAAGAGTGGCAGAGGGAGCCATCCAACATTGTCTGTTGTTGGGGGTTTCCACAGTGAGCAACAATGTTTCTTTTCTTCTACTCTCTGTCATTAGTATTGTTGTTGTTACTGTTCATTTTCTTATCTCCTTCCTGTGTCCAGTAGATTGTTCTCAGTCAAAGATCAAACCTGTGATCTTTGCCCTTTGTGCCCTCAATTCTCCTCTCCATCCCACTGCAGGGGATGGGGAGAGGAGGAGGGAACAAGCATCAGTGTATTTTGGAGAGGGTCAGTAGGAGCGTTAAATTAGGAATTCCATTCCTTAATCACGACAACATGTCAAAAAAATCTAGGCTTAGTGAAATCTAGTGAATGTAGGCTTAGCACTTCTGCCATGAAGACAGGCTAAGGGTTAGGCTTGRGGTCGTTCAGTCTGAAAGAAGTGTAAGCTCCAAGACTTCCTGGCAGTCTTTCAGTACCTAAAGGAGATCTACAAGAAGAGTGGAGTGGAACATTTTCCAAGTAATGCAGTGATAGATGAAGGGGGGAATGGCTACAGTCTGAAGGAAGGTGGATTTAGATTAGATATTAGATATAAAGAATGAATTCTTTACTGTGAGAGTGGTGAGACACTGGAACAGCTTGTCTAGAGAAGTTATGGATGCCCCATCCCTGGAAGTGTTGAAAGCCAGGTTGGATGGGGCTTTGAACAACCTGGCCTAGTGGAAGGTGTCCTGCCTGTGGCAGGAGGGTTGGAASAAGATGATCTTTAAGGTTGCTTCCAAGCTAAATCATTCTATGATTCTATGAAAAACCTTTATTGATGCAAACCCCCTATGGTTATATATTATCAAATTTTCTTGTTCAGGAAGGAATAATGTGTCATCACATTTAATAAGGTCAAACAGAGCTCTTTGCAATTGTTGGTAAACTCCATTTTAACAAGTAACGTACTAGCAGTTTTTGACCAGTTAGGAATGGGCTGCCTAAAATCTGGATAGCAGTGGGGTGAAGATGTGTGAAGATAAATGATGGATTGAGCAAGAAAGAGGTTTTGGGTCAAGAACATTTTGGGTGCACACTGTGTAATCTAGCACCAATGAAGAAAAGGCTTTACTCTGTAGCCTGATCCTTGTCAGACAATTGGCATCTTCTGAATAATTTTTGGAAAAGGCATAAATTTCATTTTTATCCTGATACGCGTATCTTTACTTTGCGCAGTTTTTTATTCTCTGAACTCATTTAGGTTGAATTAGTTGTGGAATTTAAAAGCTGAGACTCTGGTGTGTACTTACATTTTGAAACTTCCAGATTTTTTGTGTTCTGATTAACGCTGTGAACTACATCTGTTATGAGACACGTTTTTATCTGGAATAGATGTAAAAGAATCAGCATAGCACATTATTTGGCGTATGTGATTAACAGCATTCCTACTGATTTTTTGCACTTCTATGTTTCTGTACCCTCTTGCCTTTCTTCACCCAAAGAATAYCCACATTTGAGCCATTCTAAAGAATAGAAGAAAATGTATTTTCTGGAATAGGTTGCTCCTTGATTGTGTGTTTGGAGAGCTGATGATTGTCTGATGTAACATAGTTATTTTTCAACTATAGTCTCTTTCTTGATGGCTCASGGTACAGGAAACAAAGGCTGAATGAATTGTTGACTGCTTAAATGTACTTCTAGCCTGGTACTACAGTTCTTTTTGAAAAAAGACAATAAGTTTGTATTTTATAGAGAGAACACCTCAGTGGCATTCTTAAGAAATTATGACGAGTATCCTTTGGAAGCCTGAGCTGCTTGGTTTTGCTAAAGTTTTCTGTATTCTGATTTTAACATGTTCATTTTGGAAGTATGCAATCCAGTTAATTGAATAAGGAAGTAGGTATTTTGCTCAGGAAGGAAACTATCTTAAGGTGTTGAATGAGAAGGTGTCAGTGTAATAAACATCATTGACCACAATGTCCACAGCACTAGACCTGCTTCTTTCTTTTATTTTCTTTACTTCCCTCCTTTTATTCTTCCAAATATTTTTGCATATTTCAAGTAGTAACCTGCTGAATTTTCAAAATAATACTGAAACAGAATAATGTCTTTTTTGACAGTGCTGATCAGGCTCTAGACAGATTTGCCATGAAGAAATTCTTTGATGATAAAGTTTCAGCTTTAATGCAGCCATCCCAAAAAAGGTATTCAATTTGTTTCTAGTTCATATAAATAAAAAATGTCATCATTATCTTCTACTCCTATCGCTTACTCCCTCCCTGGCTATGTGAAGGCTGTTTTCACAYGATCCTCCAGTGCTTCCTGAATTCGCCTGAATTCTTAGCATTTTGCCTTATATTAATATACTGTGATTGAAGAGATCTCTCCTTCAGGTGCTGCATGTAGCCCCCGATAGACCTTTTGTACCACACTGTTATCTAAATCGGTTCTCACTGCYTTGTTTGTTAACAAAGAGATGTCATAATCTATGTCTTGATTGTTCCAAGATAACAATAAACTCATTTTTCTTTGGCATAAGTGATGAGTGTGGAAAGTGTGCTGATTCGTGTGCAATAAACATCTTTTTATTACTTGTTTAGAAGGTGTGCAGATTATGCRCTTGCCCCATGTCCATGCTAGTAAATGTTTGTCAAAGCGTGCAATATTCATTATGTTTATCTGGATGTGSTACCTTTTCAGTCTGTCTGACAAAGGTTGAATTAGGATTCAAAGTGATAAGCACTTTGGAAAGTGAGGTAATGAAGGATTCAGTTCCTAAAGAGAATGAATATCCATCAAATGAGTAATTATTATATAGGTGAGCCTATTTTAGAAATATAAGATGTCTACTGGGTTTGATTTGGTAATTACTGTTTATTTTTTATGTTAATCCATGTGTGTGCAATAGGTTGTTTAGAAATTGTTTAAAGTATAAGATTTTGGTAGTAATTAAACCAGAAAAATCAGTAGTAACAACTAGTGTAAGGCATTTTGTTCTGTTAATCTCTAAATAAAAACTTCTCACTTACTTTTTTAACCCATTAGCTGATATGCACAGCTCTTTTTAAGTTGCAAAATAGTAGCACAACGTTCCATTTGACTTGCAATGAACGTTTCATAAGTAGAAGTTTACTGGCCTTTTTTTTGTTTGTTTTATGCTTGCATATATGTGTATTACATTTTAATAAGAAGGATTTGAGAATGCCACCGATCAGACTGAGAGGTGTGGGCCATAGAAACAAAAGGAAAGAGATGCTGTTAATTTTCCCAYCAAGAAGCCCTAGGCCGCAGGCATTTCAATGAGCCAGAAACGCCCCCAATAGCCTGTGAATTGTGCATCAAGCAGTTTTTCAAACTTGTTGGCAGGAAGCTTCACTAGCTACTAACTTAGGTGATCTGTATGTGAGCCCTAAAACTAGAGGTTAAATAGGTATAAATGGTGGCATCTATCTTTTCTACCCCTGCTTCAAGGACACTTGCTTAATTCTTCTGGGGGTAACTGCAGGGATAGTGTCTCAAAGAAACTCAGTTTGCTTCTTGATTGATGGAATCTTCGCTCACCAGTACTGAACTTGAGCTGCCCTTACCATCTTCCAGACATATACATATACTTCAGAGTGTCATTTCTTGTGAGAACAGAGGTGGTTCTCCAAACTATTTGTCAGAACTGTACTACTCCTGAATCTCACCTCTCCTGCCTTTGCCTGGCCTAGCAGTGGCCAGTAACCTTATTGCAGAGAAAGAAAAAACAACTCTCTTAATATTGTGGATAATTTTATACTCCTTCTGTTGCATTCTGATCAGTCAGTGGCCTTTCGAAATGCTTTTTCTCTGAAACCATTGTTGGATAATTTATTAGTGATATCCTTGTTAAAACCTAATTGATGTATAAATGGATATAATTTAAGTGCATCTCAAAATTGTAGAATATGAAAATACACCCATTTTTCACATTTTGAAACCTTTTCTTCACTAAATCTTGTCCAGATAAAAATAAATTGTGGCCGGTAAGTCACTTAGCTTTTCCCTACTGCTAGTTGGGTACTGTAACAAAGGCAGGAAAAGTAACTGAAGACCAGATCTATTTTAAATCCACTCTCAGATAAGCATTTGAAGATTTGTCCAAATTAGAAATGCAGGTAGAGACCTTGCATATGAAAAGAAAATTCTTGTAAACCTTTGTGATAAATCTTTGAACATGTTTCTCAAAAATAAGCCAACTGCCWATAAGCCTTTTAAGTGCATTGCCTTGAGAAAGGTTTTAAAAAATTGAGTCAATTTTTTTGATAATTAAAAGCAGGTATAGAGAAAATGTTCACACTCATCATAATAAACTCATTTATTAAAGTCATGAGAGGTCACTGRCATTTTAAGACTGTTTTTCTTTGTCATGTAGGTGTGTCAGTTTGTAAATTTGTGCTTTTGATGTACTGAATCCTTTCAGAACGACTGAAGAAGGAAACGAAAAAAAGAAGTTGCCTTTTCTTATTTAAAAATAAATTGARCTTTGCAAGCTCTCTGTAAAATGAAACCTGTTTTAAACCACCGCAGTCCCCATTCTGGGGCAGTAAAGCTGTTGTTACTCAGCAGGTTATCCTTAGCTGTGGTGTTACCAGGAGTTCAGTTAATGAGCTCTGTGCATAAAGGGGAAAAAGAGGTGATTTTTTTCCTATACATTCCTGAGCATAAAGTTAAATGAAGGTCTTCTCATAGGCATGGAAGTAAAAGGGGTTCAAAGCCAGTGGAAAAATTAAAGGACACTGCAGTGATGTTCACTTGCATGTATTTGCTTGTAAGCTTGTGACCAAACCAGGTATTAAATCACAGAAATAGCCTAATTTTCTAGTGCTAGTTTCCTTTTTTTTGAATGAGAGGCTGTGCTAGTTTCCTTTTTTTTTGAATGAGATCACTTCTCATTATGAAGATGTTATTTGGCTGCATTGCCCTTAATGTTAAGATTTCTGACAAAGGCACTTCTTGCTCTTGTTTTAATGAAGATAACTTCATTGTGAATTGGGTGGGACCCCTATCATGCTGCTGTGAAAGACATTTAACACTACAGACTAGGAATATGTACCAAAACAATTTACTTCACTGTCTCTTCTATTTTGTTTCTTACTTGAAGTAGTAATGTAAATAACTGAAACAAATCTATCAACAATATCAATGTAACAGCCAGGGATTTAATACAGTAGTAAATTAAAGTGTCTTCATGCTGTTTTGTGAAGGTTGTTATTTTTGGAGTTATGCGCATTGTCACAATGCTATTCATTACCCATAATCTGGAAATATCAGTGTGTAAATAATGTATTTCCCTGCTATTTGTTGTTTTGTATAATTCAGATTTTTTTTTTTGTTTTTAGATATGTGCAGTTCTTAAGTGGCCTTCTTTCTGGATCTGTGAAAATGAATGCAACACCTCTTTTCCTGCACTATGTTATCCTTCATGGCATCCCAAATTTAGATGCTGGGGGAGGTAAA
The DNA here is from genome assembly GCF_030028575.1 of Malurus melanocephalus. Lineage (NCBI taxonomy): Eukaryota > Metazoa > Chordata > Aves > Passeriformes > Maluridae > Malurus > Malurus melanocephalus. The sequence goes on from NW_026623311.1 coordinate 1,080,720, forward strand.
TTACTTATTTTTTCCTATTCAGGTATAGGAAGTCTTGTTTCATTTTGGAGCTTTCTAGAAAGCCTGCATGAATCTCAAATCATAATTACTATTTTGATATCCATCTGAATATTCCCAATAAAGTAACCAGAAGAGAAGCATTCTGAGAGTAAAAATTGGAGCAGGTGAAATAAATTTCTTGTTCTCTATTGAATAGATAGTTGATGCTATTCATGTCTGCCTGATTTCTGAACAGTTGTGACCCCTGTTACTGCAAAGGATCTGAGAACCTGGTCAGGTTTCACAGTAATTTCCTCTTTGTTTTGCAAAATAATTGTAAATATAATCGCTTTTCTGTTTTGAGGTTGGATTTTGTGTTTGCATAGGGTGCAATTGCTTACAGAATTGCACAGAATCATTTMGTTTGGAAAAGGACCTCCAAGTTCATCAAGTCCAACCTGTAACCAATCATCACCTTGTCAATTAGATCATGGCACTAAGTGCCATGTCCAGTTGTTTCTTGAASATCTRTAAGGATGGTGAGTCTGCCACCTCCCTGGGCATTCCATTCTAARGTTTAACAACCCTTTCAGTGAAAAAATTCTTCCTGATATCCAAATGGAACCTTCCCTGTGCAACTTGAGGCTATGTCCTCTTATCATATCATTGGTTGCTTGGGAGAAAAGAGGCTGACCCCCACCTTGCTACAACCTYCTTTCAAGCAGTTATAGAGGGTGATAAGGTCCACCTGAGCCTTCTTTTCTCCAGGTGAAACAACCCAGATCCCTCAGCCGCTCCTCATAGAACATGTGTGGAGAATCTTCCCCAGCTCTGTTAACCTTTTCTGGCCACACTACAGCACCCCAGTGTCTTTCTTGAAATCAGTRGCYCAGAACTGGACACAGTACTTGAGGTGTGGCCTCACCAGTGCTACTAAGGTGTCTTGCTATACTCAGTGACTTAAAAATGATAAAATGAGATATTGTACTAGAGCATGRTAAAGGAATCCAACTTTAGTGATTGAACTTGATGAACGTAGAGGTCTTAATGATTTACAATTAAATAAYGATTCTGTGTTTCTCTATTTTTATTGTCTGAAGGTTAAATTGCATAGGTCTTTTGTAATATAATCATCAACTTGCAATGATTGTATTGCCATTGTTGTTTAGTCTTATTTTATTTCTAAAATAAGTGTTTGGATAAAGTTAGGGTATTGATTGTTCTAGTAAGAAATGTAAGGGCCTTACTAATTTTGAAACAAMATGAAGTAAAATAATTTGTTTATTTTTGAAAATGTTTTTATTTTATATTGAGGGTTTGCTTTTGTTTTGGCCATTATCTTTCTTCCCTTAATAATTTTGTTTTCTTGCAGAATTTGTTTCCTTCCTTACCAGAATCCTTTAAAGTCACTCCCTATTGAATTCAAAACAAATCTGTCAATCAGGAAAAAGTGTCTTTTTCATAAAATAAAATAAGATAAAATACTATTTTAGCCAGTTTTGCTTTCAAGGGTATTTTGATAGCATTGCCATTTACATGCTGCTTTGCTCAGTCTGGATGTGAGTGAAGCTTTCTGGCTGTAATTGTTTTCCTATATCTGAATATCATAAAACACACTTTGCTGTTGGCTTCTTTTCAGCTTGTTGGCCTTTTCTGAAGTTATACCAAGCTATGCAACCAGTTTATACATCTGGAATATAGTAAGTTGTAAACACATTCCATTATGTTTGAATATAGGTTTTAATTTTCATGACTGCAGAATTACATAGTCTTTTTTAGTTTTGTTTGTGGGTTTCTTTTTTATGTTTTTATGTCTTTAAAACATGTATTTTATTTTTCTTCTCTCTCCTGTTAAGTAGCATAGGGTCAGAAAATCAAAGTCGAATCTGCATTGCTATAGACCCTGCCCAGCTTTTGAAGGGAGATATTATGGTGAGTTAATTGCTGGAATGCAAATCTGTTGATGTGACATTTAGTTTACAGTCTCTGATCTGTTTTGTGTTCTKGTGAAGAAAATTAATTGAGGAAATACTTGGAAATACTACTGAATACATTATTGGGTTGATTTGATTATCATCTGTGGCTTTCCTATTAATAAAAATTCTTGTWAAACTTAGACTGGAAGGTTTTAGAAACAATTGCTCTCAGCCTTCTCATTTTATAACATCACCAAGTCTAATAAGGCYTGTATTGCTGTTTTCTTTATAAAGATTACTTTGGGGAGTATTTGTAATTTGGCATTAAATATCTTGTCCTGTCATTTGTCAGGCAGTGTGCACATTTGTAAAACTATCTGCTATAAAGAAAATACCTAAAAAATTCTAAATTGTTCTGGCACTAAAAAGGTGCAATACCAAATAAGGGATGGATAATGTTCTATGTCCAGCCAGCATAGGGTTAATTTTTGCAGTAGCTGGAGGGGGGCATGGTTAGTTCCCAAAGGTTATTCTGTACTGCCTCATGTCATTTTTCAGGGACCAGGGAAGGGCTTCCTTTTGGRTTGGGTAGCATGGCAGAGGGAGTGCTTGAATATTGCTGGGATTTCTGGGGTGTAGGGAGGAGGAAGAAGAGGAGAAGTCTGTTAACAATCATGTCTGAATTGTCAGGATTTTTTTTCACTTGTACCCTCTGGTCATTTGTATTGTTGCTGTTACTATTTGTGCCTTCAATTATCCTCTCCACCCTGCTGCAGGGGAGAAGGGTAGTGATCGAGTAGTGTGTGTAGTTTGGAGAGTTTCAGTGGTSTCCTAGGTTAGCTGAGTATTGTATTCCTATCATCTGCTTATGTTAGAGGAAAGTTAAACAACCCTTCTGTAACTATACATTAGTCGAGACTGCTCTGGTTTGTTTTGGTGATGTTCCTCCCTTCAAGGACAATGGGAGGGAAAGGGACTTTTTTTTTTTTTTCCGGGGAGGCTCGTGATCAGCGATGGAAAAGAAGCTCCCTGCTCTCTGGGACTGCTCCTTTTTTCTCCCTTTCTTTGGACTTGTTTTTTCTCGAATTTTTTTTTTTTTCATTGTCATCTGAGAATTGGAGGATTCTCGTGGCACGACAGGCGAGAAAGATCCTTCAGTGAACCTCCGGAGAGAGACTCTGTCCAACCCCTCTGGGGGCCCCGGAGGGGAAGCTATTCCCAGGAGGGAAGAGAAAGGCTTTGGGATCTAACAGCTGATTCCACAGGTTTTTCTTTTTGTTTTTATAATTTTAAATAAACAGTTTTTTTTCCCTTTTTTTTTTCACTTTACTCTCTGTGGAAAGGTTTGTCTCTAGGACCCGGGTGGGGAAAAGAGAGGGGGGGAGGTTTGCTGGAACTTGGGAGTATTTTGCTCCCATTAAATTCATTCAAACCATGACAAGTGGGAACACTAAATTCAAGAACACCTTTCCTAAACCACAACAGCCTTATTTGGCACCCAGTGTGAGGCACAAAGGATTGAGATATCAACAGGTCTGCCTAGAGTGGGTTGGATTCAAATTTGATCTAAGCATTCGTTGCATTGGGTCCAGACCCTCTGGTCACAATGTTGCTTGATTTGTCCATGTGGCTGTGGTACCTAACTCTGTATATATTCTCATACCTTGTGATGTTTTTCATATCAGGGAGAGGGATCAGGATTGTTTTGTTGATGTACTATGTGATATCAATTTATGATAYGGTAACGGCAAGGGCAGTGAGGGTTATTTGGGATGTGTATTGAGTGCTGCTCTCCTGCCCTTACCTCAGCACTGCTCTGGGAGTCCATTACTAATYGTACCCAGTTTGTGAGGGGAATGGGGGAGAATGATTTTCCCCAGCTTTTCATGTGCTTTTCCTTCTTCAGACCTATTGCAACGGTTTTTTAATTCCTCTTGAATATTTGGGAAAGCATATTCTTGTGGCTAGGTCTGCCAGCTCTCCAGTGTCGTCCACACTATGTTTAGAATTACAGTAGATTTTTAGGAGGGTTTTTCAGAGATCTGCCCTAAGGGTGGGTAGTCATGAGTAGCATGGAAAGTAGAAGAAAAAGGGCTGGATTTTGAAGGACTATACTGTTCCAATGGTTTGTAAGTTCACCCCTGAASAACTACAGGATTCTGTTAAAATGATAAAATATGGAGAAGAAAAATGCTGTGACAGTTCCAGAGAGGCATGAAGTTATGCAATGTGCTGGGCTCTGGCTGGTATTTATCAAACGTTGCTCAATACCAGATGGCACCCTCAGGGGGAAGAGAAGGAAAGCAGATCAACAGGCATTGTGGCCACTCAAACTGCAGCTGAACCAGAGGAACAGCATGTGCTGACAGTAGTTGCCCCTGTTCAGAAGAAGAAATCCARGACCAAATCAGCTGGCATAACAAGGGATGAAGAGACAGTAGGGCAGCCCCCAAGAAGAGGAAGAGGCAGRGCCAGAGATAATCACCTGATCCCTGTCCCTGGGTGAGCTGTGAGATGTGGGTAAAGGTTTCAGTCATGAGCTGGGTGAGCCCCTGGTGACATGGCTGGTTTGATGCTGTGATATTGTGGCCCATGGTATTAAACCAGGTGGTAGTGAAGCCAAGGAACAGGGATGCCTGTTCTGGGATGTGTACATTGACAGAGAGATTGGGAAGAGGACTCAGAAACTCTCAGCCTCTGCAAGTGACTCCTGTCAAGAATAAGGAGTATCTTGTATCTTAACAAGGGTGATCTGTTAGTGCACTGAAATGAGTGGAACACCATGGCAAAAGGTGTCCAGTACTTAAGAGAATTAGCTGTGCTGGATGTACTTTATAAGGATTCAATTAACAAGCAATTCCCTATAAATCCAGATGAAATCCAGCGTACRGAAACACCACTTATGGTGGAAGTTTCTAGGAGGTGGACCATTGCTGTATACAAACTCATTGCATTGGCATTGCTGTCATGAAAAGAAGAAGAAAGAGTGGATAATATGGCTACCAAACTCCAGCTATGTGAAGCAAGTATCTCTTCCTGCCTGCGGGTCTGCATCTTGTCCATGGAAAGATTGTCCAAGGACCTCCAGCAATTTAAAGAAGTTGACCAGCAATTTAAAGAAGTATTCCATGCCCTGCCAATACAGCCCAGTCTCTGCTACTAGCAACAAGTATCCCCCTTCTCAAGAGAGAYGGTATACACCACAAGGTAACCTGTAATTCTACCTGCATGACCATGGAGAGGACACGTGGAAGTGGGATGGAAAACCCACCTCTGTCCTAGCAGCACCAGTATGTGAGTTGAGAGGAATCTCAACTACTGCAGGAAATTCTTCAAGGATAAATGCCGCTCCAGTTTCCAGTGAGTAAATCCTCAGACAGAACAGGAGGACTGATGTTACTTCCAATGTCCTTGAAAGGATCTCCATACAAGAAATTAGCAGCAAGTACTGTTACCAGGAGGAGCTCTACCTCCAGCCTGGTGGAAAAAAGGGACAGTCTGATTTATTGGACTGTGTGGGTCCCATGGCCTGGCACATCAGACTCATATGAGTGTAAGGCTTTAGTTCACACTGGTGCACAAGTGTACTCTGATGCCATCAAGATCTGTAGGGCAGAATCAATCTCTGTTTCTGGAGTGACAGGGGGATCCTAACAGCTGACTGTACTGGTAGTTGAGGTGAACCTGACTGGGAATGAATGGCAAAAACACTCAATTGTGACTGGTCCAGAGATCCTGTACATCCTTGGCATCAATCACCTCAGCAGAGGGTTTTTCGAGGGCCCAAAAGGGCATCATTGGGCTTTTCGGATGGCTGCTGTGGAGACAGAGGAAATTAGGCAGAGGACCCTTCTGCTGTTGGACTGCTGAGGGTTGAAAAACAACAAGTATTGATTACTACCACAACAATGTACCCTTGACAATACYGCAACAAACTGGGACTCCATGATCCCCATCCATGAGATGATTCATCTACTGGAGAGGCAGGGAATGGTCAGCAAGACTCACTCACCCTTTATTAATCCTTTGTGGAGAGTGAGTAAATCCACTGGAGAGTGGAGACTGCCAGTAGACTATCATAGTCTAAACAAAGTCACAGCAGCGGTGAGTGCTGCTGTGACGCACATGCTGGCACTTCAGTATGAACTGGAGTCCAAGGCAGCAAAGTGGTGTTACCTTTGACATTGCTAACATATTTTTCTCCAGTTCTTTAGCAGCAAAGTGCAGGCCACTGTTTGCCTTTACCTAGAGGTACAACTCCAATACATCTGGAATGGACTGCTCTGGGGGTGGAAACAGCCCCTCATTTGCCATGGACTGATCCGGACTGAAAAAAGGCAAGGTTCCAGAATACTTGCAACACATTGATGATGTTATTCTGTGGGGCTACACAGCAGAGGAAATTTTTGAGAAAAAGGAGAGGCAATTCCAGATCTTCCTGAAGACCAGTTTTGCCATAGAGCAAAGTAAAGTCAAGGGACCTGCCCAGGAAATTGAGATATTAGGAGTAAAATGGCAAGGTGCGTGTTGTCAGATTCCCATGKATATGGTCAACAAAATAGCAGCTATGTCCCCACCAACCAGCAAGAAGGAAACAGGCTTTTCTGGGCACTATAGATTTTTAGAGGATGTATTTTTCAGATTGGAGTCAGCCTGTAAGACCTCTCTCTCAACTGACCTGGAACAATAATAATTTAAAGTGTGATCAGTACAACAACAGCTTTTGAACAAGTCAAACCTAAAGATTGCTCAGGCGGTAGCCCTTGGGCCAGTCATGAGAGGATAAGATGGGAAAAGTATGCTCYATATTGCAGCCGGGAAGAATGCTCCTTCCTGGAGTCTCCACAAAAGGTATCCAGGGAGACTTGAGGATGAGCCCTGGTGTTCTGGAATTGGGGATGCAAAGGATGCAAGGCTTGCTACACTTTTTCTGAAAAAGAGATCCTGACACCTTATGAAAGGGTTTCAGCTGCTTCAGAAATGATTGACACCAAAGCACAGATCTTCCTGACACCTCAACTGCCAGTGCTGGGTTAGATGTTCAAATGATGTTTCACACAAGCCACTGACACTTTAGTGAGTCATGCTGATCACACAGGGAGCTTGAATAGGAAACCCCAATTGCTCAGGGATCTTGGAAGTCCACAAACTGGCCTGAAGGCAAAAATTTCTTACTAACAGTGAAGCAGGAGGAAAAGGCCCCAGTACATAATCRGCACCAGAAAATGAAAAGCTCTCTTCTTTGATGGCTCCTGTCATATTGTAAGGATTCACTGAAAGTGGAAAGCTGCTGTATGGAGTCCTATGTGATGAGTTGCAGAAGCTATTGAGAGACAAAGTGGATCAGGTCAGGTTGCAGAGCTGAAAGCCATCCAGCTGACTTTAGGTATCGCTAGTGAAATAATGAGAGAAATGGCCAGCGCTTTAGCTGTGCACTGACTCATGGATGGCAGCAAGTGCTCTGTGGGGGTGTCTGTACCAGTGGAAAAAGGTCTAGTGGTGGTACAGAGGTAAAACCATCTGGGCTGTTAAATTGTGGCAAGACATTGATGCCTGGATAGAGAAGCTGGCTGTRAAAGTACCTGTAAATGCACACGCCCAAGAGTCAAACTACTGAAGAATGTCGCAACAAGAAACAGGTGGATCAAGCTGCCACAATTAAAGTGTYTCAGGTGGATCTGGACTGGCAACATAAGGGTAAATAATTTCTGGCTTGGTGGGCCCATGACGCCTCAGATTATGAGGGAAGAATGCAACATACAAATGGGCTCATATTCGAGGGGTGGATTTAACTATGGACTCTATCTCTCAGCTTATCTATAAYTGAAATGTCCTGCAATCAAGCAGGCCAAGTGGGTAAAGCTCCTATGGTATGGTCGAAATATAAATACGGAGAGATCTRGCAAATGATTGCATCATACTCGGGCAAATCTACCAAGGCAAGCACTACATTCTTACACTGGTGAAAGCAACCACCAGATGCCTKGAGATGTACCCTGTGCCTCACACCACTGCCAGGAGCACCATCTAGGGCCTTGAAAAGCAAGTCCTGTGGAGACATGATACCCCAGAAAGAAGTGAGTTGGAGCAAGGGGACTCATTTCAAAAATCACCTCAAAGACACCTGAGCCAGGGAGCATGGTATGGAGTGGGTATATAATATTCTGTATCATGCACCAGCCTCTGGGAAAATTGAACAKTACAATGGGCTGTTAGAAACCTGGTTGAAAGCAATGAATGGTGGGACCTTCAAACACTGGGATCTAGCGAAGGCCACCTGATTAGTTAACGCTAGAGCTCTACCAGTTGAGCTGGCGCTACCCAATCAAAACCTTCATGTACTGCAGAAAAGAATAAAGTACCTGTTGTGCATAAGAGGAGTATRTTATGGAAGACAGTTTGGATTGGTACTGCTTAGGCAAACGCAAAACCATCTGTGGGATTGTTTTTACTCAAGGACATGGGTGCATTTGGTGTATAATGTGGAGGGACAGGGAAATGTGGTGTACCTCAAGGGGATTTGGTTTTTGGGTGAGAACAGTCAGTAATATTACATTGTAGAATAATGCAATAATTAATTACTGAATGACACGGACATCCACTGTATGCCATAACTGCCATGGACAGTGAGGATAGGTGGCTCCGATGCACCAGGTGTGATGCATCTTGCAACCACCTGACAGCACACCAGCCCTCCTTCTGTGACAGACATCTAGGACTGATAGAATTCACAGTCATGAACTAAATGAACTCAGCAGYCATATTGGAGGGATTTGGTCATTGTCTGTGGAAGTGATACCTGTGCTTATGTGTGTATGTACATATATATATGTATACATACATATATATATATATCTATATATCTCTATATATATATCTATATATATACATATATATATATATATGTATGTATATAGTTGGAAGGTGTGGGATTTGGGCATTATATAGATGGCATACAATAARGGGTGGATAATGTCCTGGTCCTAGCAAGGACAGGGTTAATTTTTTGGTAATAACCAGGAGGGACATGGCTAGGACACAGAGGTTATTTCATACCACCTCATGTCATTCTTTGGAGACAGGGAAGGGCTTCCTTCTGGTTTGGATGGCGTGGTGGAAAGAGCAGTCAGGTGTTGTTGAGGTTTCCGTGGAGGAGAGGTTTGAGCAATCATATGTTACTCATTCATTTTTTGTTGTTTTTTTTTTTTTTTCTTATACACTTTTTTATTATTTTTTTTGTTTTTATTTTTTTTTTTTTTTTTTCACTGCTGTGTTTGGTAAATTGTTTTTATTTCGTCCCATGATCTTTATGTTTTGTGACTCCAATTCTCTTCAGCCTGCTTCAGGGGAGAAAGGGAGGGAGTACGGTCRAGCAGTGTGTCGTTTGAAGGGTTTCAGTGGGAACACTGAATTTGGGGATACTGTTTCTATGACATGACAGTGTCCTCACTATCAGTTGCTTTTTTAATCTTCCTTTCCCATTCAGTTTGGTATATTGTTTCATTGTTCTTTCACTGGAAAATGGAAAAGCAAWTTTTAAATATACTATTATAAATGGGTGTACTCAGGAGATTTGAGATAGTTTCAAATTAAGGGAGTCTTATTGAAGGACCGTTAGTGCCTAAGGAAATGGAACAGATCACAACAGAAATCAGTCTGAGATAAATTAAGTATTTCTCAAATAAGCTTTTTGAATGAAAAAAGAGCACATAGTTTTTCACTAATGCATGGATCATTTTAAAAGAGATAATGTTCATTGATCCCATGCTATTGTTTGAGATAAGTCTGAGGAATACAGTGTCTTCTTCAGCATTCCAGTATTTCCTAAACCAAGACTAAAGTGTTGAATTTTTTTACATATGTCTAAGCAAAAACTTCAGTGGTATCAGGCAAAAGTAATGATCTTTAAGATGCTTCACCTTCAATTCCAAAAGATTTAACTACTTGAAATGCATGTGTGTGTGTGGGGGGGGTGTTTCTGTTTGTTTTTGTTTGTTAATGTGGGGTTTTTTCTTTTTTTTTTTTTTTTTTAAGGAAAATGTAGTATTGTTTCTTGTCTTAGCTTTAGGGAATTTGTTAATCACATGTGGTGATGCAGAACAGATGCAACTTTTGAAAAGCTGACTGACATCTGTAAATGCATATAGGAATTTTCCAACACATTATAGCAGACTGCATTAATTCTTGATTATGGCATCAGAAGGTGCTGGAATTAGAATTCAAAGTTATGCTTAGACTTCATGGAAAGCCTATTATGTGTTATGAGCACTAATTTTCGRTCACTAGATATAGATGTAAAATATTACTGATTTTAAGAGGACAGATTCTCATAAACAATTACAGTTCTCTGTAAGTAAGCTATTTAAGGCTAAAATTAATTTGAAGTTAATTTTTAATTAAATTTAATTTTGAATTAATCTAGGTTAAAATTATCCAAGGCTCATACTTTGAAGTTCCTCTATTTTCTAATTCACTTTCTCCAGAGGAGGAACTCAGCATTATTATAAATGTTCTTATGCAAAAGACAGTACATTTTGAGTAAGTCCAGCAACTGTGCAAAGCAAAAACTTAAATTATGTATGAATGTATATAAATTTAAAGAAGATCTTTTCAAGCATTTTTGCTTAAATCATACAGTTAAATGGAATTATCACAGTTACTTTCATACCAATTCTACATTTTGGAGCAGGTCAGTTTCAATATCTCTCATCAGGGCTCTCTTAATTCTGTTTYTGTCCATTTTTTACTTCTGGGCAAACTTGCCTTTTTCATCCCTTATGATGGTGTTTCACCTTTTAGATGGAATTGCTTGGCATAGTGGAGATTGAGCATTTATTTACTGATTCAAGCAGTCGAGTTGTTACTCATAACTTACCTTTTGGTAATTTAAGTAGTGAATTTAAGTAGTGAATTAGGTAGTTGTATTTGACTTTAAGGAAGTAGATCCCTTTAACAGACAAGGATTTGTACACAATGTTCCTTTTAGTGCATGAGCAGTGCTGTCCAAAAAAAGAARAAAATACTATTTTATTTGGTATTGCAAATATGCTGTAGGAAATTACCTTTTTAAAATAAAACCTAACAAAGAAAAAAGCAACCTCTTTGCTTTCAGATAAGATAAAGATTACATGTATAGAGAATCTCCCAGCCTTTATAATGGTTAGGAATATGTGATTTGTATACAGAATACWTGAAAAGAAAGCATTTCTGGTATACGGGCTGAAATATTTCAGAAATTATTCTGTGTACCATGTAAATTGTCAGTGCTGATTGAGGTCTGGAATTTAAGATATCATGGGGTTACTATAATGGAGGCTAGATAGCAACAACTTAAGTCAGATTTTTCAAACCTGTAGTGAGAAAAATTTCATAACTAAGTTTTAATCCCAACTTTCAGAAGCATCCCCTGTAAGCTCCTACATCTTTATTATATTATTTGAGTAACTCTATGCTCTTCAATTGGCATTTTCTGTCTAGGATGCTTTTCTTAGTCTGCCTTTAATAAAAGTGATGCTTGTTATGTTTTTAATGCATTTCAGTAATATCTGTTTTATCATAAAATCTTGATATAATCAGGATAATATAATAAAGTTTTCAGTTCTGTGACTAAGGTTGTCAGAATTTTTACATATTCCTATAAAAATGCTGAGTGACTTTGTATTACAGTAGACTCAGTCAATTAAAATAGGTAAAATATCCATAGGTTTAGTCTAAGGGAAGGTGGTGTTAGAGAATAGGTGTATTTTGTTCACTTTTAGCTACTGAAATTCATACTAGATGTTTTTGTAGAGTTCTGTGTTATAACTAGGATGTCAAAACTACTATCAACTTCCTGAAGTTACTTAAAATAAGATCCTGTCATCAGTAGAGTAGGTTTTTCAAAAGTTCTGAAAGAGATCTAATCAGCTTGCAGGCTTGCTTTGAAAAAGTCTTCATATTCTTGTTATTTTGAAATGGCTGTGCTGAAATTCATTAATTTGCTAGGGATGAAGTCTGTATACAGGTTAGCATATGGATATTGCCAGATKTTGTGATTCTGACTCATAATGTACTGACAGTTGACTGATAGTGATGGAAACAGTCATTATTATTTTTTACATATATAGAAGTGTCCTGCCTTGTGTAATTTTAAAGGATTGAATAATGCATACCCTGTTTGTTTTAACATCACAGGTGTCTACAATAAATTGTGTGGCTGCTTTAATTAGCAACTAATATATACACTAATTTGTGCAGAATTGTAAGAAAATACTTTCTGATATAAAATGTTCCTTTCTAGATTAAGTGTTATCACAAAAAATACAGGTCAGCTACGCGTGATGTGATTTTTCGCCTTCAGTTTCACACTGGAGCTATTCAAGGACATGGCTTGGTGTTTGGCAAAGAAGATTTGGATAATGCCAATAAAGGTACTTGTCTTCTCTGATTGGTTGGATGTGTATATGTTGGGCTGTGCAAGCATGTACATGTGATGATCTTCTTCAGCACCTGTTTTCAAAATTATTCTKTTTTGTTTTCCTGTCTTATTTTTAGGGAAAGTGAGACTGCTTTGAGTTAGTTAAATTATAGTATGTAACACATGTAAGCCCCTAATGACAAGAAAAGTTCTTCAAGTGAGTTAACTTGTCAGAATAATTCAGATACTCCTACATAGTCCTYACCATGTTCTCTCACATTTGTAAAAATAACAGACATTTGTTTGAATGGTGACTCTCTTAAGTCAGCTTTGAAGRAAATAAGATGAGCTAAGTTGTTCCCTTTTCTGGCTGGTGAAAACAGTCATAGAGTCTGATAATGTGTCTGTGGCATAGTCTGAGTCTTTTAATATGCTTCAGAATATCAAAAAATTGACATAGTTTTCAGACATAATTGAAAATGTGTTGTACTAGTCCTTGTATTTTCTGAATAATAACTTCAGTTTTATTCTTACGTCTATATGCAGGATTGCACCTTCCTCAGCCTATGTTGCTAGCAAACTAAAATGAAGTGTATTTTCCTGCAGCACACAACATAAGGCTACCAAAAGTTTTGTRGTCTAATTCTGTGGTTTAGCCAATATGGGGAACATTTCAGATTTTTCTGGGTGTGTTTTCTTTATAAGCTGTGTCTGTCTATAGAGGGGGTTAGGTACTGTACATTTCTTCTGCTTTTGACTGTTCAGAAAGCAAGCAAAACTCAGGCTGGCATTTATGTCGTCTTTTTTTGGATAACTGAATAGCGCAAAGAATGTGACTTTTAAAAGCAGATCACTAAGTTGTAAGTGAGAAGGAAAGAGTGATGAGGATGTATAGATAGCTATAGAGAATCCTGATTTCTGAGTTCTCTGAAACTGCTCTCCTTGGAAACAGCTTGCTGAAATMCTATTCTTTGTTCTCAGATGACCGTTTCCCTGATTATAGCAAAGTGGAATTAGTGTTTTCAGGAACTCCAGAGAAAATTCAAGGTGAGCATACAGAAYCAAAAATATGCTTATTTTGAAAACTAAGCTTATTTAAAGATGCATTTTTTAAAAAAAGAAAAATTTCCTCTTTTATTCCACTTCTCTTGTAAAAAAATCTGAAATTTTACTTTGCCATTAAGATGTATTAGTTATTGGTTTAAATTTAAAAGAATTAATAAAGACTGCATTTATATCAGCATAAAAGTCACCAGATTTCATTTTAAAGATGTAACAGAACACTTGCTACAACAAGCAGAAAACATGTATGTATCTGTGAAAACATGGATAGTAGGTGGTTCGGCTCAGCGTAAGTGACAGTAGTGRCCTATTCCATAACCTTTATTGGATATTGTCATAATTGATTATGTTTGCAGGATTGAAGTTTGRACTGTCTTCAGTTTAGCATAAAGAGATACAACTATAGTTCTCTTGGAAATGCTTCTGCTTTGAAATTGGCTTGTAGGATATTCTGCATGCTTCCRAAATTCTATTTTAGCATGTTTAAGTTCTTACTGCAAGTAGCAATTATCAAATAACCTTAAGATCAGGCAGATCATTGCTGTTTAATTCTGCTAATGAATGTGTTCTTAGTCATTTTATGRTGTCCCAAAAAGTATGGATTCTGTCTGAGACTGATTGAAAACCCTTAACTGTCTGTCTCATGCATATTCCCATTCATTGTCCTCAGTGTCCTGTGAATTGCATGTTTTCCTCCTTTTTTTTCCACACAAGTTTGATAATTCAAAAAATTATGGCATCAGCCAGGAAGAAGTTGGATTCTGTACAGCTGAGCACAAAGATCTCACCCAGCCTGTTAGAAAACTGTATAAGAAAACCATTTTTATGAATTAATTTGTCTCACTTGTTCAGAATGTTTCTGTATGGTAAATGMTTGGAGACAGGCCAGCTGACATGTCTAAAAAAGGACCAAGACTATTTCAAGTTTCCCTTCCTTAGATGACAAATGAGAGGTGTGGTCTTTTTAAGAGGGTTCAAGCTGCTGGAAAGTAAGGCTCTAAGTGATTGGATGTTTGTATTCAATTGCTGTCTGAGGAATTTACTGACTAGGAAGAGCAGCTCACCTTTCTTACTGAACAAGTCAGATTTCTTTAAGAAATRTATTCAGCAGTCTTGGAAGACATTGAAAAATTCTTTAATTTTAGCACAATAGTGTATGATCCCTATATTTGTGTTTAATGCTCAGTTTGCACCATACGGTGCTTAGTACTAATACCAGAGATTCATGTGATCTTGTGTTAATTCTCTAAATCCATGACTAAGAAGTGTTGTGCCAGCTAATGCTTCCTTATTTACTTATATTAGTGATTAATATGTGCTAGCAGAGATCTTAGTTCTGAGAACAAGGATTGTGTATCAGARCATAGAATAGTAAGAGAAGTACATTATTACCTGACCACATGTTTTAAATGCTCTCAAGAAGAAAAGATTAATGAGAAAATCTGGAACCATACCCAAATAAGTCCACAGAAATAATTAGATTATATGCATGTATTCAGGAAATGTGATGAGTATGTATTAATTTCAGGAATATAACCTGATCTGTTAGRTTACTGGGGATACATGCTTTGAGGAGAAATTCCCATGCATCCAGCACTGCTAGTAGTGTTGGCTTTCTAACCTATAAATGGATTGGASAGTCTATATCCCAGTTTTCGGTGACACCCTGAAATACTTACTTACGATTTCTGCAAAATAATTTTTCCACATCTGAAAATACTATAGAATAACTACAGCGTATCAATAGTCCATCATCCTGCTGAAAGTGGGCTCATGTGTGAGATCAGACCAGGTTGCCCAGAGCTTTGTCCAGTCAAATCGTGAAAAACTTCGAGGGCAGAGGCGTCACAGCCTCAGTGGGTGGGCTATTCTAGTATCTGACTGTCCTCACAGTGTATTTATTTTTTCCTTATATTGACTCTAAATTTATCTAGATTCAAATTTTGCCTGATCCTTGTCTTTCTGCCTTGCTCTGACTTGGCTGTCTCCTCTATCGCCTTTAGGAAGCTGCTATCAGGTCCCTGTCAAGACCATCTGTTGTGGGTTAAGATTTCCCCTTTGTTTCCTTTCTTGGGGAATTTTTCTTTCCCRTTTTGTTGCTGGGATACACTGATTGCCAGGTCATCCTTTTGATGGCTGGGTGATTAGTGAAGACAATAAGACCTATGCCCCACCTAAACGATCTTTCTAAGCACTGGGAGGGAGTGTGTGTTTGTGTGGTCGAGGATGACTTCACTTCCTGCACTGCTTGGATGAGAGAAGGAGRTCAACCTGCTACCTGCGAGGGGAGAGCTCGACTGCTCTTTTTCTGCAGAGCCCAGCATCTCCGCTCGTTGGTTCCTCTTTTTGGTGCACTGTGATCTTCTCCCCTGTGCCTTGTTGGGGACCCCCTGAGATTCCAGCTTCAGGGGTTCAGTCCTGCTCCATCCCATCTCTCAGCCACGGGATTCTGCTCGTCTCTTTGCCGTCCTGGTGTTTTGTGCTGTCCAGAGGAGCACCGAGATTGGCGTTTCTGCTGTGAGTTTGCAGAGGAACTTTTCTCCATGCACCTCTGCCATTTTGTGTCCACCATTGGCGAYATGGAGATCTGAGCCAGCCGGGACCCGTGCTACAGCGTCCCCTGCAGCCGCCGGGGAATCATCGCACCCGCCCTGCCCAGCCGGGAGCCAACAGCGCCCCTGCTGACTGGGACTGTAACTGCACCAAAGGGGAGGGTGTGGGTGTGAAGCTGTCATTGGGTTTGGGACTGGGCTGGTTGTTGCTATTGTTGTTGCTTGTTTCACCTTTTTATACATATTAGTAAAAACTGTTATTCCCTTTTATCCATATTCTTGCCTGAAAGCCCGTGATTTTTTCAAAGCTATAATAATTCAGAGGGAAGGGGGGTCATATCCACCACTCCAAGAGGGGTCCCCGCCTTCATTGGCAAATACCTGTCTTTCAAAACAAGACACCAYCCTACCTCCAGACTGAATAAGCCCTGATCCCTCAGCCATTGCTCACAGGCAGAGTCTTTCAGTCCTGACCCTAGTCATGTCCCCTGAATTTGTTTCACTTTACAAATGTACTTGTATTCTGTAACTTTAAACTGGACATAGTCTAAAACATAACTGACTGTCATGTTTTTGAGAAAGAACATGGTTTCCAAGAATATAAGATTCCTGAATATTTAATAATAAAGTTAATAAATCTGCCTTGTGACAAGTGTCATCAGAAATCTCCACAGATATTTTTTTTCCAGGTTGTAGAGGAATACAGGACGATAGCATTCTTGTCCTAGTTGTATTTTTTTTGTTTTAGAAGTCACAGTGCATAATACTGCTGCTTTAGAACAATTTACAGTAGGACTTCCTTCTGTAGGTACAGCCAAAAGTTTGATAACTGAGGATTTATTTGTGCCCTAATCTAGACAGAGGAGAAAAAAAGTCTGTTTGATTTGTATCAGTATCAAAGCCAGGTCAATTCTTGCTGCTTATACTTTGCTTTTGAATCACGGGACTACACCTAAATTCTCCAATGTATCCATTTAATACCGGAACATTATTTAATGCTATGTTATGGGCAAGAAACATGGATTACTGCTGAAAATTCCAGGTATAATTTGGCAAGGCGTACTTAAATGCAGAAAACACATTGAAAGCCAGCTGTCTAGGCTCAGGTTCTGCAGAGCTGGCACCATTGGGGAAACTGAAAGGGACACGGTGTTAAAGTTTTCAGCTCTCCCTATTCATTGTTAGTGATAAATTGCTGTGGTATCAGAATAATAATCTGTATGAATCAGAATGAAACCTGTAGCAAAAACTAATTTTATCATTCCTTTAGTACCATACCTTTATAGATACTCATGGTTTCATTCTCAAAAGTTCTTTATCATGTCTGACCCTGTAGGGCTGGGTGGATCATCTGTGTTATTTGTGTTTAGGGATCCAAGTTATCAGCCTACCTCATAATCAAAATGCTCAAGAGAAAATTCCCTGAATGATAAAGCTTTAAAAAAACTTGTTTTATTTAACCTTTCTTCCCCTCTTGCTACTTCTTACATTTCAGAATATTACCATTTGGGGARCAAACTTCTGTCAGAAGGCCACATACATAAATCTGTGTATGTATATAATTACATATGTGACCATAATAATTTTTGGTCTCAAATGTGTGTTTCATTTTAGGATGTGAGCATCTTCAGAATGACCATGGAGTAGTAGTTGATTACAATACATCAGACCCACTAATACGCTGGGATTCCTATGAAAATATGGGCCCGGATGAGGAAGGTGAGTAATTTTGTCACATTAGAGCAAAGTAAAACCTTTAACAGCTGTTCTGAATGAAAGAAGAAAGGAGACATAATTTGCTGGAAGCTAATGCCACTGTACTGATGTGTTAAGTAGCTGTCTACCCTTCCCTATTTAGCATTAGGAGTTCTAATTYAGGAAGGAAAGTGTACTAGTAAAGTGAGATTCCTGTCAATACACGGAATAAACTGACATAGCTGATTGATACAACTTACTTTATTACTTGTAAATTTGTGTAAAGACCTTTCTTTCCTTTGTTCAGAATTTCTAGTTGGAATTCTAATATARAATTTTAAGAACAACAAAATTACATGGTGAGTTTGTAGCTTTTGGTTGCTACATTATCTGGAGTATTTCAGAAAATGCACTAGGCCGTTTGTAAACAAACAATGAAAGAAGTGCCTATTTGCATGTCTTCCCTCATAAATGTACCCAGTTTTTTAGRTTTTTTTTTCTGTAATCAGCTGGCAAATACATAAGATGAAAACCTCCTGTAGCTGCCTTCAGATTCGGACTGCAGTGTGGATGCTCTCCTGATGTTTTGCCTGAGTGAATGCTGTGCTTTTAATGGATACACTTTTCATGTAAGGACTCAGAATATTTCACCTGTGGCTGCATACTTCAGTTACACATGCAAGCCCGATATTGTTGCAAGTAAAAACTTAAGATAAGATATTGAATGGATGCCAAAGTTCTTGTTTTTGTACCTCTCCTGTTATGCAATGAAAGAAACACAAAGCTAGGATACTTAATTAGCTGCTCTCTAGGTAGGGTTTCAGTTGATATTAATAATCTGGATTTAGCGTTGACCGTCTGATGACCACATCAGTKAGGGCAGAAGCTTACTATGAGCTTGCCCTTCTTCCTCTTGCTCACTCGTATAGTAGGAGTATTTCCTAATGCACAGCAGACGCCAATCTACAGAAAACTGGGGGAATATAGAGGGTGGAAGGAGAACAGTCATTGCATGTGGCAGCTAGAGCACTTCACAGAGAGTCATCAGAGTTGGATGAGACTCTGCAGTGTTTTTTTAGAAGGAGTAACATGAGAGAGACTGAATCTGGACTGGAGGTGATGTCTTAATTCCTACCCATGATGTTTCCCTATAATTTATGATTCCTTTCCCTTCCTCCCCATATAATCCCTTCCCCCTTCCTTTGTATATACCTAGCCCTCAACAAACAATGTATTGATGTAAAATATTTTTTAATTGCTTAGATTGATTGGCTAGATGGGTGTGACCTTCCCATCCTCATGCATTGCATTGTAGGTAACTACATCAGTACAGGAAATTGAAAGCAGAGAAGTAGGCAGGCAGCACTATGTTGAATGATACAGTCTGTATGCTGCTCATGTCTTCTAGAAGAATTGGTCAAAGACCATTCATAAGTGCAGTTAGCTTGTTTGCCTGCTGTTCAGATGTCACATGTGCCACTTAATAGGTTTTTATATCTGATTTGTGTGCAGGTCTCTTTTTTAATTATCTGAGATAGAACAGAAATGTGATGTGTTAACGYAGATATTGAGAATTCCGTTGTAATCTGCAAAAAAATCACTTGAATTGAACCTAGAAAATCAACCATAWGAATAGATGTATCCAGTTACTCTTTTTCCAAGTAAATATTTATGAGGCAGATTGTTGCCCTATGATATTCCATAATGGAATTGCAGACAGAGCAATATCTCTGCATAGGCTGGGCCAAAGATCACAAGGAGCTAAAGAATATACAGAGGGAGAGCTATATTCTTCTCTTAAGGATGGGAAACTTACTTAACACAAGTTTAAGCTTCATCTGCTGCTTAAGGTAAATATAGTGCAGTTGGGTCATCTTCTGTGTAAGATTTATAAACGCCAAGACAGGCTTCTCTTTATGGTTTGTGCAGATGCTCAGTACCATGCTTATGCATTAAAAATGCATACTGCATCCTAGTTTTCACTACAGGTKAGAGACCATTAAGAGGAGATGCTGATTTCACATCCAGAATGTGATCAAAGTTAAAAAAGTTAGAATCTAAGGCCTTTAGCTATAAGCCTGAAGTCTGAGAGGGAGTCTATTCTACACTTCAGAAAATGTTAAGGTGCAAGACATCGTGCATTTGCATTCGAAAATGTGTGACAGTGGTGGTTTCTTTAAGATGCAGTGAAGTCTCATACAGAGTGCTTTTTTCAGTTCTTTACATTAGTTACAGTTCAAGTTAAACCCCTAGCCTTAGGTATGAACTTGTCTTCATGGTTTTATTTGTACCTATTTTCCCATGGGAATTTCAGTAGGAATAGTACAAAATGTTAGTGTGACAGATGATTCTTACAGTTATACACCTTTTTGTTAATTAAAAAAAAAAAGTAGGCCTTTGAAATGGCTTACCAAGGTGGTCAGGATGGCTACAGCATGGCTTTGTGAACATGAGCTGCTTTATAGGTATATGTGTGTGGATTAGCTATTCCCAAGTTGATGTGTTAAAATAGAAATTAGAAATGAATAAGATGGTAGTATCTCTTTTGAAATGGTACAACTATCTGGCTTTATTACCAAAAGAGCAAAAGATGGAAAGACATGATAAAAGAAAAATATGCACAAAGTGTCTTGATTTGCTGGCATGATATGGTATTATGGACATAAGCAATTGCCATTTACATGGTATTGAACTTTTTGTTAATACAATTGTGTATATAGATGTTGCATGTAGCCAGGTTATGGAGTTTGCTATCTGAATTTAGTTCCTGATCCCTCATTTTTAATATTCTTAAGGAATTTTGACAATTGGAAAGCAATAAATTATTTGCGTTTCTTCTTATAAATACTGTTTCTTTTCAGATCCTTTGGGAGCTGGTCCTCCATAAGAGATGGAAAATTATATAAAGTTCTTAATTTTCAATTTGTATCAGATTTTCTCCTCCTTGAGCAGTACATCAGCACCAGAGGCTTTTGTTACGCTGATATGRAAGTATGCGATGGAGTGTAGGATTGGAACCAGAGGAATCCGATCTTCCTACTGCRCTGTAGAAGTCTGACATAGTTGCCATTGCTTTTCCTGTATTTTTGAAGTCAGGAAGGACTTTTGCGATAGGAAGGAACATAAATTACTTTTGATCTTTGTGAGCACTCTTTTTTTTTTCTTTGAAGTATCACTTAACATACAATAGATTCATATGGATTTCCAGAACGTTGTTCATTTGTTGCAAAACAGCACGATGTAACACAAATGTAGTATCTTCCAAAATCTCTCTCTAATACAGAATGACAAATAGTTTTGAAAAAAGCTCCCCCCAGCCCAAACCAGAGGGATGAGGTAAATGGTAAAGGTTTGACTTGTCTTTTGTTGAGGTTTTTTTTTAGTATTCAGTGATAAGTTCCAGGATTTTACATGGCATACTGCATAAGAGATACTATTGTTAAATACTTCCCTCCTGCTGAAAATGCAAGTCTCTTTTGAATTGGAACCATGAGTTGATGTGAAACCTGCCAGGAGATCCTATAAAATCCTGGGATCTGAGGTATTCTGAAAGTTAAATCAGATTAAAAAAGAGAGATACTAAAATAAATAGATATTAAAACAATATATATTGCCAAAGAACATAAAATAATTTTAATAGAAAAGGTGAGTTATTGGAAGAACAGATGAATGCTCTTTCTTTTTCATTGTCTGACTGCTTTCTGATAGCATACTAAAATTATTCTAGAGAAAAAATTACATTTGTGTGTGTGGCATTCAGTTGGTTGAGATACAGGATTTTAATTTTTTATTTTTAACAAAGAAAACTGGTAAACCCAAAGTTTACTGTTGGCCAAAATAATATTTGTTTTAGTTTGAGTGAATTCAGTGGATTGGCAACAGAAATACATGTGATTCTTTGTTCAGTGTTCCATTTTAAGACATTTCTCTTATTTTAACAACCACTAAATCCCTCTGCACTCTTTTGTCTTCCACCTCTACAGTCTGTGGAAAGAGAAGCACATATGCATGTTAGAAATTGCTTAAAATGACAAATGAAGGGCTTTGATTCAGTCTTTATGAAGCAGACACTTAAGTTTCTTTCTCAACAACAACTTGCTGTTTGTTTCCTAGCAAAATATGTTTGCTTGCTCAGCAATGTTTGATAATTAGAACAGAAACAGCTTTGGCAAAAAATTGATGATTTAAATTTAATCCAAATAGGGTAGGGCTGAGTGAATCCAAATTCCTGTATCTCAAGAGTGTGGCTTTGTGAATTTTCTAGCCTTTTGTAAGTGTAATCAACAACAATTGGTCWAAAATTGCCAAATATTGGTAAACTGGTTTATTCCTGCTTTTTTTCTTTCCATAAGGKAAAGTATCTCAGAAGTGTCTCCATGTAGGTAATTAATGTCTCCATGAAGGCAATAAATAGCCAACATKCTGGTATGCACCCATGTCATGTGATGAGATGGGATGTTTGACTATTATTGAAATTATTTTCTCCTCTTCAATACAAAGTAAATAGCTATTCAGTAAGGAGGTGCCCTCTTATGTCATTAAACACTTGTTTTTCCCAGAGGGCCCCCACAGTATTACAAAACTCAAAGGTTGAGGTAAAACTGCTTGGTTTTGGTACCTTAAGAGGAATGCAAATGACTACCAAAGAAAACGGTAGCTTTGATACCATTTCTGGTGAGTGAAGCTGAATAACAAATTCCTAGTGAATAAATGTTGATTCCAGGTTTAGTCACCAGTAGGATGCCGTATTTTTTTGAGACAAAAAGAAATTTGGTAGAAGGTATGGATAAAAAGATGTCCTCCATCAATTCCCCTCTATCTGACTGTAAAAATAGAGAAGTTTATAGAAGATAGACCAATTTACACTACAAAATGCTGCCAGCTTGAAACAGTATCTGAAACATTGTGGAGTGTCTGCTTTTAATTGATTTTTCTCTGCGTAAACTTAATTCTTCTATTTGCTGAAGTTTAGTATATTCTGTTTTTTAACATAAATAATCTACTTAATGTACTAGTTAGTCTGCTTAATCATGAGGCTGACAAAAAGAAAAAAATGAATATAATGGTTTCTTTTGCATGTTAGAAACACTGCATGCAAGCATAGGATTACAAGGTTTCATTTCTAAGTGTGCAGCAATAGGCTTTTCCTTCTTCATTAAAACATCATTAATTGTAACAGTACTGTGTCTTAAATTTTTTGTACCTCAGTATGTTAGGGAGTAAATATAATTTCACCCAGGTGTTTTCAAGATTATGCTTGATAAGCGAAGATTGATATAGAATGTATTTTCTCTAGACTCGTGCATCGGGGGTTTGGGATTTTTGGTTGTGTTTGCTTTTGGGTTTTTTTTTTTCATTACCAAAAAGAAAATTATTGTAGTATTTTGGATAGGTCAGATGGAAGCCAACAGTTAAGTGCAGCTAGGGGCCAGACTTTAAAAGGATTTACTGATTCAAAGTTACTTTTTTGTCTCTTTTTGGAATATGTCATAAGATATACTGAACACTTAATTGAAAGTCTTGGGTGTTTGCTTAAGTGCTAAGCTGAGCTTCAGAACTTCGCCTGTCTAGTTCTATTGAAATATARTTTTTCCTTTTATCCTACATTTTTACATCAGGTCTATTTTCTGGTTTTCAGGGAATAGATTATAGTACTATTGTAATTTAATTTTGYATCTTTATTATTGGTGGGATTAAAAAATGAAAAAAGAAAAAAAAATACTTCTACATTTAGTTGTATTACCCTAAGAAACTTTTATTTCTTTTGATTTTTAGTGAGCAAATTGCYGTAATTACACTCTGCACCCATAACTAAGAATCATGTGTGGAGCAGGGTGTGTTAGGGTTACCACACTTATTAACATAATTTAAAAAGTGAGATAATATGAAAATGCTCTTCTAGAACATAGGAAACTCAGCAGTACATCAGAGATGTATAGGTATGCTTAAAAGTTGGTAGAAGGTTTTTGTTTTCATATAATATTTGCAGTTCATAGCTATCCTTCCTGGTTTAGGAAGGGGGACTTCGGTTTTCTGTGAAACATTTGTTTTGAGTTCTGTTAGGATTCTTTAGTTCATTAATTAAGAACTCTTAAAAAAATTGAATCAAATTACAATAATTCTGAAGTCTTCCGAGGTGAAA
The DNA here is from genome assembly GCF_030028575.1 of Malurus melanocephalus. Classification (NCBI taxonomy): domain Eukaryota; kingdom Metazoa; phylum Chordata; class Aves; order Passeriformes; family Maluridae; genus Malurus; species Malurus melanocephalus. Next base: position 1,104,462 of record NW_026623311.1, read on the forward strand.
CTGGGGCGGCCAATACATATACATATACATATACATATACATATACATATACATATACATATACATATACATATACATATACATATACATATACATATACATATATACATATACACATACACATACACATACATATGTGCATGATTTCATATATATAGAAATACTTGTTGAAAGAAAGTACACATTTATAAGACTTTTTGTCATACTGTTTTTTCTGTGGAAAGATAAAACAAGCTTGGCAAAAGAAATCAAACTTAACAACATAAAATGCTTTGACTGATACTTGATCTCCCACCAAGTAATTTGGAGTGAAAGCACAAATTACAARCATTAACAAATGGACAATGCAAGCAATTATAGTCTCGATCTAAAAGTTCCATTGGTTCTCACACAGCTCCAGCTCATCTGTTGGTAGGCTCCTATAAAAAAATGTAAAAATGCAGCCCATCACAGACTGATATTAAAGCAAAATTTTCTTGTAAGTAACACAACGTGACAGAACCTTGCGTGAAGAAATGGTTATAACAGCTAGGCGTGAATCTGCATCTAGGCAGTGTTCCTGCTCCTAAATTCATTCTAATTACCTTCAGTGTAGGGATGTATGGAATTYGTAGAAAGAGAAAGGAAACTTCCCCGGCAAAGTATGCCTTGAGTGAAACAGGTTGTTAACTGCATCAAATTATTATTTAGGTGGGGTTTTAGCTTTTATTCTTTGTTTTGTCACACAGTTTTTCAGTGGGCTTTTCAGTTTTCTCCAGCTGATTTCATATTTGTCCRAGGGAGTGAGATTGCTTTTAAAACTTTTGCAAGACTTGCAATCTGTAGATTAGGGAGTGCTTTAGGCATTTAAACTGCCTTTTTTCCCCCCAGTTTTTTCAGCAGGCTATCACCCTGGAGCAATTACCCTTATCAGTTTCCTAGATCACATTCGCTCCTTTTACTCCAGTGGTTGTAATTTTGCTCTTCACCCAGTCTTTTTGGTATTCCATTGCATTTTATTGACTGGATTTCAATTTCACCAGGCTTATGGCCAAATTTTGATTTTTCRGTAGCTATACGTGGCACTGTTTGGTAGTATTTTGCTGCCCCTTGCCAGTTTCAAGTCAGGTTCGATGTGCTACTTCCTTGTTACCAGATCTCAATGAAAACGTTTTGTTCTTTAGCAGAACAGTTTTGTTACATTCTCTCAATTTCTCTACTAAACGGAGAAAGTTTGAGCTATAAGACCATGTTTCAGAGAATGTTATGGGTTTTAAAACTTCAGTTTTCCCTGTAAAATTCTGTCTCATTTATATTTCAAAGCTCTCTGTGAAGCCTTTGATAATCAAGTTCAGCAGCAGGTGATGGCTTTGCCTTTTTTAACTCTGGCCCCACCAGCCGGGTAGTGATTCAGGCAGCAATCGCTTGGATGTTACACCAATTATTTTTGTACTCCATTTTGTACTCCATTTTGTCCATTCCTGGAGGAGATGGCCTGGCACCAAATTAATTCAACAAARTAAACAAAGCTTGTGCATTATATTTTATGTTACTGCAAACGTTGGAGTGATTGTTCCCAGAGGTTTCCCTGCGTAAAGCTAATTTTCAAAAGTTTACTTCTCTCCCTGGGAAGGTGTCTCTTATACCAAAGCAAATGTAACCAAAGTTACTACAAAGTTGCAAACACTGGAGAGAGGCGCCCCTTAAAAGAATTTTCGAATTACACCTCCAGAGCATCTTGTGTGTCACAAAGTTACAACGTGCACTTTACTTAAAAAGAGAAAAGCAAAAGAGTCAGAGAGGGTCAGACAGGTAGAAAGGTACCTTGTTTTCTTTTTCTGAAATGATCCATCATAAAAATTAGCAATTCATTGACAGGATACCCTTAAAACAAGAGCGTTTGTTCCAAAAAATCAATCTGTGACACCAATTAAAAATGTCATGAACCAACGTAAACACAGAAGAGCCAATAAAACTAAGTCTCTGTGAATAAAATGGGTCGAACCTAGAAAGGTTCAAAATGTACCATTCTACTCCCCTTCAAATGGGTGCGGYTCTTCTGGGGTGGGGGACCCCATGGCTGGGCTTGTCTGCACAGCCAAGGATGGGTATTCACTGACACTGACCAGAGGCTTTTTCACCACTCACTCAAAACCTCTCCTCCTACCCCCTTTGGTGTAGGGGTCTGTGCAAGCCTGCCAGCAGATAAACCGGGATTGTGGTCTCCACCCTGAAGGGCTAGGCTTGATCTTCCTGTGAATGTGTTCTCCTCCCCCARCCCAGGTCTGAGTCACTTTATCTTATCTCCATAAACTTGCAGTCCAGGGCCTCATTCAGAGTGCTGTGGTCTTCCATGCAGCTTTTTTTTTTTTATTCAGTTTTGCTATAATAAGGCAAAAGTCCTTAATAAAAATGTTTAAACCATAAACAATAATATTTCAGTCTCCAATTGTATGTGCTTGTTTTGAATATGTGTAGATCATGTTCAAGTCCTTTTCTTTTTGACAAGAAATACTATAATTTTTATCACATAGAGCTACCCCATATTGCTTCTACTATTGCTCTGTTACTTGAAAATAAATTACAAGTGAGTCCCAATGCAAAATCCTTGAATTTCAATTAGTGAGTTAGAAAATCAAAGAGCTCTGCTAAACTTATGTGTACCTGAATCTCCCTTTTTTATATGTGTAGTTGTTTAGAAACACCTGAAGATCAATTTATTGTGCCATAGCATGGTGGAACGATTTATTACAAAAGGCAGTACTGTGGAACTACATGTTCCATACTTTGCAAAAGGAGTAAATTCATTATGCTGACTTTTTTTGACAGCTCTTTTAAGCCTTTTCACTGTGGTTCAGTGCAGTTTTCAGCAACTATAGAGAGTCATCGATGTTCTTCCACTGCTTTATATTTAACTAACCATAGCTAACCTTTGCTGAAAGCCTAGTAGTATAATAAGAGAAATGCCTCAATTCATGTTGTGTGTGCTGTTTCAGCTGTTAAAAAGAATAATCATGAATTCTGAACCTCAGCATTTGGAGTATGCACTTGCAAATTATTGAAGTACACCTGAAGGTGGGCTTTGTTTTTGGTAGGAATGCAGGGAAATAGTTAAATGTAGTTTAGTGACTTGGAATACCCTTAAACTTTGCATGGTGTTTTGTACTTGTGGCAGCATTTCTGTACCATGTTTTGCTGCTTATCCAAGCACAAGGTACTTCAAATTACATCTTTGCTTAAAATGACTGAGGAAAGTGTGCAGAAGTGGAATCAAGATGACACAATTGCTTCTGTATATTGGGTGGCAGTTGTAAATGTGTAAGTCTATTCTTTGTACTTTGGATCATGTAACAATTTTATTTTCTTCTGATCTCAGGTGGGCAAAAGTGGGATGATAAATTAAGGATGACTCTCTAAGGATGAGTCAGTGCTGGCTGATTGCCTGTGTTCCATACTGGCTGGACAGCAGCCAGCCTCTGGTCTAGAAGCTTGTACTTTGTGAAGCAGTTTTTTCTTGCTCCAGTGTACTTGTGAAACCATTAAAGTACAAATGTGATCCTTTTGAATGGGAAATACATCTTAACCTTTACACAGATAAAAGTTCTGTGGAGTCTTGGATGTCCTCTTTTCTCCTTCTTGAAAGATTCTAGGTTTAAGGACCTCGTGTGATCCTGTGTGTTCTGCTTGTTAGCATTTTGCTAACAACAATCCCCTTAGTAGTTTTCCTTTTGGAGTGTTTGTTCACTTTTTTTTTGGTGATAACATGCCTTGTTTTCTTCATCCTCCTTTTTTTTTTTTCTGCTGCACTCAGGGACTTGAGAAACCTAGCAAACCACACAGTTTCCTGATGTCTTAACTACTGCTCTTTCATGTTGGAAAACTAGTTTTGTTGTTTTTTTTTTTTAATGCAACACATATATAATATCATCATTTGCTTGAGTATCTTGGATAGCCAGGTTAAGGAAAAAGTGATAGATGACTTAATACACTTCTGCTTCCTTTCTAGTTAAATACTGTTACCCTCAAATGAAAATTTTCAAAAAACGCTTTAAAAACTTATTAAAAGATTGCCAGATGAATGTTTATGAACCGGAAATTGATCTCACAGCCTTGCACCAATTTATCCTATCAGGACCTACTTTTTATGTCACTGTTTGAGAGTTGCACTAAAATACAGTTTTAGATCTCCAAGTTTTACAAAGCACCATGACTAGGCAGTGCCAGGTTCTAAGATGATATGGATTCATAATCTATATTTTGTTTCCAAAACTTTTGATCAGTTCATTGTGATTGTTTTTTTTTTCTCATGACCCTTCTCTGCCACTTTGCACCAGTCCAGGTATCATCTGTACTTGAAACACTCAGCATAAAAACTTCRAAGAGGTAGTATATTGTAGCTCTGCTTGCAGAATTTAAGTCTATATCTGAAGTGGATCAGATTGGTGCACCCAGTAATCCACTTGTCCTCAGATGTGCGAATGTGCACCTAGTCAGAAGTACCTAGTAYTGCAAAAGGTGATGCATCCCAGAACCTGGTACTGATACCAGAAGAATCCAGACTGGTTGAGTGATATGGTTAGAGAACATGGAACACATCCATGGATAGGTTTACCCAGTGGTTGTCCCAAAGCATTCTCGTGATGGAGCACCACTAAGAGCACCATATTGGTCTATATCTAGAAAAAAAATTGACGAACATGGTGACTTGTCTGAATGAATGGGCTGCAGGTAAACTTATCCATAGGATAAGTTAATTTATGCAGTGATGCTATTATGCTGTCTGTGTTTCTTCTGCTAATCTAGTTAAGTGCAGGTGTCAGTGTTGAGCCTCAGCCAGTATTCAAGCATGCTGAGTGTTAATGGTCCAAAATCGCAGCATGTACATGTTACTCAGGCTCATGAAGGAGCAAAAGAAGCCAGTAATCGAAGCAAGGAAAGCAGTTGGGAATTTTTCCTCACAGAGAACCAATATGCAGTGAGATTAAATTTGTATCTTAAGTGAGACTMATCAGTTTGCATCAGGAGTTTTTAATATACTTTTTTGTTTCTTCTCATATCTTTAAGGCAAATTGTCTTGGGTTGATTTTTGTGCCARTTCTGTTATGTATTCCTATTCCCRTTGGCTTGTAAAGGTGTTTGTACCTTTAAATGCAACCCGGAAGAAGGAGCAGGAGCTGCTGGGAAGGCAGCGYGRRCRGTTTAAAAGCTGGTGCTGCCACGCAGCCGGGGCTTTTGGAACTCAGCTCTTGATCTGCTCGGSGCTGCGGGAGTCCTTGCTCGCTGAGTGCAGYGGAGTTACATTGTTGCCGTTTTCAGCTAGCTCAGGTTTGTTTGCTTCGGCAGCTTTCCGCGGACAGACCCCCTCTGCGGCTCCTGCGATTCGGCTCCTGGAGCAATTTGAGACCGGTGGGGAGAAAAAAAGCCGTGCAGCTCATCTCATCCGGGATTCCGGAAGCCAAGCCGGCAACAGAAACACACCGAGCCCTCCGATCCATCCACAGTGAAGGAAGGACTGTAATACAGGGGTTTTTTTGGGTTTTCTTTTTGCCACTGTTACGGGAACGGCCACGTGGGTTTTATCYTTTTCGTTTCTTTTCCCGGGGACGGAAGTCACCATTTTGTCCGTGCCACATGGCGAGCCGGAGTTTCACATCGGCGTTCCTGGGCTTTTGAATATCTAATGGTTACTTTTTATCTGTGTCCTGTGGACACTGTGTTTTGTTAATAAACTACCTTTTTTCTCTTCACTTTTTGCCCAGCATCTATTTCTTATTGGTGGGGAAAAATTATCAAGTTTTTTCACTTCAGAGGAAACATTTCTCTGTAACGTTTTTCTCTGAAAACATTTGTCTCAAAACCAAGACACAAATGCAGAGTGTTTCCAATTTAAAAACAATTGTTCATCACCACAGAGGAGAGAGACGGTTCTCTGGTTCTCAGAAAGTACTTCCAGCATAGCTTGTGTTGTGTGCTTTGTGTCTTTATCTTTTATGACTTATTTCATGTGCCACCATTTACTGAAGAACAGCAAAACTTGAACCAAAAAGTGTGTACCTTCTGAATTAGGCTTGGACTTAACTTTTAACGCCTACATAAACAATGAACGGGTGGCTATATTTTGGGGATACAAGAACCACTTATATCCTTTGTTCAACTGAGAAGTCACTAAAATGCTGATAGTCCCTGAACTAGAAAATGAACATTGTCCAGGGGTACAGCTGTCTGGTGGTGATGTATGTGTACATTTGRAATAATGTTTAGAGCAAAAGTTTGTGGCCTGCTCCGTGATACAGCTGTTACTAAAGGAGGAACTAACAGGTTCGCYCCCCCTAATTTGAAGTGATTCCTTTCAGAGACTGAGAAGGTAAAGCCTTCTGAGATCTGTGAGCTTGAGAGCAGCAGCTACTAGATAAAAATAAGTTACTGCTGCACGACTTCCAGAAAGCTTTTCCTGCCTGAGAACTCTGGTAATACACAAATTCTTGACGATGTGGATAATTGTCTAGCCTGATTGGTCAGTGGAGGAGAACAACTTTTTCTAGCAGCTCTTTTTTTTCAGGAAAAATTATGTCAGTGATCTAGAAATTGGAATTCACTCAGTTTTGTTTGGGTATTGAAACAAAGTGTGAAAAGAACCACTGTAAGGGAATACACGTTTCCTGCCCTCCTTGACTGCAGTAGTTCAGATTTATTGAACATGATTGTCTCCTCCAATTCCTCCCTTGCATTTACATTTTCATTTGGCTTTTCTGGCTGATACAAGTTGCATTATTCTTTAGCAAGGCTTCTTACCTCCAGGTACAGAAACAGTGGCTGCAGCTCAGATAGCCGGAGTAGAGATATCTCTGGCCTTTTTAAGCTAGGGGATTTGCCCTAACTTTGGGCTTTTCTAAGTGCAGAGTTTTGCTTAAAGAATATTAGTTGATGTAATTAAGCTAGTGATGGACTATCGCAGAAAATTCCTGGTCATGCATAGTAAACAGGTAAGAAGCTTTGTTGTGGTTCAAGAGCTGGAAATACAAACCACATGTATTTCTCTTCGGATTTCATAGGAATTATACAGGAAGATTTTGTAAGGAATGAAGGCCTGTCTTTGTTAGAGAGGGAGAAAGGAAGAGACAAGCACACATAAAAAGATTCAGCTTCAAAAGAATGCAGCTCAGGACTTGTCCAGGTTTGCCTGAAGGGCAAAAGTATTTATTTATGAGGTTTAAAAAAGATAATCCAGATTGTCTGTGATGTTTCCTGTGGCAACATGAACAAGGGTAGAGTTTGAAAAAGTTTGTATTTTCAATTGTCTTCTTTTTGTTCAGGTGCACTGGATCAGAACAGCTCTTGCTGAATTTGTAATGTTTGAGTTTACCTAGATGGCCTTTATTTGTGGGTGTTTTCCCAAGTTGTAAATGGACAGCAGGTAGCTGTGGGGACAAGTCAAAAGGCTGAAAGACTGAAATATTTTTAACTCACCAGCCTTCCTTTGGGTATTTCGATTTCAAGGAGAGAGGTGCCAGGAGACAGGCTTGGAAAGATGCCACTAAATTTGGTATGTGTTGGTATTTCAGGTCCTAATTTTTAAGTAAGTTGTTCTTTGTGTATCAGATATTGGAGTGAAAATAAATWCATAACCTCTGCTCTGAGATTTTCAGTTATAAGAGAGGTCTCTGGTACTGGTGTGTGTGTGTGTGTGTAATTCAGATTCAGGGTGGGAATGTTGTTGGTCTTCAGTCTGGGTGGTTCAGATAATTGGAACAGCTCTTAGGACAAGTGATCAGCTTGAAGGAAAGTGGACCCCTTTGTTTGGTTAATTAAATTCCAGCATAACTTAGGTCACCTCTGTTGTGATCTCGTTTTTTGACAGCTGTGTTACTCCTCATGCATTTTACAGTGTTCTTGCTTGGAAAAAATGAGAGTAGGGATTGAGTTTTGCRTGGAGATGAGGTATTGAATTTATTAGGCCTCTGCAGTATCATTACTTAGCAAAAAGCACAGAATAGAATGTTGCTCTGCTGTTATATTTTCTCATTTTCTTTTGTCAGAAATGTTCTCTGCCTATATGCATAGCTTCACTTTTACTATTAAGTTGGTTATCATCTTTTTTTGGGAAAAACATGGATGAAGGCCAGGGTAAAGTGAAGTCCAAAAATCTTAGTGCAGAGGTATTCTAAAATTTTGTTTAAGAAAAAGGTAGAATAGGAAATAAAAGTGTTATACAATGGAAGAACAACTACAAACTCTTGTATTTTGTAGGTTTGTAATATTTGAATAATTAGTTTGTCTTAGTTTTATGAGCAAACAAACCATGTATGTATGTAGTTTTTATGTATTTCTGGTTGTATATATTTATAGTTTTTATATATATCATTTAATAAGACCAGCTACAAGGTTCTGCACCTGTGTTTGGGCATCCCCAATATCAGTACAAGTTAGGCAATGAACAGATCAAGAACAGCCCTGCTGAGAAGGACTTGGCAGTGGTGGTGGGTGAGAGGCTGGTAATAACCCAGCAATGTGCTCTTGCAGCCCAGAAAGCTATGTGTCTTGGGCTGCATCAAAAGCAGCGTGGGTAGCAGGGCAAGGGAGGGGATTCATCCCCTCCACTCCGGTGAGATCCAGCTCTGGGGTCCCCAGCACAGGGGACATGGGCCTGTTGGAGCAAGTCCAGAGGAGACCACCAAGTTGTTTGGAAGGATGGATGGATGAATGAATTTCCTTATCTCTGTGAGGAAAGGCTGAGAGAAATGGGTTTGTTCAGTCCAGAAATGAGGGGGTAACCTAATTGCAGCCTTCCAGTACCTGAAGAGAGCCCCAAAGACAAACGGAGAGAGACTACTTACAAGAGTATGTAGTGACAGGACAGGCTTTAACCTGAGCGATGAGAGATTTACATAAGATATAAAGAATACATAGAGACTGGAGAGACACTGGAATGAGCAGCCCAGAGAAATTGTGGATGCTCTGTCCTTGGAAGTGCTCAAGACCAGGTCAGATGGGGCTTTGAGCAACCTGGTCTGGTGAAAGGTGTCCTCTGCTCATGGCAGGGGGGGGTTGGAACTAGACGATGTTTAAAGTCCCTTGCAACCCAAACMATTTTATGATATATTCTGTGATGATAGCTAAAATTAAAAACTCCAAACAACTCTGYGAATTAGAACATAATTTTGTTATGTGCAATATACATTGTATTTTCACAATTAGAAGCTTAGTTTCAATATCGAGACTCCTCAGGAACAGCTGGATTTTTGTTTAGCTGTGAGTTTCATTCTTTCTTACCGATTTATAATGTAGAGTGATATTTTTTTGGCTCCTAAGAAGGCAGCTGTCTCCTAGAGGAAATTGTCTAGTTGCAAGTAAAGTGTTTTGATCCACAATCACAGTTGTTACATTGTGAAGTGTAGTAATATTGTATCAATTTAAATTCAGAGCCAAAAATCAGCGGGTCCCAAACTCTTCTGTTTCTCACTTCACTTGTAGACACATAACATGGCTTCTCAAATTCTAGCAAAAATATAAAAAATAATGTCTGTCAGGCTCACTATCCTACTTTTGATCAATGAGACCTCTGTTTGCAAAACCAGTATTTCAAGAAATTGCCTTTAGGATTTTTGAAACTTGATAGTGGACCAGACTTTGAGCACTGACATTCTTTTTCCTAAAATGGTGTCCTGGTACCAACATGGTGTGGCCTGGCCCTGGGACTTGCTCAGGCTTCATGCTGCTGACAGAGTTTGCAAAATTCACTCAAAACCAGTTTCTGATTGTGAAATACAGCTTTCTGAGTTGCTATTTTTGTGAGGCTAGGAAAACCTACTTGAAATAACCTCTGACAAAGTGGAGCCTCTGTCTTGAGCAAAAGCCACCAGGGAAAAGAGAACCTGGCTTGGGTGTTCCAGCGTTTTAAAGAAAACCTGGCAACTCCCACCTCTGTTTCCAGCCATGGTACTGGATCCTAAAGAGATAGTAACAATCTTGGGCACAGATAGCTGTGGAATACAATAACACTTTGGATTACCCTGGAAAGATACTTTTAAACTTACTTAAAAGCAATCTCATAATCCTTAAGTAGTTTAAGACTAAGGTTTGTACTAACACATGAATGCAGTGCTTAATTTTCTGTTTGTGGGTTTTGCTGTTCTTTTTTTTTTTTTTTTTTTTTTTTTTTTTTTTTTTTTTTTTTTTTTTTTTCCTAAATGAAATTTTAAGTAGCTATACTAGTCTCTTCTTTGGGGTGGAAGCTGTACAGTTCACAGCTGGAAGATACCCAAAAATTTGGGGTTGTCTAGCATTCCAAGCAAGATGCAGAATAAATTTATTAATTTTACATTAGTGGAAGAAATACTGCACAGGGTTATCTCTGAATCTTAGAGAGCGCAGATGTGCAAGATACTTGCGTCAGTAGTCTATTGTTAGTCTGTCTATTTTCTTTTCTGTACTTCTGTCACTGTGCTTGGATGGTACTGTGTGACGGTACTGGGGGACTAAGGGAAGGAGATACACAGTTTTCCATTGCTTCCATGGCGTACTTGAGAATTTGAGAGRTTTTTTTTGTACTTACCATTTCTGCAAGGAGAACCAAATTTGCATGCTAGAATGTTTGAGCTCGTGTGAGGTATTGTATTTGGTCTGGCTGAGCTGGAGTTACTTTTCCTTTAGCAGCCCTCACAATGCTGTGCTTTGCATTGGTAGCTGGAAAGGTGTTKGTAACACACCAGTGTTTTTTCTATGGCACAGCATCAGTGCTGTCTCTTTAACATTCTCTCCTTCCCTGCCCCCATTAAGTGAGCTGGGAGTGTGCAAGATCCTGTGAGGGGACACAATTAGGCTAAAATAGCTGACCCAAATTAACCAAGGGTTTATTCCATACCATATGATGTCAGCTCAGATATAAAAGCTAAAGGAGAGAGGAGGAATGGGTGGCATTCATATTGTACAATGTTTGCCTTCTGGAGCAACCACTCTGTGTGCTGAAGTCCTGCTTTCTGGGATGTGGTTGAACATTACTCTCTGATGGAAAGTAGAGATTGATTTTTTTTTCCTTTGCTTATGTGTGTACAAACTTTTGCTTTTTTCTTGCTTTAATAAACTGCCTTATCTCAACCTACTAGTTGTATTCCATCTTTTTTTTTTTCTCTCCAATGTCCTGCTGTGAAGGGAAATGATAGAACGGTTGAATGGGTACCTGGTATCCAGCCAAGGTCAACCCACTACAATATTTAGGCTGACTAGCAGGGTTTACAGCACTGAGCCTAGTTTTGAGTATCAGAATGTTTAGACAGGAAGGCTTTCTAAGTCAAGTGTACTAGTTCTGTACTTACTTCACTGCATTCCATTTCAGACCTGTAACTTTTTCAAGTCTGTTTTATGTCAGGATATAAAACTATTCCAATTAAAGCAGGGTTTCATTGTTTCCTAGTTTTTAAACTCAAAATTAAGCACATAGTAAAAACCCCTGCCTAGTGGTTACTCCTAGTTCTGGTTGGGGTTTTTGTTTTTAAAATTTTGCAATTTCCTGTGGTAATTGTATCAAGTATTTCCACATGAAACACCAAGTGTGCTTCATTGTCCTCGAAGGTAGTGAAATCTTGTGAGAAATCACAATGTGAAAAAGCCCAAGAATCTGTCTGTTGGCTGTATTTTTGATACACATTTTTTCAAAACTATTGTTTTTAAGACATCCAACCTCATGCATAGCAGCCCTTTTCACCATGGAATTTACGTATCATAAATTTGATCCACATAGAGAGAGAGAAATTTTACAGCAAGAAGAGTTGCTTTTCTTTTTGCTCAGTCTGATAAGTTGTGAAAAGGAGTATTTTGATGTTTTGCATGTACTGTTTTTAAAATCAACATCAGACAATAGTTTTTAGTCCTTAGAAAGAAAAATATTCTCTTTTATTTTAGCTAAAATCTATTAAAACTATCATATARCTTTTAGTATATAAGTATTCTGATAGAACCTTGTCAGTGTGTCCCATGATGAAAACTTTTTCCAACCATACCACTTTTCTTGCCCTTATAAAAACCCCCAATTCATTACCATTGTGAGAAGAATTTCTGCATAATGCTTTTTCTAAATAGGTATTGCCTAGAGAAGTTTTCTAGTTTGGAAGTTCATGATCATGATGCCATTTTAAGTATATTTTGAAAATATGTGCTAGAGTTCATGTTGAAATGCATAGGGGTCTCCATGGTTCTTTTGATTCTGGAACTACCACAGATGTTGCTGATGGTTATCTTTGAGAAGAATCTGCCTGTCCCTAAATTGTAATGGTTTAATTTTCTTATTGTCAAACAATTCTTAGACTATGGGTAGGAAAAGTTTTTCAGGAATGTCTGCTGACATATAAATGTTCTGGTAAATGAATGTTAAATTCTTTGAAAGTTGAACAATTTACTTCAATTTCTTGGTTTGACAGRCATTAGAAATACTTATTACTAAAAATTTTCCTAAAAAATACAATTGTGCTTGTTTTCAGCTCTGGATAAAAACTCAGTAGCCATACTTTAGCCACACATTGACCTAACCTGTGTGATGTGTTAGATGGCAGTAAGACAAAAACAGCTACCTCTGTGGAGCCTTCTACCTAAGTTTACTAGTCCTTTTTTGAAACAAAAACATGACATGCATACACATGCCACATATGTAGAAATGTCATACTTTTAACATTTATGTATGCATTCCTTTGTGAAGAGGCTTTATGTATATTCTGAGGACTATAGCTCTGATTAAAAGCTTGTCATTTCCTTGCACCACCAAGAAAAAGAGAAAATGATTCTTTGAGTATAGTTAGACAATCAAATAAAATTGAATGATGAAGTACTAATTTTATATATATATATATATATATATATATATATATATATATGTAAAAGGCAAGTATTGCTGGTATGATATTCTATCATTCTTGCTCTAAAGGAATGTGTAGTAGCTACCTCTCAATTTCTAGTGCTGTAAGAGTGGGATTCTGTAAATTTATATGAAGAATTTGTGGAGCCATACACATGCATTCAAAACAGCATAAAAGGAGAGGATTTAATTTGATCTTGAGCTAAAAATGGCATATTGTATTTCCATCAAGAAAGTGTTGTAAAATTTAAGAAGACAATTTGATTGGTATTTGCTGTAGTTGTAGAGTCGATTTAGTTTTGCAGAAACAGTACCGTTAGTGTTAGCAACACTAGTGATAAAATACTAGTCAAAGCCCTTACGTGATGCCTTGTCCTTATCTCTCCCTTTCCTTTTTCTTGTATCTCCATAGTGCTGCATACCCAAGGTCCCAGTGATGGCAGTCTGTATGCAAAAGTGAGAAAGAAGAGCTCTTCAGACAGCAACATCCCTGGTGTTGCTCAGGGTGTTCCTGTTACAGCCAGTTCTGATTACAGTGATCATACCCTGTCCGTCAGTAGTGATTCAGGACACTCCACAGCTTCCATCAGGACAGACAAGACTGAGGAACGCCTTGTCCCAGGTGTCAGAAGGGGTCTGAGCCCACAAGAGAAGGCAGAATTGGACCAGCTACTYAGTGGCTTTGGTCTGGAGGATTCTATCAGCACCACCAAGGACATGACTGATGCTCAAAGCAAGTACAGCGSCACTCACCACATAGTGCCAGCTAAAGCTCCCAGGAATGAAGTCACCAAAATGAAGGACAGGGAAACTGATATTCTGGATGATGAAATGCCTAATCATGACCTTCACAGTGTGGACAGCATTGGGACTTTGTCTTCCTCAGAAGGGCARCACTCCACCCACCTAGGGAACTGTAGTTGCCACAAGAACAGTCAGAACTCACTTCTTTCAGATGGCTTTGGAAGTAATGCTGGGGAAGAGCACCACAATGCTTTTGCTGCAGACCTGGGAATTGCTGTGGATTCTATCTATGAGAGATCATTTGGAAGCACTGAACCAAAGCCAACTGAGCAATTGCAACAGAATCCTTCTGTCTCATCCCATTCACGAGCCTATGGCCCAAGTAACTACTCTACTCAGACCTGGGTACGCCAGCAGCAGATGGTCACTGCTCACCAGTATGGTTTTGCCCCAGAGAATGAAACTGGGGTTGGTGTTCATAACACYGTGGAGAATTTGGGCAGTGTCCAGAACCTGTCTGGAGTCCCAGACACCCCAACACGTGGCTCCGGCAGCAGAGATGCTGTGCAAAGGGAGCTAGGAAGCGTGCTGGGTGCTGCAGAAGCTGAAGAATATACAAGTGCTGACAGTTTTAAGTCAAGACCAGTGCCTCAGAGAAATACAAATGGCCTGGATCTCGGACAAAATGCTGGGGACTTGCCAGGTTCTCCTACTTTAGATATTGATCAGTCCATTGAACAATTGAACAGGCTGATCTTGGAGTTAGACCCTACATTTGAACCTATCCCAACCCGCATTAACACTCTCTCCAGTGAAAGAAATCAAGTAAATGGCTTCACCAGCCTTGATGGACACATGAAAGGGCTTGACAGTAGTTCGGACTTCCATGACAAATTAGAAGGCACAAAGAGGAATCCCTCCCGGCATGGTAAGCTGTAATACTTCCTGAACATAATGCTCTTTCTAGCACGTGTGTGTTCATCATATGGTACAGCAGGACCTTCAGGTCATGGCTTAAAACTTTGACAATGATTAAGGGATTCAATCAAGGGATTATTTCTGTTACCCTCTTCACGTAATCATCCAAGATACAGAACCAAATTGATGTAAGATAAGTGAGTTTTACTGGTACTCACCTTTTTGCAGGTACTTACTTGAAAAAAGGAGTGTTCAGCAAGTTCTTACCTGGTACAGATCATCAGTTGGTATTTTTTTGCTGCTGTAAGTTATAAGAGGGCAGAATTTGTACATTGAGACATTTTTAGAAGGCATCAGTGTACCACCAGTAAGTTTCTATGCAATGTTTTCACAAATAATGTAATATTTGCCAGTAAAGTATTTTACGACATGCTCTTTCTGAAAGTTTTCTATTTAAAAATTTACAAGTCACAGTTCTTTTTTGTCATCTCTGGCTCTGAAATGAGTGCAGAAATCACCTGGTGGAATTAAATATGCAACACTTGCTGACTATGTTGCCTAGGTAATTCTGCTAGAACTAGGAGCTTTGCAAAACGATGAGTGGTTTGCCTTTGGCTAAGTCCACTAAACCTATTATTAATGGTCTACCTAAAATTTTGACAAATAAGCTCTTGCTGGTCTTACTGTCATATTTGTAAAGTTTATGTGGTCWAATTCCTCTGGCAAAACATATGCCCTTACCTTCCTTTCTCCCCTTCCATCTTCCTCTTCTTCCTCTTTTTATCTCCAGTCATTGTGCAATGAAAGACTTGCTTGTGTCTTCAGAATTTGAATTAGTATTGGCCAGCATGACAGAAGAGGTACCCATGGCCTCACTAGACACAAATGAGCTACTTCAGCTCAAGCCTGGTAGGATATGCTAAACCATTCAATGATGAATGTGCCTAATTAGCAAGTGGTTTCTGTTCATGTTCTGTGTGATCAAGGATGGTGATTCTTGTAGAGAAGGTGAAATCACCATTCTGTGTTTAGGAGGGTAACTGAGGACCAAAGAAGTCCAGAAATCCATGATGAATATATGTGAGATACATCCCTGCTTCTTCCTAACACACAGTAWGCATTTTGTAGCATTAGTTCTCTTGAAGAAAAGATTCTCTTGAATCTTTTCAAATTATTAGCTGAGGGGCAAATTGAGATTTTTCCAGCCGGAGAGAACTCTTCCCTTTATATACAGTAAATTTAGTGAAGGGGATAAAGAGATCATTTAGAATAAGGAACTTTTGAAGTTCTATGTTGTTGGAGGTTAGGATTTCTCCTTTTGGGGAATTTTYCCCCCATTCTTGTCCCTTAGAGATAGTAATAACCAAGTATTTAACCTAATATCTAGGTGCTCAAAAAAGACAAAAGAAGTTGCCAAGCCCCGGGGGATGGGGGGGCGGGGAGGACTCCTGAAGGCACTCTTATGTGACAGGGTTCTCTCTGTGGAGAGTACAGTTCCCGCTAGAGTTTCGGGCTTGGGGAGAAGGGGGGAGGGGGGAGGGGGGAAGCGGGAATAGCTCTCTTCTCGCTCGGCTTGGCTTGGGGGTTGGGAGAGGACGGTGGACCCGCTGCCTGCGGGAGAGAGCTCGCCTGCTGCTGCTGCAGAGCCCAGCGTCCTGCCTGTTTGCTACACTGCGGCTTCTGCACCCGTGCCTTGCCGGGACCCCTGTGATTCCAGCTGCATTGCATTGTTCGAGTTTTGATACATTTCGTCTACAGGCGCGGGATTCTTGCTTGTGTCTTTGCACAGCTTGCTGCTCTGAGGTTCCCGCTACAGCTCCTCTTGCTATCCAGAGGGAGCACCAGAACGGGCTCCCCCTGTGACTTGGTAGAGGAACTTTTCTCCATCCATTTCTGCCGGCTGCACCCACCCTTGGCCACTTGGGAGCTGAAACCAGCCGGGATCCGCRCCACAGCGCCCCGTGCAGCTGCRGGGGAGTCATCGCACACCCCTTCCCGGCCGGGACTGTAACTGCACCAAAGGGGAGRGTGCCTGACAGTCCAGAGAAGGCTGTCACTGGGTTTGTGGTTGGTTGGTTGTTTGTATTAGCAAGAGCTTGATTTTGAAACTACCCATGGGTCTGAAGGTAAAACAACACAAATATGTGGCATGCTGCCACCTCTGCTTGAGATTAGACCACCAGCACATACTGATTTTCTAAGTGCTGTAGGATTTATTTATTTGCATATCTGGACTTGCTCCAGTGAAATATACAGAATCATTTATTCATGCATGGTGTGCACAAACCAACATGGGAAGAAAGCAATTTAACTGAATGAATATTAAGCATGAGGAACATTCATTCTGAGTCTAGTCTTGTTGCAAAACAACAGTTGCTCACTATAGCTGATCTTACAAAGTCAGGTTTTAGATGGAGCTCTATACTCTATGACTTAAACAGTCCTTGACCCTAACGAGTATATTAATAGAATGAATTGGCCTGTGATAAAGAGACTTGGCAGATCAGGACTGAATGGTCTGCATAAGGTTGATTGGATGAGTGGGAGCAAACAGTGCTGGAGGTGAGTGGCATCGACATGATGTGTGTGTGTATTGAGGGTTGTGTTATAGCAGGATGGTGGAATTACCTGGTTTCCTGCATGAGTGTGCGGAAAATTTATGCCTTAAAAGGCATGTGTGTGTTTCCAGTGCCCTGCAAATCTGGAAGAATGTGCTTGTGTGGGTCAGYTGGGATGTACATTACGGTGCATTCTTGCTTCTGTTTGCTCATATGATTCTGCACTGATTGACAGATAGACAACTATCTCTCATTTCATGCTTCTTCCTAGATGTCATTATACACATGTACCCTTAGCATAGTTAAACATGGCATGAACTACTGACTGCTCATGCAGCAGAGTTCTGGGTTCTGTCTGAAGTGATGTCTTGGGTTAAGTGCTTAGCATTTTTGGATCATAGAATTTCTGTTAGGAGGTATCTATGAACCATCTTTCCTTCAGTGTTACATGTGTTGTTTATCAGAGATTAATCACTGCACTGTTTATTAAGATGTTTCCAATTCTTATCTTTTACATGAGCTATGTAGACATGAGTTTCTGGTAGTAAATGAAGCTGCTATTTACTAATGACCTAGTGCTGCAGTAGTGTTTAATTTTAAATGACAGGAAGTTCATAGCATGAAGAAATTTTGATGTGTATATAAACTTTTCCCTGCAGCCTTATGTTCCCCATTTATTTCACTCTCTGTATGTTCTTTTRTGCCTAATAACATGATCTCAGTCTACTGTTAAAGATACAAGTAAGGCTTTTTTTCTCAAACCTACAAAACTGTAAAAGCAAGGATCTGTTAATAAGAAACAGAAAGGTTTTTACCCATTTGTATTAAAACTTACCATCATTGTCACCCATGTCTCATCTGTGTGCCCCAACTTTTCACTGTTAAAATGTTCCAGTTTGCATCTTTAGAAAAAGATTAGATGCAGGTGAGGAATTATCTGATCAAGTTAAAGCAGAACACAGAAACACACCATTCAATATTTGGGGCAGCCTTTTTCAATTAGACCAAGAGATGGATTTCTATCTAAATTTGTCAGCATGAGGAAGAGAGAGACTCTATTTTCCGTAAGGTTGAAATCATATTGTTGCTCTCAGCTAATTCTAATTCTTGTTCATGCATGAGTTATGGTGTTGGAAATTAKAATCTCAAAACTTCCCTAGGTTACCTAATGTAGGGACAACACAGATACAAAGTCCATCAGCCTTTTACTKTGCCTGGACTTTATATAGTTTATCAGCTCAACACAGAATTGAGCATTAAAGCCTCAAAGCCTCCCTCCCTCAGAAAAAAAGTGAAATGAATAAAACTGAGGTGGCTTAGCATCTGGTTGCACATCTGGAATACCTTCAGAGATCTTTCCTCTATCAAAAATAAACCTTTGGAAATGGTCCAAGATACAGTATTATAAGTCACACTACAGTGTCATTGCAGACAAAGGAGAGGGGAAAAAATCCTTWTTGCATACATTATTAAATAATATATTTTAAAAACATTGAACTGTTCCAGATGTTCCCATTTACTGTGTTATTCTGTGGGTAAGCACTGTCCCTCTGAAATAAGTTGTGAAGTGAGAAAAAAAACAAAGCTTGTCCAACTTCTCACCTGGCTTATTTGTATGTACACTGCACTACAAAACCTGTTGTGATTTCCATTGCACAGGAAAATTTTGGTGCCTGTCTTGGGAATTAATTTTATAGTGATTAACAATAAATTTGAGATTTTAGCTAAATTAAAGGTAAAAATTGAATTTTGAAGTTACAACTGGAGTTTTAACTAGATTAAATTTTTAAATTAAATTAAATAAATTAATTTTTAAGCTTAATAGTTAAATTAATTTTTTAAAAATTTAATTTTAGTTACATTTAGTAGCACAATAATTTTTAATTTATGTCATGTACTTACTGCAAAAATTGTAATCAGTTCTGTAATTTTGATGTCTTTGATGGGCCYGAGTGTACCATCATTATGAACTCTCTCTAAGGGTGTGGAGATACCAGTTTGGATTTTGCACCAGGCTTGCTGCCCATTCTTAGCATAATGTAAAAGGGCTGTGAAACTAAAGTGACAGGACTGCAAAGCTGCTGTATCCTGTGTTTGATGGTCTACTTGAATTTGGGGTGTAGTTCAGAATTTTTCATTTGCTTGTTAGACTAATTGGTTATAAGGAGTTTACACTTCTAGTCTACTGGCTGTTAAAAATTGGGATAAAAAGAACAGTTTGCTTGTTAATCATTGCTAATTACTGGGTATTTTTTTCAAGAATAAAGGCATTTTCTGACTTTAGCAGCACTTTGTATTACATTTACTTAAGATTTGGACTCAGTGATCCTGGTGGGTCTCTTTCAACTCAGAATAGTCTGTGATTCTGTAATTTCGTTTCAATTGGGTATATATTTGCATGTCCATTTTTCACAGCAATGTTTAGTTTGAGTTTTGTCTTGATGTCTTTGAAAATATTTTTTCTTTCGGTATGTAATAGTGATTGTAAAGCTGTTAAAATTCTTGAAATATATTTGCTATGGTTTAAGCATAAAGATGTCTTGAAAGCTTGATCATTACATGCCTTCTTTAAAAATCTTAATCTTTGTGGAAGATAAATGGTGGCAGAGAAGATAATTTTTTAC
Source organism: Malurus melanocephalus (assembly GCF_030028575.1). NCBI lineage: Eukaryota > Metazoa > Chordata > Aves > Passeriformes > Maluridae > Malurus > Malurus melanocephalus. The sequence continues at coordinate 1,124,129 of NW_026623311.1, forward strand.
TTGGATTGTTGGTAACATTTTTTAGTATGTGAGATAGTCCCTGAAGGCTCCCCTGTTATAAGTTAATTTACAGACATTTTTTCCCTTGACGCATTCTTAAGCCTCATGTTGGATTGAATCCCCTTGTTTCACAGTAATTGATAGATCTTCTTAAACTGCTGTGTAAGCACTGGCATCTGGAATTTCTGTAATGCTAATGCAGTTCTCCCAGAGTGCTATTTCGGCCTTCATGACTTCTGCTGAGGTCTGTGAAAGGGGCACTGGAAGAACAGCTTTGTGGAAATTTTTGTTTTACCTTTCACAACAGAGACCTGCATTTTACTGATCTGTGAGTAGAGCTGGTAGAGTCTCTTATGTCATGTTAACTTTTCACAGGAGTTGGAGCTGTGGTAAGAAGCCCACTTGAAATGCAAGCACTTTGTCTTTTCCTCTCTGTGTATAACATGCTTGTACACAGCAGTGATTTCCAACTTGTCTGTCTGCAGAGTCCGTTAAGTTGTATTGATTGGTTGATTAAATGTACATCCTAGTATGTTTTCCTTTTTTTTTCCTCAAACAATATGACATTTTCTAAAACCACCTAAAAGCTTGTCAGATTTTCTTGAGTGTATAGATGTTACCTTTTGTCTCTTGTGAAAGAGTTAGCATTGCAATGAATTGCATATTTCAAAATCCTACTGGGTAATAAATGACATTAAGTAAGTGAGAAGCTGCCTGTGAAATAATGTAATTAACACTGCTGAAGCTCTATCCAGAGAAAATGATCTTAACTGTTGCTCAAGTGTTGATGATTGAAATTCAAGTGGTTAAAATCAGTTTTACAAGTTCAGACATTTATATTTCAGTGCTATAACAATGAATTATGTTTGCAACCAGTTGGATAATTTCAGCAGAGAATTTTTTAAGTAAGTGTCTTGTAAAAGCTGAATGATCAATTCCTTTCCTTTTGATGGCAGCAGTTCTTTCTTTCCAGAATACAATATTCTGGATACACTTTCCACAATACTTGTTAAAGTGAAATTGTCAATGTGAAATTCCTAATAATAGTATTAGGGTCAAAGCTTGGTAGCACCTTTTGATTAAGAAAATGTCACCTATATGCAAGCTTTGATCACTCGTTTGGTTAGAAAATTATGAATAAATCTAGCACATTTTCTTAAAACATTGAAGCTGATGTAAATATTTGCTAATTTCCAAAAGATATTGGAAATGAAAATGTGTTTTGTCTTCCATTGAAATATGAAAAATTTACTGTTAATGGCTCCAGTTTTAAGTTAATTCTTGGTTATTTGCCATCACATGGCATTGTCGAAACCGCTCTGCCATTGATTGAAGAAAGTATTGCCAAATAAACCCACTTTATAGGGTGTATTTAGTGTTGGTGTAGTCTCATGTTGAGTAATGTGTGTGGTTCTGGGTCCTACTGCTTGAATGTGTCCACAGGATAAGGCTGGAAGGCTGCGGAGTGGCTGAGTAGACTGGGTTTTTCTAGTTTGGAGAGAAAGAGACTGAGGGGTGACACCATCTCCCCCTGTCATTCAAACAGTTTGAATGAGTTTATTTATAGGGATTTTAAAATTCTCTGTAATATATTACTTTGTTTAAAAAGCAGAAAAAAAAACTCCACTCCTCGATCAAGAAAAACAACACAGCCCTATAGAAGGACAGTTGGATGGCCTCCAGTAGTACTCAGATTACTAAAACTGTACCTCTGCGTGCACCAAGTCATGTGATTTAGAGCCCTTTATAGAGTAGCGAACAACAAGATGCTGAAATTTTAATATTTCTGTTGAACTTTATTTTGTAATTATCTATTGTAATGGGTTACCAGTTTGACTATAATTTGCACAGCTGGCTGTGATACAAACTAGGTAGAAGTTAAGGGAAAAGTCTTCAATGGACAATGCTTAGCTTTGAAAAGACTGATAGTTCTGTTTTACAAATAAGGACTTCCATGATAGGTAGAAGGGCTATCAACCCAGTTCCTTTTTCTACCTCCACAAGAAAAGTTCTTCACTAAGTTCTACAATCTATGCTGTGCTTGAACCACTCTCAAGTAAAGCTGGTTTTGAGGCCAGCCCGTAAGTCCTGTGAATTGAGTGGAAACATGTGAGTATCATCTTGCTAGTTGCTGTAGTAACTGAAAGTAAATGTGRACTTTTTTTATGGTGTGTCTCATGCACTCAGTAAATACAAGGGTGTCTAATACATGAAGTGTCAACATAATTTGATTTGAAGTTTAGCTGGGGCAACTGATAATTTACGAGATACAGCACTGTTATTGACAAGCCACTGTAGACCAGATTTTAAGCTTACTTTTCYTGTTTTCTTAGTTTTTCTTTGTTTTCATTCTAATAGTTATAAATCCCTCTCAATAGTAGTTGAGCAAAGTTAAGCAGTTAACAAAAYCAAAAATGATTAACCTTTAACCACTGGTCATACTTCTGGTAGATGTAGCTTTTGCAGGGTGATAACCATGTGACAATGTAAGTGCCTGATGTTGTTCTGATGCCAATCTATTGGAATGTTATTATTTGTTCATCAGGGAAAACAAAATTACTTTGTAGTGAAAAATTACTTTTCATATGAGAAAATAAAGAAATGAGAATATACAAAATGCTTTCAAAGAAACAAGTATGTGCTCTGGGATATTTATGAAACTCTGCCAAAATTTAAAGCTAAATTACAAGAACAAAAAGAATTTTGTAACTTCTAGGAAGTCTTGGCAACTGACACATTACACTGTAAAAGGTACCTTTTAAATTAATAAGTCTAAAACATCTCTTACATTAAATGAGGCAGCTTTGAAGAAGTACACTTTTAAAACTAATGAACCAAGCAGAAGTTATTTTTTGCTCACTCCTTCACTTAATTTTAATCTGTTAGATTTATTTGCTTTAAGCTTTATTGAAATATATCAGCTCAGCTTTGTCCTCTATTTGTCCCTCTATTGTCCAGCATCTGCTGGTAATTTGGTATGTAGGGCACTTCCAGTCTTTTTAAGGAAAATGTCCATATTTCCTGAGAGACCTGTTTGTAGCTTTCTGAGGACGACATTCACTTTGTAGAAATGACAAGCTTTGTGAGTGCATCAATATTATTGATGAAGTCCTCTCATTAGTGTGACAAGCAAAACTTGCATTAAATTTTAAAGGTCTGTTTTGACCCATCCAAAAGGTAGATTTCCCTATCATAAAGTAGTCTACCAGACCATGTTAACTAAGAGGCATAATCTGAAATAAATTGTCTCCCCCTTGGTAGACAAAGACTTAGTTATAAATGGAGTGAAACTCTTATGTGCTGTTCCTCGCTCCCACAGCCTCCTGGGGAGAAATGGTGTGACTGGGAGTGTCTAGTCTCAGACAGTCTGAGCTTCTGCAGTGATTCACACTCATTTTCCTTTACAGAAACTACAAATAAAAAAAAAAGAAAGACAATGCAAAAAGTTGGTAAATGGTGGAATTTATGTGTGAACTGAGTCTGTATTTATGTATCAGCTGAGTATGAACTTAGTCTGCATTCCTAAGTGTCTCCCATTTCAGTAGAATTCATCATGACTTTTTTAGCCTCCTGTAAGAGGTTTGGAAGATATTTGTGATTTCATGTTCTTTTCTGGCTTCAGATATCTTGAGTGATGCATCTAGTTTGCTCAGTGTCTTCCAGGGATGCTCTTTCCATAAATGAGAGACCACACATAAAGATTCAAGGGAAAAAGAGTTAAATATGGATGCTTAAAAAGTATTTTAGTTTTCAAAGTTGCACCATAAAAATAGAATCTCAGTTGTGTCTTTTTCCAAAATATGCTAGGTTTATAAATATTTACTTGATAAAATAAATAACTGCCCGTATTTGGACTCTGAAATTTAACCCTATTGGTTACTAACAGAGTTTTATTTATTTATTTATTTGCTTTAATAGTAGTTACTATCACACTGGCTTTGATACTAGCAGGGATGGATTTTTTGGAAGTGTCTAATTCTGCAGTTAACAAGAAATTTAATATTTTTAGGACAAGCCACTACTTGTCAGCAAGTTATGCAGGTTGATACATATATAGGTCAATGCAGAATCACTTAAATACTATAGATTTTAATCTAAAATCCCTGTCTGTGTTTCAAACTTGAATAAAAGCTGTTCTTCTGTACAGAAATACAAATGTATTTGTGTCTTGATGCTCTGTAATTGTGCAGTGTAATCAAGGTGAAATGTCTATAACAGACTCATGCTGCATGCCACATTTTACACCTTAGCTTCTATCAGCTACTTCAGATTAGGAAATCGATATGTGTGTAAGGAAATCAATATATTTCTCTACCAAAGTTGCTCATTCAGCCCTCCTGCTGATTTAGGTAAAGGGCACACTTTGGACTTCTAGTGTTACATCTCCACGATCAGGGTGTGATCATGTGCTTCATCAACACAAACTTACATTTGGAAATTATTGTAAAGGTTTAAATGATACCAAGCAATTAAAGTAAGTTCTTGTGGAAATACTCAGCTCTTTTGAGAGAAACAGCTAATTCTCAAAGATCTTATTGTGTATGTAGACCACAGAAGCCCTCAGAGGAGTATTKGAAAACTTGTTATGCATTTGGTTGTTTTTGTGACTACTCTGTAAATCCTATGGATCCTTATTGTTGACTTAAGGGTAGAAAAAGCAATTGCTGCAAGAGTAATCTGGCAGTGCCTGCTATTTGGAGTGGATGACAGTGTATAAAATCYTGCTAATCATAAAGCTATGTCTAGTCACATGCTCTTAATTATATCTTTGGAAACAAATATTGCTTTATATACTTGAATATCCTGGATGATTCTGCTGGTTTAGTTTACTCTTCTGTGCTGTTGTTCCTCAGAAGGATTACAGCTCCTGTGTGTAGCAAATACCTAATATTTAGTGATTGTGATTGCTACGTGTGTCACAAAAGGTGTACAGTGAACTGAGTTTATAAGGACCAGGGTCTGTTTTAGCTAAAAATAAACTGATTTTTTTTTGAAGGAGGGGTGGAGGGTGGGGGAGGGGGAAGGGGAAGGGGGAGGGGGGAAATGCAGTCCGGGATAGCAGCAATGGTTTTTCTGCCGAGAACTTCGTGTCAGGAATGGCGAGAGAGGCTTCCCATTGGAGTGCCCSTAGCGGCCCCTACTGGCTTGCTCTTCCAATGGCACTGGGGGTGATTGCTTCAAAAATGAGCTTGAGAGGAAACTTGCCGCTTGACTGACTCCKCTAGAACAAAGGGGACTGCAAATATGTTCCAGCTGGCATCAGCAAAGCTAAGTACAACTGATATATTTTCCCCGTCTATGTGGTTTTATAAAACAGTTACAATAGTGTAATAGTCACAATAGTGAAGTTTGTTTTAACAGCTCTAACTGAAAAAACATAGTTTATTAATCAGCTTGCCTGTTTGTTTTCAGCAACAGGTATGGAAGATAATGATGCAACAGGGAAAAGGCTCAGAAAGTTAAGTGTTGGGCAGTATGACAACGATGTTCCTCGGCAGCTATCATACAACAGGTGTGGATGCGTGAAGTCCCCTGCTACTCACCAGGCTGTAATTCCAGGACCGCCAGTTGCTATAGGGAAAACCAAGGAGGTAAACAATCAAAAATTTTTCACTAAATACTTCCTGAAGTGAGTGGCCAGTAGGAAGTCTAACATTTTGTGTCCAGAATTCTTGTGAAGCAATTGGGCAGTTGCATCATGGCAATAAAAACAAGTAACTGCAGTTACCTCAGAAATTCAATTCAATGTTTAAGGATACTCTTGTCTGTTCTGTGTTTGCGATTGCATTGTGTCTGATTATGGAAACCTGTAGTTTGATGAAGAATGCCTCACTGTGTCATAGGGTTAAGAGAGAATTATCACAGCATAATTTTGCGCTTTTTGTGCCTTTTTTTAGATGGTTGCTGTGCATTACCAAGATGAAATAGATAGAGACRTCTTCTCCACAATAAAAAATGGAAATGAGGCTGTCACATTTGCATCAGCTTTTCCCCTGTCACCGGAGAAGACATTTTGTAAGAAAATGTCTCTGTTTCTATTTATTTATATTGATAACACTCTTGACRTTTTAGCTGTTACTGAAGAAGAATTGCCCTTTTCCTTCTCTCTTAGTGACAGCACCTGCACTATGCCATCAGCAGATTCCCTTCAGCCAAAAGGTCAGCAGCCCAACTGCGCTGTACAGAACCATTCCTGGTAAGGTAGCCCTATTTCCTAAATAATGTGAAAATGGACTGTGTATGAAGGCAACTAACACAACAGTGGTTTATAAAATARGACATATAAATGGTGAATTCAGATGTGTAAGTCAGAGAAACTGATTTTAGCAGTCCTGTTTTAATCATACCAAAAAGAAGTGAATAACAAAAAATTATCCAAGAAATATTTAATGTTATCCAGATTTTAATTGCTAGGAGGGAGTCCCATGTTCACATTGTCCCAATTCAGTGTGGAGCAATTAGGCAGCTGTGTCACAGAAATAAGAGGAAATGCAGCTCAGTGTTTGAGGCTATCCTGCTCTTGTTCTCTACATATATTTGCATGGTTTCAATGTTCCACAATCTCTCTGCTGATATTTGATGCTAGTCAAAATAGTACTGAAAGGAGACTTGAATTCTATATGATTTTAAGCAGGTTTTGTCTTCATCTGAGGAAGGAGGGTGATATCCATATTGTCATCTTTCTAGGCAAGTGAAGCTGACAGTAGAGCTTTACAGTAGTTATACTCAGGTCAAGGAGATCCTTAACCAGAGGAATGGATGTTCTGGAGAGTTTTTTTGCCCTGATATAGTTTATAAATGTGCAAGCATGGAAAAGTAGTTGGTAGTAGATGATTATATATTAAAGATTTAATAAGATCTAGCTATGAATTTTTTTAAATAAAGGATTATTTTTTGAGTCCTTAGCTCTTTGCTACTAAAAATAGTAGCTAAGCTACTGTTACCTGTCACCTTTTTTGTGCAAAATTATTTGAAAACACTAAGATTTAAACGAAAAAAGTATTTCCAGAGACTCTATCAGAAAGTGCTGGACCTAGCAGGAAGCCAGCTAATGTATTTAAAACCTTAATAAAAATCACAGGAATTCTTTTTATGCATTACATGATGTTCAAATGAAAATTTATGTATATTATGTRTAGTTTTACTGCTTAGGCTATGACTGTCTTTTCCAGGAGGATCTTGATAGAGTTTTCAATAAATTTGATGATGGATTTGGAAGCAGTAATAGTTAGTGMTGTGGTTTTAGCTTAAAAAAACCCTCTTTGTTTAATTTGCCTCACCTAATACGCGTCAAAAGCAAATAACATCAACACAGAAYAAAATTACCTTTAGCTATAGAAAAGTCTTGTACCCAGTTCAAGACATCTCTTTATGGYTCTCCCTATTTCTAGACAATTAGTGGCAGATATCCTCCTGAGGACAGCTTCAACAAATCAATTATAGGTTGATCTACTGACTACTTTGACGTTAAATGGTTTCCAATAATGTTGCTAAGAGTTAGGACTTGCCCTGGAATAATATTTGGCTTTCAGTGTATTCCCCTATTTTGATTCTCCTGCTTAATTCTAAAAGCTGTCATCTCTCAAATGCTGGTTTTAGATACTCAGTTAATGGAACACTGAAAATAATTATTCTTATTATTAGAAAAGGAAGCAATTCTTCCTTTGAGTGCCTGTTTAAAAATGAGGCTCAAGGTGTACTGAATGCTGCAGGTTAAGTGTTCATCTCCATGCAGCTTTGCTTTTAGCTGTAAACATAATGTACTTTAACATTAAAGGTGTTAGTTGTTAGATAGTTCAAGGTTAAAGATGTATGAGGATGGTCATCTGGAAACGTGTTAGCAAGCATCTCTCAGAAATGCTAATTGGATGACTTTCCCATCAGAGCACAGAAACTTCTACTGTCAGAGGCAAGTTAGAATTTTACTTTAAATTGTTAAAAATTTTCTCTCCTCCTTTCACTTCTACTATGGTTAATGTCTGTATCAACTGTATCTACTTGCTTCTGTATCTTCTGATTTCTTTGGCAAGAAGTGCTTTTTATTTCTGCTACTAATCCCTAATCCCTCTTGCCCAGAGCAAGAGCATTGTGTYTGGTGTGTTGAAGAGCGTTGTGTTTTGTGTGTTCAGATTTCCAAGGATCTGAAGGGAACAGAAGCAGTTCCTGTGGCTGAGATTTTTAAACGCACATGCAACAAAAGTGATTCTAACAATGTGCACTGTGCAAGAGTCCTTAACAGCTTCAATTTTTAGYACTTTCCATTGCAGCCTAGCTCTTCTTTTAAATGCTTATGTGGCCTTTATTTGGTAAAAGTCAGAAAACATACTGACTTCTTCAGAAATTTTCAACAAATTGAGGCCTTTTGAGTCATGTACTCTGAAGTCTTAACTTCTGCCATTAAKATGTTGCCACTATTGTCTCAATTCAGATCACCCTTGAGGCCAAAATTGCTTTTGTTCTGCATCTCAGCTTTGCTATTTATGTGCTCTCTAAGTTACCAATGAGGATGCTGTAAGCTGGTTACTAATTATCTAGATATATTACTCTTTTATTTCTTCCCCATTTCCTTGTGGACAATAGCATTCAGTGTAATTAGCACCTACCATATCAAGGGATTGTTATGCTTTTAGAAAAGTACAAAAGTATACATTTTAAAAGAAAAATACGTGGGTTTGTGTATCTTATAGTCAATAACTGCAATGGCACCCAGTCCTATAAAAATTATGAAATTATCTCTTCTTTAAGTTATTCTTACAAATTGTGTATCTAGTATCTTGAACACATCTGATTTTTAACCCATTTACTRAGTGAAACTTTCTTTAACAAAGCCTTATAAAATGGAGCTCTGTTATCCCTAGAAATCTTAATTTTCTTTYCAGGTAAAACTACTTTAATAGGGAAAGTCAGTCCAATAGTGTTATGTATCTGTCTCCTTTACATTAGCTATCCCCTACTCTTCTTTCTCCCTGTACATTTATTGGAGATGTCCTGCCTGCAGGATTTCTTTTCAGAGCCTTGTTCTTTATCAAACAGGTGTTAAGTTTAACCTCCTTCAGTCTGTGTGCATGCAGTCAATTTTGTGTTAGCGCTGCTGCTCCAGTGATCGCTTGCTGGCATAGTTTCATTGCCCCTTTCTTCACTTTTTTATAGCTCGAAAGTAATACCTCACCCACAGAGTTAATTCTGAATTATCTTTGAAAGACACCTTGGTTCTTGAGATGAACCTAAGTGGTCTATAAATTGGCTAGTTTTATAAATACCCCTCAAAAAATATGGTTGCTCCAGATGGAACAGATACAGCTCTCTTGAATATCACAATAGCTGTTGTATATCCCATAGGAGGGAGAGTCCTACACATCAGTGAAGGAACTGAAGCACTGTTTGTAGGCCATTTTGAWACTTACAAAGGCTCTTTTGTCTCAGACAGCATATAGCTAATTGAAGTCTCTTTGTCTATAGGAGTAACAAATAAAAGCCAGGCTCTTTGCCAGGGGACTGAATGCTGGCTAGCTGCCCTGGCACTCTACCCCTCAGGCTAGCTGTGAAGAGCTGCCCCTTCTTCAGCTTTGGTCAAAGTATAGACAGAACTTTGCAAGAAGGTCTGCATTCACAATCAGGCACTGCCTTGCAACAGAAGGCAGGCATCTGTGGAACAAGGGACGATTGTCTATAATCCTTTATCAATGTACTGACATAGAGAAGACATGATGTCTTGTTTTTTCATCTTTTCCGAACAGCCTAACTAGACTTGTGTAGTTCAAGCAGTGCAAACGATAGAATGAAAGCAYTGCTGCCAGTATAAGCAATCTCTGAGCCTTCAAGCATATATAAGGCCTTGCCTTTTCTTCTCTTCCATGGAATTTAGCCTAGGTACTGTACTCAAAGCTTGTGTGTGAGTTGTATCTATTCTAAAAATTTTTAAAAGGGCAGCTTTCCTCCTCATGCCATCATGGAACTCTTCAAGACCACACACTGGAATATTTCCATAATTTTTCTTACACAGACTCCGTTTTTAGCTGACAGAGACATTGTAGCCCTAAATTCCCCCCTTGACTAACATAGATTTATACCTTTCTCTCCTCCTGTTTATGTAAGATATGCATATCCAAAGCAAGTTATAGGTACAGAACTTTTCCAGACATCAGTGTTCATTTGCTTAAAACATTAATGAATCCATATACACAACTGGTTATCATAAGCTCTGTCCTCCTGGAAACACGGATGCATTTTGGTTTTTGCTTTTGCAATTTCGTGTTTAGCGTTTTTTTGGATGTTTGGATTATTTTTGTGGGTTTTCATTTGTTTGCTTGTTGAGGCTATCAATGAGAAATAAAAAATACGAGTAAAGAAAGGAAATTTATGATGTTTAATGCAAAGCAGATATACCAGATTTCTGTCCTATTTTTCATCGTCCTGCAGTTGTTCTTGATATGTCTTATATCAGGGCTGAATACAGTGCTCATCAACACAATATTTTTATAATTAAACATTACATTACATAATGTAATGCTTCTTAATTATTATAAAATATACCATTTACTAGCCTCCATAGGCTTCAGGAGCAAGCAGGAAAGAACTTGGATCTCCTGTTGGAATTCTACCAGCATGAACTTAATGAGGGCTTCCACAAAGAGCATGTAAAGCATAACCACAAATGTTCAGAGACCACTTCTCGGCTGTTGTAAGCACTGAAGTCAATATGATGTATTGTGATCTATAACACTTTTTCATCTCTGGATTAGTTTCATTGGGACATTCAGCTCAGTAAAACTAAACTTTATACAAAGTTTTTGTTGCATGAAGGTTGGAGATGACTTGATGTATTTTCAAATCTTCATTGTCACAGATCTCCTCCCCTTTGTGCCACTGTTCTTACAGTTCTTAACATCTGGAAAACACAGTAATGGAAATGTTGTATTTATTTGGCCTGCAGAGAAATAAGCAATGCTTAGTATTAGTGATTTCACTCTGGTAGGTAATAGTATTCCGTGTCAGGTGCTGAAAACTGTGACTGTTTAATTTAGGTTATATCGATCTGAATGGTGGGAAATATCTTGTAATAGTAGAATGAAATTGAAACTGAAAATAACTGAAAATATTTGTGGTCTATGCCTGCCTCTACTGAGTGGTATTAACTGAAATACTTACAGTATAAGTGTCTACAACTGAGCTCTTGGTAATCAGCTTTAATTGAGCTTTTTCTTTTTCTCCCCCCTTAGTTTGGCTAATTTTTAGATTTTTATGAGAGGTGCTCTCTATACTACTTCCCAAAGCTTTATTCTTTGGCTTAGAGATGAAATGATTTAGACCTTAATTCATTTAGCTAGCTAGATATGGACAGGTTTTRTTTACAGTTATGTTATGTGTTTCTACATAAAACTACAAAAATCTGCACATATTTTAGCCTCTCAGTAAACATTCTAATGTGTCATTGATTCAGAGGAGAAAGGAATACAATTACACATAACCTAATATAAAAAGCTAGGGCATGCCAAGTCCATGGCAGATAGTATGTAATGATAAACCAGTGAGACAATATAGATGTATTTTCTTTGGCTGATATGTTAAAGCTGACAAAATAAGACACTCTCGTTACTGGATTTTCATAAGAAAGCTTATTCTCTAAAATATACTTTGTCTTCCATTAGTTTTGGATACTGTAGGTTGATAAAATATTCTGGAACATGCATACATTTYGTTCTGTAGCCAATGTTGTATTTGATCACAGACTCAAAAGTTCTTCAAATCGGATGCTTATGTCAAGACAAAGATATTTCATGATGAATTGTTCTTACAGCTCCAAGAGCTAAACTTCTTCAAAGGGGCATGATCTGCTGTGATCTACATGTTTAACATCATATTGAACATGAGAAAAATTCAAGTGCTACAGATGGTCATGGAATTCTGTGATAGCAGAATGCATAATCTAATGCACATGTATATGAAACCATGTGCAGCTTCTCTGTAATACTGAAGAATTTGAAGGAAAAAAAAAAAAAAGAGATGATAGGTTCTTCAGACATTACACTGAAGAGATGTTGTGAAACTATTCACTGTCTTCTCTTCCTACCCACCTCGCTTTTTTTTACCAGGATTTTTCATCTGGAATCAGATCAGAATGGGCCTTAAACTATATCCTGCCCTGTTAAAACTGCTTTGGAGAAAGAATCAGATAATGATTTGGAAAGACTTTGTTTTATACCATGTGTTTAATTTTCTGTGCAAGTATTAACATTGCTTTTTTCTTCTGTTGTTTTAATGTATGACTTTTCATTCCACATGGGCAAAGTGCTGATATGGATAAGTAAATCAGGGAACTGAGACTGTCCCCCTAAAAATGGCCCTCTGAGAGGCCCCTTGGTACTGSCTGCATTACCCGTTTGAACCAAGACACTTCTGAAAAGTTACATGGAGTCTTCTGCCTAAAACAACAAATGTGAATTAGGTTTTCTTGTAAGGAAATGAGTATCCAACTGGTGGGAAGCCTAAATGTAGAAACCGGCTCTTGACTTTCTTATCCAYTCATTTTGTCCCAAATACAAATGATGAACTGCATTTAAGGAATAGCAGATCTTGTGACAAAAAAAAAGGCTGCCTACAGGAATTCATATGAAGTAAGTTTTCTTTAAAATTTCTTGCATGTTRTAAGTCTTTAATCAATGGTACCTCAACAGGTCTGACTGCTCCTTGATCCCTGGCTAGTAGCATTAAATCATGCAACTGCTGATTGGTTCTTCTTCAAGAACCCATCCTGTAAGCACCTTATTTGGGGCACTGCACTTTAATCCAGTCTATCTGTTATTTGTTTTGTCTTGACTAACTTTTCATACCATTGTGAACTGAAAATGAAACAACAGCCTTATTTCAAAATCAGTAAGTGAGAAAAAACTCGAAGAAGTTTTGTATAAGACACATTATTGCCTGTTGCAGTTTCATTCAGGAACCAATACAACTGAAAGTTTTATTGTGCAGTCTGCAACTTGCATCCTTCCTATACCTCTAATCCAAAGGTATTTTGTCTTGAGAGAAAGCAGTAGCATTATCTGGTGTTTATTTAGGGTTTGCTTTTTTTTTTGCTTTTTTTTTTTTAACATGCTGTCCAAGATAACTGACTGTACTTGGAATATGCATTTATTAGCTGAAAAGATGATGGCACTTCCAAGGTTGCTGAACACAGTTGTTTGTTTTGTTCACTAGCATGTGTGAGAGCTCAAAAATTCTAAAATTGAGGCAATAAAATAAGCTCTAAATTTCTGAAATTACAAATGCCAAAAAAATTGTTTACATAATCAAAAATTACATGGGAAAAATGTGTTTATAAATACTTCAGTGTTTTCATGGCCTCAAAGCATATGTGCCTCTTCAGTTAAATTTGAAATACACCCTGATAATACACTGGTTGGGGGTAGTGGTTTGGTTTTGTTTTTTTTCCCTTTCTTTTTACTTGCTAAGAACCACTGAAAAATTGATTACTTGAGAGGTTTTTAAAGCACTCTGTTTTAGAGAGTTTGATTTCTCTTTTTTTCCCTTTCTGTGGGAAAATGTCATGTATTTCCCCACATGTATCAGTCACTTGATAAATAACTATTTCTGTGTGTGTTCATTGAAACATGAGTATCTTACACATAAAAAAAAAACAGAAGAATTTGCAGCTGAAAAGTCCATCATTAATTTTTGCATCTTTTGATGATACAAACAATAAGCCATTGACATCAATTTAAAAACAACTAAATATAAATACAAGATTAGATGAGCAGGCAGCCTGGCAGATGTGTTTGTACATGTACTTGATGTTGCTTGTTTGCAGTGCATGTGCATAGCATGCATTTTTGAGATGTCACTAGTCACTTTGTCTGGAAAAGGTTAAATTAACAAAAAACCATGGGAACAACTACTTCTCTTGCTATGATTCTATTAATTTTTTTCCCTTTTCCTACTATATGATGTGGCACTTCATGACTGTGATGTGCTAGAGTAATCCGTGTAGTTTAAAGGCAGGCTGAAGAAGAAAGCACCAAAAATCAAAGTACAGCTGTAAGCACACTTTAAAAAAAAATTGGCAGTTTTAAAATGATCCTGTGCTTGAGTGTCTGGGAAGGTCTGTCTGCTGCATTCACAAGTTTAAGATGTTCTTCAGTTTCAGAATTACAGACTTTCTAGTGTTGAGTGGGAACAGAGGGGAAATACACATTCTGTTCCACTTAATTGTTTCTAGTCTAATGGTCATATTGCTATATTTTTAAAGATAAATTCTCCCCTATGTTTATTCTCTCTTGCAGAGGAGGAGAAAACTAAATTAATCTGTGTTTTTCTATGCCTGAGTAAGGCATGTTATTTCACAAAGCCATTTACATTCAGGCACCTTGTAGACAACATCTGAAATGAGCAATCTGCTTGACATTGACTCCCACATTTCTGTCAATCATTAGAGTAGCAAAGAAATGCATGACATTCCTTCACAAATTGTGGAGTTTGCTGAATTTTTATGAAGGACACAGCATAGCCAGTCTGCTGCAGAGGTTCTYATTGAAGGTGCATGTTACAATTCAAGTTCTACTTTTTAAATTATTTTGGATAGACTTGGCAGTGTAATGGTTCTGATCAAACCAGGAATCATGTGTACTATACCTAGAAGAACTGTACACAGGTACTACCTGGCAGAGATCAAAAGACCTGATCCTTATCACTGTGCTGTGCCTGGAACAGTCTTGAAACGAAATCTTCTTGCGAAATAACAGACCCCCTCCTTTTGAGATGGCAGTATCTTACACACTGTGCTGACCTAAATCCAATCAGTTCCTCACCTGAGACATGCAACACTGCCTTTCCTTCCCTTCTTTACTCTTCTTTAGTGTACAGCCTTGCCCTTTCTATCTTCTGGCTTTGGAGTTTCCGATTTTTTTCTTCCTAAGAGCTCATCTCATCTAGTTGAAACTTTGAATCTGTGAGAGAAAGACAAGCAAAAGGTGAGATTTTTTGTCATGGTCCCTTTTGTTTGCCATTAACTGTCCATGTCAGAGGGATTTTCTTGATTAATAGCCCCCTAAGTATAACCAAGTCTGATTCTGTTAGAAGGATCCATACAAAAAAAAAAAGATCTTAAGAAAGGGTGAATTTGGTACATGCTGACAAAATGTAAATATATTAATACTTTTAATTACACAATTTCTGCTTACATTACATTCCTACATTACTTGTTTACGGGAGTGCGAAGAGTGTGTTTGACTGCATCTGGCTCTGCCAGGAAGCATCCAAGACGAAGTGCATTTGTATAGTAAATTAATCTAAATAACTGATGTCAGTTTTGGACTGCTCCATAGTAACCTCTTATGACCCTTTGGCAAGGATTTTCCCTTCTTTTTACCTGATAATATGGTGTATATCAAAAGTAATTTTTGCTATTTGGTTCTTCTGAGTGCAGTCATCATCAAACATGTTTAACAGGAGTAGCTGGTATGAAGAACAGTGGTAGGAATGATTTACATTGCGGTCTGTGGAAAAAAAGGAAAATTCTAATAATTTACCAGTAYGCATCACTATAAACAAGCCAGCTTGTGTATACAAAAAGGTATAGTACACACATTCAAAAGATGGTGTTGGTAGATATTTGAAAGCAATAGAATAATTCATTATGGGAAAATTTTAAATGGTCATATTTGTTTCTGTATCTAATAATTTCCTGCAGTCATCGTTTCAGAAAATCCGGTATGCTAGGGCACTGAAGAACAATCTGAAGAGGAAATGTTGCCGCTCATGGTGGAGCTGCAGTGTTTCCACTCATCTTCCTGACCTGTAAATAAAACCTGCTCAGAACAATGCTAGGGTGATGTTGAATGCAACAGAGTAAAGCTACACGTGTTTTGTGATCTTGGGAAGCGAGTCAAACTTTATTCAGACTTCTGGATGCTAAATCTGTSGGAGAGTGTTGAGCCAGTTTGGTGTAATAGAATAGCTGGGCTTTGGTCCACATTAAAAAGYACTAATCTGACAGTTCTCGGTTCTGTATCTTTCATCTCTCTGAAAGAGACAAGTAGGTAAGGTCAAATGAAGTGGGGGAAGAACAAAAATCTSCCGTAACAGCACCACACACATACCCCAGCCCAAACTCCCAGTTCCCCGGCTCGTGTGCTGGCCGCTCACTCTCCGCCCCCGTGGCGCCGCGCGTGGAAGAGGCGGTGTGAGCCGGGAGGGGAAAGGGAAAAACAAGTCAAACCATAATGAGGTGGAGTCAGYACAGCAGGCGTACACTGAATGGGCAGTCGAGCTGAAGAGCGAGCGGGAAGCCTAACCCAACAACAATCGGGGAATTGCTTTCTGCCTAGATGACGTGAGCCCTGGCTGTTCTTCATCTGGGTGACTGTATTGAGACAGGGAGTCCGTGCTTCTTGCGTCGCAGGCACGGCGTTCTACGGTGAAGTTGTAACACGCAAGGGAGAGCAAATCCGGGAAAAAGCTTTTTTCAAGTCTCTGCGTGGCCGGGCGGCCCGCCCGCCTGCCTCGATTCGGTGAACCATAGGCAGCATGCGGCACGRCGGGGGGGAAGGAAGATTCCGCACAGCCCCGTGGGAGAGCTGCTATCACAATGGCTTCTATAGGTAGGTTCGTGGTTCCCTGCTCTCCTGATTCGTGCGTTTTCCTCGGTCTTAAAAACTCGTTCTGTGGATTGGTCTGGTGTTTGGCTGGTCGTGCTCGCCGCAGCGGCAGSGAAACGTGACCCCGGCGAACGGGAGAGGCGGCGGGAATTCACTAAAGCGAACCAGGCTCAGGCAGAGGCCGCTGAGAGCGCTCCGCGGGCGGGGCGGGGAGTTGGGAGCAGGCACGGAGCCAGCGGCCTGCTGCTGCTGCTGCAAGCTCTGTAGAAATGAAGTGGGAGGAAGAGTTTCGCCCTTCGTAGTCATGTAGCTGCGTTGGGAGTCTACACAGAAACTGAGAATATTGGCAGRCAGGGAGTTCTATCAGTATGAGTTTTCTGCAATCGCCGACGGAATGATTGAGGGCTCGAGAGCTTTATTCAGTCACTTCTCTGCTGAGGAAGGCTTCTAATTTATTGTGTGTCGTTGTGGGTCTTTTTCGAAGTAGAAGAAATGCAGACTACTTGGAACATACATAATTTCTGTGCGCATAGACAAATTTTATCCAGGCTGAGTCTTTTTTCTCCCCTGAGGCGTTCCTAGTAATGTTATAGCAGCATTGAATTTCTTTTCCAATGCACTTAAAGTGTACAAATTTTGTAAACACGAGTCTTTCCTGAATGAGGAATATGGCATAGTTTTTATGCTTTCTTGCTTAATAAGAAAAACACTTTATTGTGCCATTAGCACTGGAAGGGTAATTCCTCTAATTATTGCATCTAAGACTAATTATTGTATCTAAAGTGTAGTTGTATAATGCATGTAAAACAACCTCACTTTCTTACTTCAGATCTGAATTTTCCATGAAAATTTTAATAGAGTTTTAGTGCAGTCAGCTATTAGATTGGATGATGTACAGGATGCACCAGAATAAAGAGCCTGCTTCTTATCACCTTAATGCAAACAATTTTTCTATTCAGGCAGTAACAGCACATGTTAAAAAAGAAAAAAAAAGGTAAAKACTGCAACCCTAAAAGGAGAATTACTGGATCATAGTTCTCAAGGTAYAGACCAAGAAAAAAAATTCAAGAGCTTTACTYMTCAGTCGTGTTTTGAGATGCTGAACAACACTGAAGATAAACTGAACTGAGTTTCTTTTTTTCTAGTTTTGATTCCAGGTTATTAAAAGCATCTTCTGARAAGTTAGTTCTATTTTTGGTTTTAAAATAAAATGGTTTAGATATACTCCTTGAAAATCAAAAAGCAGCCCTCACTTTTGTTATTCAGGCTGCAGTGAACCTTTYCTTGCAGGCAAGTGACTAGAAAAGTGAACAGGTTGAAGAGGGCCACATTTAGGCAGAATTTTTCTCACAGCAGTCAAACACGACCATAGTGAGAGTTATGGTAGAAGGGCCAAACAGTGATTTGATTGCTTCCATTCTTTCTGTGAGGCAAGTATGCCTTAGGCATCAAAATCTGCATACTGCGATCTCACTGGTGCCTCATGGCATTAGGGAATTGGACTGGGACAGGAAAAGAAGATTTTAAACTCCTTCTTTCTCTCTCTTTCACTTAGRAAAAGTATATAGGGTCATAACACAAAATAGAAAATTTCACTGAGTCTTTGTACTTGCTTCTCAGAAGTGTCAGAAAATCATGCCCAAGCTCTGTTCTTTCTTTCACTCAGTATTTGCTCCAGTTTGCCGCCTCTGTCTTCACCCATGCCTCCTTTCCTTTGGCTTTGCAGTGTATCTGTCTAGACATGAGTGGCACTTTGCAGTTCAACACAGATATCTTAGACCTACATCTCCAACATTTCAAGCAATTTTAATGAAAAATGAACTTTGGAGCACAAGGCTGGCATTTTACTCTTTTCTTGAAAGGTGCTTGGTAATTCAGTGCTTTCTGCCTAAAAATTAATTACTGTTCATTACTGTTCATTTTGAAGGTACCGTTTGCAAGTTTCATAGGTTTTTGTTTTTATTTTTTTTCTAAAACTTGCAATTTAATATTACAATTTGATGAAAAGTGTAATATTCAGCMATGTGGATGTCTGAAATTCCATTGTGAGATAAACTATGAAAAGAATGGGGTTGTCTATCTCCAAAGTGAATTTGCTATTTTGCTGTGTAAACTTAATGTGGACATAATTGTGCTCTAATTGTTTTATTGGATTTGGGTTTTTTCACCACTGGATGTTCTGCTGTACTTTAAGACAGAATAGGGGTTMTCTTGTTTATGTGTTATGTACTGATAGTGATTGTTACCAAACAGTGTTTTAATAAATGTCACATTTTATGTTTGCATGTGGTCTGGGTGTCTTGAGGACATGCTTCTGCAACTGATTTGCATTCCTGAGACAGTAAAGCCATGCTTAAAGTCAGTAGCAGAGCAGCTGCAAGATCTTTTAAAATACATGAAAATACTTGTGTGACTAATTGCTTTAGTCCTTGGGGGTGTTTCTTTTTCCCCTGATACTACTTGGGAGAATGAAATAGATTAGTATAAGAAAGCCTTTCATAAAGTCATGATAAGGATTTTACTGCTTTGAAGATGCTGTATTGTTAATTCTRTTCACCTTATAGGAATTATTTGTATTTTGGTGTTTGGAAATGATGCCAAGTTTTCTGTGAAATGGTCTAGCTATTTTGTAAGTGGAAAACAAGCCAGACAGAACTATTTTTAGAGTAGGGACTGTGGGTGGGGGAAAGTGGGGGCTGGTAAATCATCCTTTTGATTCTTATCGATGTGCAGAGGGGGCAGAGGGTAAACRCAGTTAATTGCGTCGTCCTGCGGTTTCCTGGAAGCTGACACCTGGCATAGCTTCAGAGGCTGCATGTGGTTATTACTGGCAGGCCATTATGGGAGTTAGAAGAGCATTTTGTTCATGCATCCTGCCAGCAGGGCAGAATCTCCCATGAAGGTGGTGAAGTGTCAGCCTTCCTCACCCACTGCATGCTGGGGARGACAGCTGTGGCAAGGATATTTCCTCAAGGGGTGACACGGACGGTTTACAGCTCTCTTTAAGGGTGTAAGGCGAGAATGATTTTTTAAAATTATAAATACATTCTAAATACATTCAAAAGGCTCCCAAAACACAGTGACCACCTTTTAAATGCACACAAACAATTGCATAAAGTTAAAAAAGTTAAAAACCTTCAGTACTTTACATTGTACCTAGTGTACATTACATTTCATTACTAGCAATTTCGGTTATAACTGTTGAATGTATTATTTCTTCTACCAAATAAATGTCTCTGAGAAATACTTTTCTGCCTCTCCAGATGTGCTGTTTTATTTCCCAGGTTGTCAGCAACTCCACTGTTGTATTTTTTGTAATATCCAAGCATGTAATGATTCGTCTTCCACTGAGATTCTTCTCAGATGAAGCAAATGAAGCAGACCTCGTGTAGAGAGGTTAATACCTGGGTGCTAGAGCTGCTGTCTTGGTAACTTTCCAGGTTCAGCTTGGCTGATTGATTACTTGCAAAGAGAGTTGATCCACTCAATCAGGCATTAGCAGAATCTCCAAGCAATAGTAACTTTGTCTTTTCCATCACAAACATGAAAATATCCTATTACATTCTCTCTGATATTGTTGGCTTTTTGGGAAGAGTAGGAACCGCAGGTGACTTCATGTTGGTACATGATTTTGGGTCATGATATGTACTTCTAAATGAGAAGTGGAACTATTTATGTTGAATAGGAAAGCCTGTAATGTGGAAAAGACATGTTGAAGTTATTCCATTACCTGGCATCTGAAGTTATAAAATACAAGATTTTAAGCATCCTTTACTGATTTCCACATATTGTGTGAAAAGGAAGGAATGGTGTGACCSAAGTTGGTTGGTTTCATGTCCGGGAATAATTTGGTTCCCTGTATTTTTGTGACATTGAAAACAGAATAGAGCAAGTTTAGAAGATCAGAACTTCAATGAAGTTAATACTTTGAAGACTGACCAAAATTAAGACTTTTGTTCTCTCTTACTAATTTTGGCACCTTTGTATTTGGAAAAGCAAGAGAGAGAGTGAAAGGGAAGATGGATAACCCACAAGAATCTCACAGTGCAAGCAGACTTGGAAAAGKGTTAGTCTATAAACTGGCTCAAGTGGGCTATCTTGCTTTTCCTTTCTTCACGTTCAAGGTGTTTAGTTCTGATGAGCTCCTTAGAGGCTTCCAAGGAGCCCTGTAGCTTCACCAGTGCTAATTCTGTTGTTAGCACTCGGTCAGCTGCTGGAGGGATTATTTTTCAAGAGAGCCAAATCCTTTTGTCATTAATTCACTGTTACCAGGGTTTCTGGCTTTGCATTGTAGCATAAACCTCTAGAGCTACTACATACTCACACTATGCAGTTGGAATTGTGTGTGTCTTTTCATTCAGTCCGGTTAGCTGTTACTGAACATTGCATGGCAGTACCGCTCTTCCACTGAAACTCTCTTGCTTGCTTCAGGTTTTTATGTCAAACTGACTTTTTCAACTAATCTTTCAATTGATGAAATATTTGCAAAAGGTCTGAGAAGAACTAAAATTGTGCCTGCTTAATAATGTTAGCTCTGTGCTTCGTTTGTGGTTGGTTTGCTTTCATTGGCTGTTTCTTTGGTAAAGCTTTCTCCATTTTTTCATTTCTTTGATTTAAGGTTTGGTAAAGAATATATCTAAACACACATCTTTCATAAAATATGCCTAAGATCTCCATCTACTTTTGTCTTACTCTTATACTTCAAAATGAAAAATCAATGAAAAGTCATTCAGTGTCTCTCTAGATGGGTTGTTCTGATGCTTAATGCTAAAGGCTCGGGTTTTATTTGATTCTTGCTCTACCTTTCCTTGTACATTTAACATCTCAACTCTTGAGTTCAATCTAAATTTTCTGCCTGACATTCATGTGAATGGCAGAGTAAACATGCCATTCATGAGTAATAAAATTTAATGTGGGGAAAGGCAAGTGGCCATCTTTTGACCCTTGGTTTCCTGGATAAARTAAGATTGTGTCATGAGAGACTTAGAAGCTTTTAACAGTTCCATAGATGTGGGGGAGATTAATAATTTCAGCACTGACTTGGGAGTTTACATTAGCAGTACCATAAACTCCAAATGGTAGGGGAGCCAACTGGATGCCAAGCCCCAAAGTGACATGGAGTTTTTGGTGAACACAGGAGAGTACTGTGTGCTTTTTTTCCCCAAGGCATTTCAGAGGGAAGAAGTCCTTAATGGAATGCAACCATCCAAAACAAGAAAATACTACTGTTACAGAAAAAATAACAAAACTCTTCCAATTGTAGAAGCTTTCAGTGTGTCTTTGTAGACAGGTTTATCAGGATGTCTGTCTAAAGAAGTGGACTCATCAGCTTGTGGTGAGGACAGTGAGAGGTGGAAGGGGAGGGACCTCTTGAGTCTGTTGATCCAAGGAATATTTCACTGCCACATCTGATGTGGCTTCTTGTAAGTCTTAATCTACGCTGGATGTTTTCACCATTGCTGAAGTCATCAAAGGATGGACCAAGAAATACTCTATTAAATTTAAAAGTACTGCACAAAGGTTCTTACCCTTCTGCTACTGTTCAGAGCTGGCAGTGACTTGGTTACTTTGGTTTACTTTAGAGAAGTATTATTTTCTCTGTCCATTCAATTTCTAGGCTAGCTTCAGGTAGTTGTTGCGTAGTGAGCTCAGGGTTTTGGAAGTGGAACACTGACTTAAAGCTCCCTTTCCCCAAAAGATGTAACTGAGGATCTTGACTGAAGTTTTCAAGCTGATGTGATACACATTAGTGTATCACCTTCTCACGAAAAGGAACTACAAAGTTTGACGTGTATGAGAACCTACGTACAAGGTTATGTAGTGGAATGACTGCTTTTGCTTCCCTGCTGTTGTTGGATAGTTGTCTCCAAAGATGTGAGATGATTTTGCCCTGCGGCTGCTGCAAGAAAAGTACTGCTGTTACCTATCTGTCATCTGGACCATTGTGTGGGATAAGGAGCTGTGGAGCTTTTCTGTAGGTTTTTCGGGGGGGGGGGGGGGGTGTGTGTTNGGGGGGTGTTCCTTTTTTTTTTTGTTTCAACAGGTTTAGCGGATTAAAATACAGTTTCATCTGTAAGATGTTTATTTTATATGGCTGTGTCCTAGGCACATACAGGAGTTTCTGCTTAAAACTGAAAAAAGCTTGCAGCTTCTACAGATATTTACTGGTTGCTCCCAAGTAGAAGAGTGAGCTGGATGTTTTTCTGCCTTGCATGTTGGCCCAATTAGTATTAATTTTCTTTCTCAATGTCATTTTTCAATAGTGTATAGTGCAAAGAGACCAGCTTCTTTCTAAAGTCCTGCCTTTAAAGCTGCTATTAGTGATAGTAAATGTAGGTCTGACCTGGSTGCATGAAGAAATATGAACGTGAGTGATCCTAGCTTTATAGTGTTGCTTCTTGAAGCAGGGAGCTGCGCTTTTACATTGTCAGTGTTTTCACAGCTATGAATGGCATGATAGGGGTCTGAATCAAGAAGCACTGATGCTTTGCTTTGTGTCAGATGTGCCAGGAATAGTTAATTCTGTAGAAGCTATGAAATTGCAGAGTTAYTGATTCCATGAGATAAAGGGTTAAGAGCTGACTAGTGAACTCTGCATCAGACAATGAAAGGACATAACTAAAATATCTAGCAGTCTTGTTTTTAGTTGTAGTAAAAACATGACTGCTTTCATGGGAAGTAAAATTTTTCAAATATACTTGTTTGTCGCCTGGGAAGGGTTGTACTGAGTTTGTGGTTTTTTTTACGTGCCTGGCTGCCAGTGGCTTTTCACTCTATGCTTAGTATTTTGCACCTGTGAAAATGGGGTATGAAATGTGTCTGTGAGCATGACAGTGGTCCTTCCCTTAGGCAGTGTGTGGTGCTCAAAAGGAAATAGCAACAATCCAAGGCCTGAAACAGGGAAGAAGCAAGCCTTAATCCCTTTCTTCAAGAAAGTGCTGTGGAAGAAGAAGTGGAATTTGCTGTGTAAATCTGTTAGATTTACTCTTGCACATGTAGTTGTATTAGAGTGGGAGATTTTAAGCTATTTCAAGAGTGCCATTCTCCTTCCTGCCCTGAGATTCTTGGTAACTGGATAACTGGATTCTTGGTAACTTGGTAACTGGATTCCCGTGAGTTCCCTGTATAGTCTAGTGTCTGGAGAACACACAGAAGCATGAAAACAAACAAGCATATGGASATAAGCTTGTGATCGTAATTCCTATTCCTGCGGGGAATTCATTAACCTCTTGCATTTAGAAGCAGAATCATCTCAACCTAGTAATTGGGAAGTATCTGCAAGTTCATGTGCAGAGATGGGATGCCTGTTGCAGTTGAGATACTTTGTCAAATGCTGGTCTCTGGAGATTTGTCTGCTTTGAGCCTAGTCAAAATTGTGTTTCTGGGGAGGCTTCATACATGCAATATCAATTTGACCAACATGCCTTGAACTGATTTGCATTTTCTGTGTCTGTTGAAATAATTGCTCAGAGCTTAACATCAGTCTTTGTAATACTTGGGTGAGCAACCAGTCTTTGTATTGTGTAAATAAGCACCGATAACTTGAGTTGGAACATGCCCTAMGTCATGAGTTTGTGCAGCCAGCTTTTCTGACTGTGCTTGCACCAGTAGGAGGATGACTGTAATGTAGTTGATCTAGTAGATAAATACAGATTTGGATTTCTGTAGCTCTTTTACACTAAACATTTCTGCAGTATTTCCTTAAAGTTAACTTTTTTGGCTGTTATGAATATAATTATTTACATAGTTAAAAGACAGTGTTGCAGTTTGCTGTTTCCCTCATCCAGTTAAATGTTTGTACTGTACAATATGTGAGCTATGTGATGAATTCAGATGGTTTATAGTCAGGGCACTAATTGCAGATTTTCTTATCTCAGACGTATCTTTCACAATCCTCGTTCAAATAATAGCAGAACCAAGCTCTGCCATGAATTGAAGGGAAAGAATTTATTTAGACTTGGTTCAGTGGCTTTTTATATTAGAAATATTTACTTACGGAAAAGATTCATTAGTGTGATCTTAACTCTTTGTAGGAAGGGATTTGTTCCATAACTTCCTTGGTTGTGTTTTTTTTTCTTCCCCTCCCTTATTCTTTGGAAGTGTATCAACTCAAGAGACAGTAATTAGAGACGTTTCATCTGTGATTGTCTTACTGGATTTCAGTCCTGCTAGTGTTGAGGTCAGTGAGACTATTCAGGTGAATGAAGCTATTTAGATGCATGGGCATTTGTAGTATTATAGTGCATGGCTTTTTCTGTATAGAAACAGKGTGTTTGAGCCTGGACTCAAGTGAATAGATATTGATTGTTTTAATACTAATCCAGAATAATTAAATGTAATCCCCTTTAGAGCTTGACTGGTTATTTAAGTTACCTCTAAAAAAGGAGGTGAAACTGTCCCTGCATTAAATTCTGCAGTAATAGCATCCACATTTTTCCTCATCTAAATGCATCTGTTTAACTATATTCTGTAGTATTTACATCCTGTATAACTAAGCTGAACATATTTCAGATTTCAGTCTGTGTGGTGTGGACAAAGTCATGCCTGAAAACTGTGGCTGCACAGGTGTCATAGTTTAAGCCCATCCAGTAGCCAAGCCCAATGCAGCTGCTTGCTCATTCTGGAACCCCTAGGACTGGGGAGAGAATTGGAAGAGTAAAAGATAGAAAACACATGGGCTGAGATGAAGACAGCTTAAGAAGGAAAGCAAAAGCCCATGCACAAAAGCAGCTCAAAGCAAGGGATTAATTCACTTCATTCCATGGGTAGCCAGATGTTCAGCCATCCCCAGGAGAGCTGAGCCCATCACATGTAATGGTTACTTGGGAAAACGAGTACCATCACTCCAAACGTCCTCCCCTTTCTCCTTCTTCCCTCCAGTTTGTATAATGAGCATGGTGTCATGTGGTTTGGAGTATCCCTCTGGTCAATTTGAGTCACCTGTCCTGGCTGTGTCTCTTCCCAACCTCCCATGCACCCCCAACTGCTTTGCCAGTGTGGCAGTATGGAAAGCAGAATAGGCCTTGTCTCTGTGTAAGCTCTGCTCAACAATAACAGAAATACCTCTGTGTTATCATTACCGTATTCAGCAAAAATCCAAAACAGCCACATACCAGCCATTATGAAGATAGTTAACTCTACCCTGGCCAAAACCAGGACAACAGGTAAGTAAGCTCTGTGCTGCTAAACTACCTTTTAGGCCCAGTTGTGTTMTTTTCTCCTTCTGTGAGCAAAATAGTATGAAGAGCTCACTCATCCTTAGTGCTGTCCCATCAAGTTTATATACAGAGTGATAATATACCCCTGAGCTTGCTTTTCTCCAGGCTGAATGGTCCCAGCTTTCTCAGCCTGTGTTCCTGTAAAAGATGCTTCAGTCCCAGTGATGGTTCAGGCATCTTTGTGACCTGTTACTGGACTTGTTCAGTCCCTGAAGTCCCTGTCTCTTTTCTACTGAGGAGTCCATAAATAGGCACAGAGCTTTATATGTGGCCTGCTAAGCAGTGAGGAAGGATCACCTTCCTTCCCCTGTTGATGCAGGCCAGGGKACTATTGGCTGCCTTTGCCTTGGGGTTGTATTCCTGGCTCATGGTCAGCTCATTGTCCATGAGAACCATCCTCTGCAGAGCTGTCTCCAGCCAATCAGCCCCCAGCATGTTCTGGTGTCATGGATTATTCCTTCTCAGTTGCAGGAGTTTATATTTCCCCTTGTTGGATTTAAAATTTCTTTTGTCCCATTTTGCCCACTTCCAAATAGCAGCACAACCATCTGGTTTATCAGTGACTCCTCACTGCAAAACTGGCTGATGAAACTTTATCCCATCATCCACATTTTTAATGAAGAGTGTTGAAGAGTATTGGTCATAGTATGAGCCCTGGGGTATAATACTATGACTTGCCTTCTTGTGGACTTGCTGTAGCTGCTYACAAGCCTCTGGACCCAGATACTAAGCCATTTTTTAATAGATCGTGCTATCTATTAGTGCAATTATCTGTTACCCTACTTATCTAACCCTGTGTTTTGTCAGCATGTTTATGAGGATATTATGGAAGACCATGATGAAAGCCTTAATAAAGTCAAGAAAAGGGACATCAATTGCTCTTCCCTTAGCCACTATACTAGTCAGTTTACTGAAGAAGGTTATCTCAATGGATATGCATGATCTCTCCTTTGTAAATAAAATAATTTTCTTTACTGCTATGTGTTTGGAAGTGGTTTCCATGGCTATTTGCTTCTTCACCTTCCGAGAGACTGAGGTTAGATTAGCCAAGCCTGCAATTCCCTGGATCATCCTTCATACCTTTCTTGGAGGTATGAGTGATGCTTGCTCCCTTCCAGTTTATATGAATCTTTCCCAGTCATTGAGACCTTTTAAAGATTATTGAGAGTGGCCTTGCAGGGTATCAGCCAGTTCCCTCAGCTCTTGTGTGTTCAACCTGTCAGGCCCCACTGGACTTAAATGTGTCCGGTTTGTTTTACTTCTCCTTTGTTTAGTCCTTCTCTACTGAGGGTATGTTTTGATCTAAATTTTTTCTGTGGTCTCAGAGGCTTGAGGTTTCCAAAGGCCTATCTTACTGGTAAAGACTGATATGAACAAAGTTGTGAGTACCTCACTGTCATCTGTGTCATTATCCATCAGGTCCCCTGCCCCATTCAGCAAGTGGGCTGAATGGGGTGGCAGAATTAATACCCCAGTGCCGTGGCACTCTCCCAGCCTAAAGCCACTTGCTTGTTTCTCCTCTTCCTCCCTTCTGTGGGGGGCTGGAGTGGAGAACCGGAGGCTGAAAAAGTGAAGGTAAGTTGAGATAAGAATAATTTGCTGAAACTAGCAATGAGATGAGAAAACAAACAGTAAGAGCATCAATACTAATAAAACAGTAACAAAAGTATAGAAAAGAGAGTGATTCACATGCAAAAATGCTCATCAAAGAGCTTGACCTGAGCCCCACCTCAGCCTCTCCCTCCAGCTCGGTACCAGCACCACCTCACTACTCCATCCGCCATGCTTTCTCAAACAGAAAGTACCCTTTCTCCCTGGAATAAACTCCCTTCCCCCACTCCCAGCAATGACATGCGGTAGTGTAGACAATAACACGGGGTCCTGGCCATGCCCCCTACTGCGTAGTGCAGAAATGAACTCTGTCGTGGACCAGAACACCCGCTTATCTATTGGTGACACCTGATTTTCTACTGGTATTTTAAGTGCAAATGGTGCACTTAACCTATTTAACACTGTGGACTGTGGAATGCAAAACATCTGGGAACAGATGGGTCCATTCTCATCTTTAGGGCTAGAGAATGTATTCTGGAGAACTGATCAAACAGTTTGAGGCTTGCAATTCTGTAATCTCTATTCCTTYTGCCATTTGACCTGCTGGATGTTTTCAGCAATCAACGTTATTTTATGAAATAACATCTACTGCTCAAACAAACAAAACCTCTCATTTAAAATCTTACTAAGAGAAAAACAGAATATTTTGTCAACACTTTTTTTAGTACAAGGTTCATAAAAATGCATGTTGTTTTTAAATTTGTGTTTACTATGTTTTCTTTGCTGCAGAATCTCGAAGTTACATGGAAGCCATTGACCTCTCTATGGTGATGTCTGACAGCACTGTGGGCACTAACCCTTCTTTGCTGAGGGCCGACATGCAGGCTGATCCCTCCTTTCAGCACAGTTTTACATATTCTCGTACTGTTTCAAGTAGCAGTCCTATTCCAGGGGCAGAAAGGTAGGAAAAGATTCTCCTACTTTAGTTCTCATAATGATAGTTCCCAGCCAAGACATTATGCTTGTGGTTTCATTCAGGCCATTTTTCTGAGAACTTTGAGATTGGTTGTGACATTTAATGTTGATGTTGTCCATAGGCTGGATTTTATTGCATACACAGATGTTACTTGTATGTCAGGGATACAGTTAGCTTTGAAGATAAGTGGGAAGGCAAAAATAAATAGAATTTTATAGCTCAGTTATTGTCTGCTAGCACAAGCTCATATATATTTTTCTGTGTGCTTAACTGGCTTCTCTAATATTTTACTTAAAGCCATGTAATGAAATTTCATGTTGGAACAAGCTGCATATGAGAAGAAGGGAGCACTCTTCTCACTGCAGACGTGTTTCTAGTCAGTAAAATGTCAGCAGATTTGCTTTGGTAGTGTATAACTGACTCCCTTTCAGCTGCTCAGCAGACTTAAAAATTTTGCTATTTTATAATTGTATTCTGGTAAATATATAGGGCTCTGGACAAGAGCTTGAATAATGTGCTTTGTCCTTGTCCAAAGGAGCTTACAGCATAAGCAAAGAATTGGCAAGTAACAGCAAACAAACAAGGAGTCCTTAGTTGCTATAGAAGGTTTGCAAGACCTTAACAATGCATGATCAGTCATTAGCTGTGCGCTGTATCTACTCAATAGACAAGGTGGTGCATTAGCCCTCATCAARTTACCTTCTCTATCACTCTGCAAAGACATTCCTTTCTGGCTAACTATCCTATTCTCATTATTGGCTATTTGGCTCCATTTTCGCCRTAAGTATTTGGGAATGCTTTTGGTTGGAGTGTCATACTCTGAGTAAGTACTTCAAGTATGTTGTTCCAATTTATCTTTTATGTATCTTCCAATCTAATTAGTTTCATTTTCAATCCATTCTGAGACTGAAAGAACGTTTTGGTTTTCTGATTACGAATGTGAATCATAAGACTGAACAAAATATGTTGGTATTTGCTGCAGAGGAGGCAATGTAACAGTTACAAGTAGATATGTATTAAAAGCTTATCAGGCAATTCAGTCATTATCAAGTTTACATTCCTACTTCAGACTTTATCTAGAAAATTTTGTTCCCTTCTTTCTAAATATTTTTTCTGTAATTTTTAATTTCACCTAGCAGATAGCTACAGCTCTAGAGCTTTTTTTCGTGCAGTGATGTCTTCTTCAATTTGCTTACCTTCCATTTGTTTATGGCCCTTCTACTTTGAGCTATTCAAATCTATTGGCATCCATTTCCACAGATCCCTTTTAATTAAAAATCCTTTCTTTTTTGACATATCTCTTCTACCAGCTCTTTTCTCTTTGCGTTTCCCAAAGAGTTTGTTTTCTCTGGATCTGGTAATACTCGTAGTATTTTACAGCTACAGCCTAAGGGCATTTCATCTTTAGAAGTAAGGAGACAAAGTCTTACCAGATTATTTMATCAGAAGCTTAGTTTCTCTTGTTTAGAAGGACTTTTTTTTTTATTTTCTACTTAAACAGATAGAATTGCTACCCAGTAGAAAAAGAGTGTTTACTGTTGAAATATTTAATTCTRTAAATCAGATTTTTGCCCCCTGTCAAGTAAATTAACTACTGGGTATGCTTCCCTTATTTTTTTAATATAAATTGTATTAAAAGGGACTTGATCTGTGAGCTATTCCTTGTTAATGGTATTCTTATCATTATCATAGTTGCTAATGTATTTTGTGATGGTGCACAGCCACCTCCTCAGCCCATTTCTTTTTATTCTGGTGAGCATAAGACACTCTGCATGTAAGAGCTGGTATGGCTGTGTCAGGGCTCTTAAATGGCTATCTCTGTGCAGCTTTGGCACAAGAAATTGTTGCCTCCTACTGCTCTTTTTCAGGTAGTACTTCAGCACTTCACAAACAGAATCACTGTTTGTGAAGCAATGCTGCAAACAGTCTCACTAAACTGATTCATATTAAAAGTAACCCCCTCAAACAGGGAGAAATATTTTTAGCTGTCATTAATTTGATGGACTGGTATACAGTGCAGACTCAGAAACTATCCCATCAACATGGCTAGGTGGAGGGTGACATAAGTCAAAACAAACCTTACTGAGGAGATTACTGGTCAGAGTAAGGCTGGAATCCCTTGATCCAGCTGTGTTACCTAGTCCAGCATGTTTTCAGAGAGTGCCCTAAGATACTGTCCTGGATGTGATGTTTCATTATTTTCAACAATTACTGAAGTATGGGTTGTWCAGTAACATTTTAAGGGAATGATTTGGCTGTTGTTTTATTTTTGTGTTCAATTTTTGGCTTTTTTTTTTTGACAGCTCTTCTGCAKCAGAACATCCTTGGCTTGAAAGCAGCCCTAGAGCTCTGCTGTCAACCCAGTTTTCAATGGGAAACACCAGGCAGCCAGGAGGTTACATTGTGCCTTCTGAATTTTCAAATGCTGTGCAAGATGTCTCTCTCCTGTCTCATTTCCAAACTCCAGGACTGCAAGTTGTGACCATGAGCAACCTGGAGAGTTCACCAGCAGAGCCACACCAAGAACTTACTATCAGCAGCAGTGCCCATTCCTACCTGAGCCACAGTGCAGGTACCAGGGACAGTAGCTCTTCCCGAGAGGAGACACAAGCTACTTGCATAGCTAATACTAGCACATCCAAAACCCTGGGTTCATCAGTAGCAAGTGCTGAAGACAATGACTTTTTTACAGAAGACTTTATTACAGTGGCCTCTGGAAACAATAGCCAGAACAATCCAGTTCAGCACCACCATGGAGGGAACCTACATGCTCAGCCACCTCTTCCAGAGAAAAAGAGGTCCTCTGAAGATGAGCGTTCCTTTGCCTCTGTGTCGCCTTCTTCAAGTGGCTTCTCTAGCCCTCACAGCGGAAGCACAATCAGCATTCCCTTCCCAAATGTCCTTCCAGATTTTTCAAAAATGTTAAGCCCTTCTCCGGTACCAGGTAGGTTCTGGTTTTCTGCATCAGAAAAATGCAAAATACATTACATTTTATGTGATTTTATAGAAAGATTTTTGAGGATTTTAAAAGAGAGGGGAAAAAAATAGTAGTGGAATGAAAATGGCACAGAGTTCTTGAATGTTTGCAGTAACAAACTGCCAGTTCACTATCCTTGGATGCATTATTCAGAAAGCAAAGCTGCAGATTTCTTCCTGCGCTTCCTAGAAGTCAGCCATTGGGCAGCCTACCTTTTCAGCTGTCAAACTACAAGTATGGAGTTCAATTTCTTTTAAAAAGGACTGRCTTCTCTCTGCATCTTTTAGACTTGTGCCAAGAAAAGTTAAAAATGTAGATGTATATTCATTGGATGGTGTTGAGAAGTTTGTATTACAGCTTTATAACTAAAAGTTTTAAATATTTTATGGGTTTTGCAAAATGGAACTTCAAATATGCGTTCAGAATCTTAGTGTATGCTGGCTCTAAAGCAGTTCAGTTTCTCTAAACTCTTCTAGTCATGAATTTTTTGAATAATCAAGGTGACTGAAAGTTGGAAAGAAAAGTGAAAATGCATTTGTATTTAAAAAAAAAWTCTTGACTTTTTTTTTTCCCTTTTATTTCACAGAAAACACAACTGATAGACATGTGACCGTAAAATTTGTTCAGGACACGTCGAAGTTCTGGTATAAGCCAGATATTTCAAGAGAACAAGGTATATCAACTGATGCATATTCTGRCACATCCATTCACAGAAAAGCTAGTCAGTGAAGTCTTGCTAAGTTTTTTTGATTCATACCTGATCACTGAAATAAATATGAAACCTAGAAGGGTCACAGACAACCCCAGTTTATTTGTTAAAAGGCTGAATTTGAGTGTGGAGGGCAGTCAAATAGTCCTGAAAAATACTCAGTTAATCAGACAAATATTAGCTTAACTGAACTAATTATGAAGTAATATAGATATACCTGTGGTGGCTGGTACAAGTKCTCTTTGTTGTGGAGCTTCAGATTTTGGAATGGCAGATATGCAGGAAACAATACCAAAAGACTGGCTGCTCTCCAAAACCTCTTGAGTATAAGTGTGCTGTTCTGACATGATCTCAGATAATTCATTAGCTAGGTCATCACAAAAGCATCCTCATCTCCCAGTTGTTTTATAGCCTGAATTTCAGTGTCCAGTGACATATATTATTTCCTAAAGGTCACAAAATAGCACTCCCATGGAACAACATCTTTATGATGTATGATGTAGATATAGGATATTTATATGTAGATGTGTTATTCTCCTTCAGTGAACTGAAGAAAGCTTTTATTACCTGTGTGAAAATGAATACTTAAAAGCTCCTGGAGTACTGCATCTGGCATACAGGAAAGACACAGACAGACCTGTGGGAGTGAGTACAGAGGAGGGCCCCCAAGCTGACTGGAGTGATGGAGCACCTTTCCTATGAGGAAAGGCTGAGAGAATTGAGATTGTTCAGTCTGCAGAAGGGAAGGCTTTGGAGTGCCCTAATTGTAGCCTTTGGAGTAACCTAACTGCAGCCTTCCAGTACCCGAAGGAGCGTACAAAAAAGATGGGGAKAGACTTTTTAGAAGAGCGTGTAATGACAGGACAGGGTGAAATGGTTTCAAACTGAAAATAGGTTTAGATTAAATATTAGAAAAAAAATTCTTTACTGTGAAGGTGGTGAGGCACTGGAACAGACTGCCTAGAGCACTTGTGGATGCCCTCTATCCATGGAAATGTTTAAGACCAGGTTGGATGTGGCTCTGGTCTAGTGAAAGTTGTCCCTATTCATGGCAGGAGCATTGGAAATAGATAATCTTTAAGGTCTGTTCCAATCCAGGCCATTCTTCCATGATCCTATGAACTTAGACATGGTCAGTGCAACAGTGTGTAAATAAGCATGCTAGGTACTTTTTATGATCCACTAATCACCGAGGAGCAAAGCAAGCTCTCTTTGGATTATGAAAAGAAACTTCAGGTTCAGATATTCCCTGAAACAAGATTAAAAGCAAACAAAGTCAATGTTGATACCAGAAAATTGATATATTTTGTTTAATGGTAAATGAGAAAGAAACTAGTAGAAAGAGATCGGGGGGGGGGAGAGTGACAGGGTCAGATTAAATAGAAATATATCACCCCTCCGTAGGTCCCAGCAGCATCCTGTTGATCTTCTCCATTTCGTCTTCTTGGTGGTAACAGTCCCCTGCCAAAAAACATAAGAGTTCAACAGATTAATGTAGCTTTGGGCCAGGTGGGAATGCCCAGGTACCCCCCTGAGGAGGGGCAAATTTGACATTGTCTCTTGCAAAGATTGGTTGCAKCACTTTGTGTCATGTGCAGTGCTCTGGTGCAAGGCCTCTGGAATGAGTCTGGAGAATGCRTTGGGCATCTTTGACAGATTGTGATACCACCTCTGCTGCCCCTCACGTGAATGTCCTGTAGATGTGGCTTTTGTGGAGGTTGGGGAGGCGGTGGGTGGGRAAGGGTGTGGTTTACAGCTGAGCCACTCGTGTAAGGCAGGGTGGGTGTTCGCTGCCTCTGACCAGTGGTTATGTCATACACCCAAAAGTCTCCTCCTGCCCCATTGGTTGGGTGGAGAATCTGTGCCTGCCTGGCTGCAAATAAGCTAGTTGGGGGTGATTTTCAGGACAGCTGCTCTTGTGAATGCATCCTTCTCCCCCAGCATTATCCCAGGCCTGAGATGATTGAAAAACAGTGTCACTTTTATCTTATCTCAATTTCTTTTAGGTGGTGTAACTCAGAGTTCGGGGTTTCAGTCAGGAGGCCCACTCACGGTGGGGTGGGCCGTGATGGTGCAGCTTTGTTATATGGGCATAAGTCCTTTCTAACAATGTTTAAGCCTTGAAACTCTAACATTTCAGTCTCTGGCAGTGCTTTGCAAATGCGATTGGTCTGTCTGTTCTTGTGTTCAGACAGTAATAATCAGCTATACTGAATTGTGATTAACGAGTTAAGGTAGGATTTTAAATTGGGATTTTTAAAATGTGGTTGTCAAAAAGGAAAGATTGCTAACTAGTTCTGCATAGAGAAGGATGTTTGTACTAAACCAAAATAGTGTGAATTTCAGCTATTAGCAAATGATGAATTGCTATGTCTTCCTACTTAGTATGTTCTCAGATAGTGAGGATGTTCTTGTGTAGTGGGAAGTAGGATCCGGGGAATAAACATCATAGAAAAAGGAACATTAATTCCTTTTTGGATGATTCTTTGCTGGTCCTTTCGCTCCAGTCCCCTTCCCCTTATCTGCTCACCACCCATAATGAGAACTGAGTCTAAATGTGCAGAAAAATACCTGATGTGATGTGTGTCCAGAGAGGGAAGTATGTAAAAAGCAATTTTAAACCTAACTGCTTGAACAAATGAACCAAAAATCTTCCCAACCTTTTAATATGCCTCTTTTCATCCTTGAAGTAAATTCTTTTTAAAAAGTGGTTTAAAGTACTGTTGCTGAGGAGGGAAGCATTTGTTCTTTTTTTCCTGAGTTTAATAGACTGCTCCTGTGACGTGTTATTGTATCCTGGTGGATTTAGAAGTGTTATACAAGTACTGCTTAATTGCAGGGGTTTGTGTATTCATCCTCATCCTCTCAAAAGACATATTGTTTTGAAAAAAGTTTTTTTTTTCCTTTGCCACCTGACAGATAAAGAGAATAGTATGTGTATGTTTACTTTACTTGCTTTAAGAGAGGAGATCATTATGTCTGAATTTTCCTGATTTTTTCTAACTTCTCCTTTTTCCATGAAAAAAAAGTGTGCTTATGATGTAAACATTGCTAAGGCCTTGCAAAATATGCCTTTGTGCCCCATACGCATGATATCCATGTTTCTTGTAAACAGTCAGTTAAGGAGTCCAGGGTCAAATCTGGGCTTTTTCTAGTGTTTCTCGGAAGGCTTGCTGATGGTTAGAAATTATAGAAACAAAGTATACTAGTATACACGAGTATTTATAAAACGTTTATGGGAGAGGAAATAAAGYAATCTACAAAGGTTTTATTAAGATCCATGGTTAGATTAACTTTTTGTCTGTTTTCAAAATAAGTTGAAGATTTTGGGCTACTARATTTCAAAGTCTGCAGTTGACTTGCTGCTGCAAAGCAGCAGCATTCCATGCAAATATTTCGTCTTGGACAGGACTTCATATTGAACTTTCAGAAAAGATCCCAAAATACAGATGAGAAATATTTTGAAGWCAAAGAGCAAAATATATACTTACATTCCTTTCTTTGCTTTACAACTCCTAAGGCAGTAAGGTGATCTTGTGAGCACAAAAACTTGGTGGTGGATGAAAATTAGTCTGTTTTGTTGGGGCAGTGAAGTGAAGTGAAAAACAGTGCTGTCTATCAGTGCGGGAATTACAGAGTGCTGTGCAGTCTTTGAACAATTTGACAAAATCTAAGCAGAGGTAAACTTGCTATTGCACTGGCTGTAGGAATTCTGGTGAGACCTGAGCACCCTTCTCTGTTTAAAAATTGGCAGGGTGCTGTACTTAGGCTTCTTTTAAAATAAGTATCTGTGAGATTTGGATAAGGTGTTTCTGCTTGAGTCCCCCAAATAATGCTTGATTGTATTCTATTCTACAGTGAGGATAGAGAAAAAGTTCTTACCTGTTTTGGTGTCCTATTCATTATACATTTGCTCTTCTGTACTTTTTGAGTGAGTGCATGTTTCTTGAATTGTTTTTCTCTCTCTTTGCTGGAATCCCTCACAGCCATTGCTGTTCTCAAGGACAAGGAACCTGGGTCTTTCATTGTGCGAGACAGTCATTCTTTCCGGGGAGCCTATGGGCTAGCAATGAAGGTTGCCACACCACCACCTTCTGTTCTACAGTTAAAAAAAGGTACTTTTGTATGTTACTAAATAAGCCATACATAGCAGGTTGTTGTTATTGCTGGGTAATAATATGGTGGAATCTTTCACACTTCCTGTAAGTGCAGTTTGAGTTACAGGCTGCATTTGATGCATTGTTAAATGAGACTGGATATGATGCCTGTTTGTACTATATGGTTTCACCATGATTTGTAAATGCATGTGCATTGTGGCTGTGCATSTGTTGTACCTCATCAGCCTAATAGAAAATCAGCATCATCTCAGCAATTGGTCTTCAGTAGCAATCAGAAGGCTACATTTGATTCACAGACTACAATGTAGATTTTTCGCTTAGCTGGAGAGCTGAATATTTTTGATCCAAAGTTTTATTTTGAGACAGTTCTAATTCAGATACATATCTGAAGGGGCTCCTAAGGATAMTTATTTAAAAAGTAGTGATTTATAGACTTATTCTGCCAGTTCTAGTGCCTCCATATATAATTAGTGGGTGATGGTTTTGGAATGTAAAGTGAGAAGAATGTACAGAAATCTAATTGGTGTATGGAAACTCAGCAGCTGGTATGTGTAGTGTTCTTGGTTCCATTTCTGCTACTGCAAGGGTAGTGGAGTGGTTTTTATTGCTGCTGTTTTTCTTTTGCAAAGCTTATTATGTTTCATTAGTACTTGCTGACTGGTGAGGTAAGCAGCTAAGATTACAGGAAAGCATTTATTCTTAGTGTTGTTTTTATGGAAGTGTGGTTTTGGCTGTTTTTGTTTGGCTGTTGGTTTGGATTTGCTTACTCTGGGATGAAGTTAGTAGTTCACCTCTGTTACAGTAAAATTTTGAAACTGTGTTTTAATCTGGTGTCTTGAAACAATTTTTAATAACAATTTGCCGTGTATTTTTTTGCCAATAAACACCAGCAGAACCACTTCAATGTCTTATATAATGAAGACAACACATATGTACTGGGGTGGTGATAACAGCAGCTAGAAGGCAAATTGAAAGTGGTTTGTAGGTGTTCTTAATAATCTTCTCTTATAATCAGATCTGTGAAGTCTCAGGAGACATAAAAATTCAAACTCTGCCAGCCTTTAAGAGACAATTTATGTTAGTAGTACCAAAGGCAAGTCATAGTAAGACTGTAGCATTCTTTCACTTCTCATTTTGTGATACTTAGCTTTTTTGGTTTACCCTGTTTAATCCCAGAAGGCACAAATTAGTTCAGTTTTCTGTAGGGTTTCTTGTTCAAGGTTTCCCTTTCCCACATTCCTTGTAGCCATTTATTTTTAATTTTTTGAGAGCATAATGGCGAACAGTAAGCTGTTTGAAAAAGTGATCAGTATTTGCTTGCATAGAGGTTTCTGCTGTCCATATTAATGCTTTCATCTGTATTAGCCTGAAAGTCAACTGTTGACATGTTTCCTGATAGACCAAAGGGACCACATGTGTTTGTTTTGTTAAGGCTTGAATGGTTCAATAGCTTTGTCCTGTTGCCATGGAGTAATTGTTTAATTATTTGGAGAGGGATGCAATTTTTAGTCAGGAATGAAATACTGTGATTCCATCTTTCTAGAAATAAATGTTAAAAGAATGCTAAATCTCAAGGGAATTTTTGCGTGTCTATGGGACTTTGAATCACCTCTTTACATCCAAGTCAACAATTTTGGTTTCTCTTAGATTCCTGAGATTAAAAAGCTCTTAAAATCTAGTGAAACAGTGTGTCCTGTAATTGTTTGTTTTCAGGAGCAGAGACTTAGCATGGAACTGCAAACATTTGCAAACTTAAAAATTCACTGAGAGAATAGCCATCATTACCTTTGTGTG
Organism: Malurus melanocephalus; assembly: GCF_030028575.1. Taxonomy (NCBI): domain Eukaryota; kingdom Metazoa; phylum Chordata; class Aves; order Passeriformes; family Maluridae; genus Malurus; species Malurus melanocephalus. The sequence continues at coordinate 1,162,064 of NW_026623311.1, forward strand.
GTTAAATCTACTCTTGTTTTAATCTGGAGAACTTCTGTGAACAGAACTGCAAATTGGAGTATTTTCCCATACTTTTACTTTCTTGTTACTTTGGATACAAGTTCTTTTAATGGGCAAGTGCATCAAAGTTTCTAACACTGATTTTCCAAATTTCTCTTCCTATCTGTAGTTTGGGCCATACTTGGACAATTTTGGACACCAGTGTATATTTGGATGTCACTCACTTAAGAATATAAAACCATTTCCTCTGGGTGTCTAAAGTGAGCTATTTGCTTTTTTGCAAAATGGCCTTTTAGATACATCTTGTGACTTGCAGAGTAGGTCTAATTGTATTTGCATTCTGTATATAAAATGTTTGGTAGTTATGTGGAAAAACCAATTCATGAAGACCTGATTTGTGAAACTTGTCTGTTAATTGATTTTTTTCATGAGCTTTTTTTTTTTCAACACAGTTGGAGATTTGTCAAATGAACTTGTAAGGCATTTTCTGATTGAATGTACTCAGAAGGGGGTACGCTTGAAAGGATGCCTGAATGAGCCATATTTTGGTAAGTACTGTGCATCACAGGGACAGAGAAGATGGAAACAGTTGGTGTTTTCCAGTGCTTAGATGGAGTGCAAATGAGAGTCTACTTGTTCAAGTCTTGATGACTTCTGTAGGAACACATTCCAAGGTTCCAGGAGCCTTGTGCATATTCACCTTAAGCAGATGTGCGGGGCGCTCTACCACAGATGCACATCACTAAGCTTCAAACAGTCAAGCTTGTCTTGCAGGCTTGTCTTGCAACTACCAATGTTGCTCCAGAAAGCTGAGCTAGATCACTCTTACCATCCTAATTGATTCAGGACCTTTGTTCTGYGTTATATTTATGCTGCATATAAGGTGGCTAAGAATGACACCAGAGTGAGACCTGGCTACATCAGCCTCCCTAATGTAATATGATGGAAGTGCAATACTTGTAGTGGCAAACAGCTAAAGACCTCCCTAGCTGYTCACTCATTGACTTTCCACTCATTTGGGGTAGGAGGGGAAAATAGGATGAGAAAGTTTATGGGTTAAGATAAAAACAGGGAGATGCTAACCAGTTACAGGGCAAAAGAAACTCAATTTGGGGAAAATCATGTTAATACTTTTCCAATTCAGATCAATATTCAGGTAGTAATATGTTGAGGGATACATTCAGTGCAGGGAGCTAGGTTTGCAGTCTGGAAGTATGAACTGCAGATTGACCTGTGAGTGTCCCAGGCAAGAGGCCCTGACCTGCTGMCCCTTCACATAAGAAAAGGCCTGGGGACCTGTGGAGCAGGCCAGGTGACCAGACACTCGAGATACAGCAGCAGCCTACAACCCTCAGATTTTCCTGCCCTTAGACTGTAAAGGTATCTCTCCTTGGAGGCACCCATCTTGAGCTGTTATTAAGTTGTTGCACTAAGATTAAATTACTTTTAGGATCTGCATGTCTGAGACTCTGCTAAGGGAAACCTGGAGTTGAGCTACTGAAGAAACATGGTCTGACAGTACCTGTGAAATACCATGGTTGGTGTAGCTGTGAAGGGACTGTGAGTCCCAGCTTGGGTGATGTGAGAGTGACTGCCAGAGTGGCTCCTAGATGGTCAGACAGGGAAGTTTCCTTAACATGAGAAACCGAGACAAGTATTAAATAACACTTTTCCTTCCCCTTTGCCAAGCTCAATTTCACTTCATCTCAGACTCCTCATGCCCACTGCAGTGGGTGTGAGGGTATATGGTCATTACAGAACAATTCCTCTGCTGCTYCATCCCCCTCCCAATTTTTCCCTCCTGGGATGCAGGCTTTCCCCATGGGTTGCCATCCTTCAGGAATAATATCTGTTCCATCATGTGCTCTCTGTCGACTACGTCTCATTCAGAAAAGGTCCCATCTATTCCAGTGTGAGGTCTTTCAGAGGCTACAGCATGGGGAATGGCAGCTTGGATACTCAGAGCATCTCCTCCTCSTCCTCTCTCCTTAGTGTTCCCTCTGCTGTGTCTCACCCAACCTTTTGTCCGTAGGTGCCTTGCAGTGGGTCTGCTGAAACGGGCTGTGTGCAGCATGAAAAGCCCCTGGACTCTACCCAGAGGTCATCGTGCAGCCCACCCAGCCCCCTGTTACAGGCCTTGCCATATACACCAAATACACCTGTGAAAGGGTCATCTACCATGTGAAATTGAAGTCATATTTAAAGCAAAGATGGATTGAAGTTTATCAGTATTTGGCATGAGACTTAAATCAGAATTTTTAGTCCATTCCTACCTCAATCTTGAAGTACCTGTTTAGGCACATCTGTAGCCCTACTAGTCACTTAGTTTGAACATCTCCTAATGTTTCAGTGTGTACAGTGCTGGTTTGAGAACTAACCACTGGGAGAGATGAACCCTACAAAATTCCTTGCAAGAGATTTCAAGTCAGAATTGCAATTTAATAGTTTACAGTAGATGCAATGATACAGAAATACTGACTTAAACCCACAAAATCAGAGTACAACCTTGCACCCTGCTGGTCAGGGTGRTGGTCACAGTCTGATAAAGCTTGCAGTCCTGTTGAAGTGATTGTTGCAATCTTGTTGAAAGCGGTGGTCCTGTGGAAGGTCTGATCCTCTTCTAGRTCTGTTGAGCAGTGGTAGTTGTGTCCCAAGTTCCCAAGGACCCAGATTATAAACAGTCGGGTTGAGGTGGTACCTCCCCCAGGGCAGAGGATTTCACAGTGGAATGATGTAATACTGTTGAGTCATTGCAGTTGCCAGTTCTGCTAATGGGCTATTGAGTCCATGATGGCCCATTAGCAGATCCCCTTAGGATGAGTGTAGTTATCACAGCTGAGTTAATTGTGAAGAGAAGGAAACATCGCCTTGCAGGATTTGTCTCTTCTCCCTGCTCTAACACCCAGCTTGCAGTCTGAGGGGTTTGGGGTGCACGGGACAGATGTTGCAAACATCCCACCGCTAACAATTTATCGGGAATGATGTAGATGGGAGTGTAATACAAAGCTCGGTTACACCCCACGTTGTAACCAAGGATGCAGCATCAAAACTGCTTCCCAGAGTAGATGAACAGGCACTAGTACACATATTTATGGGTAAAGCAGTAAAGGGCTAATAGTATCTAAGACCCTTGCAGAATTGGGAATCTTTCCATTTCAAAGGAATTTTTGATTGACTGTAAAAATGAGGTTGGTTTTGGTTCAACTGGGATTTTTCTTCAGCACAGGAGTAAAATGTTTGGTGCTTGTTAATAAATGGGACTGAAGGATGGCTGTTTGTACAGACAGATTGATGAATRCTATGCCTTCCTCTCACTCCTGGATGGATAGTCTCACATGCTAATGTCAAAGATAACTAATGTTGAATTACTTCAGTTAAGCCACGACCCAATTGTAAGAGTGACTTTGAATGTAAAAGAAGGTTAATTTAATAGAGAATGCTGCATAYATCACTGCTACATTGAATGGAAGAGGTTTTACCTAGACCATCTTTTATACTTTTAGATGTACAAAATGGAGGTGTGTGTAGACAGAACACGAGATGATGAAGACTAGGTGGTTAAGAGGTAGAACTCTATGCTGTAATCATGTAGCACAAGCGACCTCTTGTGCTCTTTATCACCTTTGTAAGATTTTACTACTTTTACCAGAGGTTAAGGGCATTGAAAAGAATTTACTGACTTCTATACGTTACTGATTTTGTAATTTTTAAATTTAAATTTTGTAATTTTTAAATTTTAAATTTTCTCCACTTGAAGCACAGACATTTAGGTTAGGATCTAAGTGTATTTAAGAGGTGAAGGGAGCATATGGTTGTGATTAATGAGTTCAAGAAGATCTTGGTTAGGTGCCAAGAGATTTTTAAAGGTAAACGGAGGGGGTTCTTAGTCTATAAAATACTTGACAGCAAACATAGCTTATGCTTTCTTGTCCAGGAAGTTAACTGTGCATGTCTTGTTACTTTTCTGACAACAGGGAGTTTGACAGCTCTGGTGTATCAGCATTCTATCACTCCTCTGGCATTGCCCTGCAAGCTTCTCATCCCAGACAGAGGTATGCTTGTTGAAGTACAGAAGAGATACTCGCAGCCAAGCTTTGCTTCTAAGTGTCAGTGTCTGAAGGCAGGTGAAGGTGTTACAAGTTGAGATCTAAGCAAAAATGCACTAAGGAGCAAGCTGTGTTGTAAAAGTGATTCTTCAGTATTGGTGATGACCCTTATCGAAAGTGTAGTTGAGAGCATACTAGTGCTGTGATGTTCCAGTCATGAACATATGCATCATGGAAATCCACCCAGTAATTTACCATGGAGTAAGACAAATTTACTTCTTAGACATGACATTACACCAGTGTATCTTTAGGTTTAACTACTCATTCACGTCTGGATAACAAAAGGACAAAGTGGTAAAAAGCAGATGGTGCCCTGAGTGTGATGCTGGTAGGAAGAATGTAGCAACTTGCACAGGTTGAGATGTTGTTTAAGTAAATGATCAAAAAGCCTGTGTTGCTTCATGGGATTATGATTCTAATTTTGATTATCCTGATTTCATAAACCAGTCTTAAGACAAAACCAAAATGCTCACGCTTGTCCAATAATTCAATTGTCTGATATTCTCCCATGTGAGGTTAACCCCAGATGCGCTTTTGAAATGTTAAATGTTCTTGTGATTTTTGACTGAGCCCTTTAAACTTTTGTTACAGACTGTGAGTTAATGGACAAAAATAACATTTGATTTGTGTGAATACATTGATGAAACCATTTTAGCACAAAATATGCTATGCTAGATGTGACAGGAGATCTCATGCATTTATGTGGCAAAACAGTACGGAGGTGGGCATGTTCTCCTTGTCCCCCTCACCTAAGACAGAAAACTTACTCTGTTCTTCCAGAGGTTCAGGATTGAAACATGTGCCTTGTCTTGAATAAACATACCATAGTGAAATTTTATTTTGGATTTATATTTTAATCTGACTTGATCATGTATTTTAAGATGATCWTCTGTGGTTAATGACAGGATCCAGTGCCCGGAGTATGTAAAATGTTTGGATAATTGTGACTCCAGACATGTGAATAGTGTTCCAAACCGTATTATGGCTCTCTTCCTCATTTCATTATATTCAAAGACAGCATACCTCATCCTAAATGCAGCAGTAAATAAGATCTTTTTATATCCATTAATATACCTGCAATAACATGCTGGTGGACAGTTTCTCACTACTTCTAGTAGTGAGAGTGGGAACTCCCAGTGAACAACTGGGAGGTAAATATTCCACTGCTGTCTTAAAGGTGCAGATGGGTTTTTTCAATTTAAGAAGAAAGGAGCATTGTGTTGTCATCCTCTGAATCAAAATATATTGAATTGATTTCATCATGGTAACAAAAAGTCTTTCTGTATAAATTAATGTAAGTTATACAAATCAAATGAGATCATTAAAATCACACTATTTAAAMTATTTCAGGCTGTAGTGAGGAAATTTAGCTATAAGTATTGTCTTAGTATGTCATCATGTGTGTCTGTGCAMTATATGCTATGTTGTTATGTTTATTGGCAGGAAATAAAGGTTAAGCATCTCTCTTGCAGTGCTTGAGGCAAAAGAAACTGATGCAGCACAAAAATTATGAATTATTATAATTGCAGATACAAGGTTATTTGTATAGTAGTAGCTGACATTGCAGTTACAAATGCTAAGTTCATACTTGACCATGAGCTTTGATTTGTTGATTCAAGTCCATATAAGACATGGATAGTGTTTTCTGTTTGCAGATCCCTTGGAGGAGATAGCAGAAACTTCTCCACAAACTGCTGCAAACTCAGCTGCGGAGCTTCTCAAACAGGGTGCAGGTCTGTTAAACTTTGTCCTTGCATTTTGACTATCACTGATGTTTTTCTCTTACAGGCTGAAGCTTAGAMTGGATTGAAGGATATGTAAAAGTGGCAGTTAAATTTAGAATGCTGGGTAGAAGTGTAAAGGGCACTGGGAGGATATGTACCAGGTTCTTTGTTTTCTGCAGTCAGCTCCTAAGCTCTACAACCCTGTATTTGCTTTCCAGTCATGTATCTCATGAGAATATGAGGTGTGTGTAGGTGTCTTCAAGCATAGCAATTTTTAAGCAGGACATTGCTTTCATAAGTGATAAACTTCGAGAGGATATTTTCAACCTGTTGTTGCAGAGGTTCAAGAACTATGTATGAGGTCTGCAAAAACCAGCTAAGGAAATTGTTCAGTTAGGGTTAAGTTCTCATCGTGGGGGTTAACAATACCACTGGAAAATGCTTTTTTCAGATTGATGCTGTGGCATCAATCTGAAAAAAAAAATTAAAGAGCAGTTCCCTGTGCTTCACTTGGTGCTGCATGTTGTTAGAAAATGCCGTGTGTCTTTTCCACTGCATGCTGTTTAATGGATTCTCATGGATAATGCAGGACCTGTTCTGGCAAGTTGAGTTGTGTTACCACAAGCTTATTTGATGTGACAGAAGACCCCTGACCAGAGTACCTCCAAATGATGCTATGCTATGCATTGTTGCCATTTGTATGGGTCTCAAACTGGGATGTTTGCAGCAGCTGTATAGAGGTTTGCTCTGCTTCTTACCCGCTTTATAAGTGTGCCACTGATCCAGAGCTAGTTAAACAGCCTGTCTGAAAAAGTGTGGTGCCATCCTGCCTCACTGTATTGGACAGTGAATATTCCTGCATAATCTTAAGGTGGCCCTTAGTAGAAATGCATCTCCTGTATTATTCCAGAGGATCATGCCYGTGCTCTCCCATGGTCCTTGGTTTTCAGGTTGCTATGAATTCTCCCCAGGACCCACCCAATTAGTGCCATTAAAGCTCGGGAATACACTACATTTACCACTTTCTTTTGAGTTTGGCCTACTACTGGATCCACAAGTGAGTGTTGTGGCAAAGCATGCCTTTCTAAGAGCACTGCCTCATTGCCCTCAAATATTTTAGAGCACTTCTGAAGGGGCAGTTGTCAATCTGGCCAGCTCTGAAGAGAGTGTTGCTTCTTGCTTCTGCAACAATCTGGTTTGACTTTAATATGTGCACTTTAAAGTGCTGTAATTGAGCAGGCATGCATGGCTGAGACTGTGCTATCAGTGAGCAAGTGTTGGCACACTGGTTGGTGTTTGCTGTAGCCAACAGGGAGAAACAAGGARAATTAATTTTTGTAGAACTTTACTTCTATAAAAGCCATCAAAAGGGGCATATGTTGTCTTTCRAGAAATGTTGATTTCTCCTTACTCAGACAATGCTTTTCAAAGAAAAAGAAATAATTCTTCCTTCAACTGAGGCAATAGTCAGTTAACTCCTTATGAGAGTTGTCATGTCATGGATCATTTAGGGTACTAGTACATGTGTTTTTAATCTGTTTTTAATGTGTTTTTAAAYGAGAGTTTGGAACCCAAATAGATATATTAGCTCTGAGAGATTCTCAGAGCTTTTTTGTTCTGCTTTGATACATCAGGGTTCCCTTTCCAGTCACAGAAAGCATTCAAGTTGTGGRGTTCAATATTGAAATGCAAACTCAAAGCATGTAAACTGAGTCCTTTCAAAGAAACTTTAAAGCTGATGTACTTTCTCCCTGCCTTCTTTACTCACACTTCTCACTCTACAAGCAAAAAATTACATGTTTTCCTAGAAAGATGATTTTTTGTAACTGCCTGAGAAAACCTTATGAGCATTTCCAGTTTCTATCTGTCTCAGTTTGAGACAAATTGGGAGGCAAAAGCTCCCAAGTTCTAGCAGCTCCTCTCCACAGCCAGGCTTGGAAAATAAATCTCTTAGAGGAAAGTGAAAAGCACCTGTTTATTTAACAAAACAAAACAAAATGCCCACAAGGCACAAGGGCAAAAGGRGCGATTAGATATTGAACCTGGCAAGCTAGTGGAGTTTTAGAGTCCCTTCTGTGCTGGGCATGGTTTCATTCCCTGGTGGCCCAGGACTGGGATGAGAGTCRCTCCAACAGCTCCCTGCAGGGGTCCTGCTGACCATTTGCCCCAGAGATTGTCTGGTGTCCAAATAAGAAAGCAAGTTGCAGAATCCAAGAAGAACACAAGCAGTCCTGCAGAAAAAAAAAAAAAAAAACAAACCAACTTCCTGTAGCCACAGCATAGAGCAGCAGCTAGCAAGAAGCAGCTAATAAGAATGTGTGCCGAGTAACACCCCCCCCACATATAGCAAAACCCAGCTACTGGGAGATAGTCCTTGAGTAGAGAAAAAACAAACCACAAAAACTCTTGCCAGAGCAGCCTTGGCTCCTCCAGACCCAGGGTACAGTTACAGGAGGGTGTCTTGGTTTGAGACAAGGTTTTCAGAGAAAAAAATTACAGAGTTAATGTTTCCTCTGAAATGAAATATRTTTCCTGTATCTGAAATAGATGTTTGGGCAAAAATGAAGAGAAAAATGGTTTATTAACAAAACAAGATGCCCACAGGACACAGATTAAAGAAACTGAGTAACTGTTAGATATTTAAAAGTCCAGAAACACACACTGCTCCCTCCCCCCACAGCCGCTCGGCCACGTGGTGCRGAGAAAGATGGCACAGCTCCTGTCCCTGGGAAAAAGAAACAAAACAAAAAAACTCCATGTGGTGCTCCGGCAACAGTGGAATAGTCCTCTCCTCACTGTGGATGAAACAGAGGGCTCGGTATGCTTTTCTGTCACTGGCTTGGCTTCTTCCAGAGTCCGGGACGAGATGGAGCGGTGCTGCTTGTCCCCACCWGCCTCCGAATTGCTCCAGAAGAAAAATCACAGGYGCTGCAGAGGGGGTGGCAGTCCAGGGAAAGCTGTCTGYCCAAGCTAACAAACCCGAGCTGGCTAAACGGCAACAGTGTAACTCCCCTACACTCAGCGGGCAGGACTCCTGCAATGCCGAGCTGAGGTCCAAAAGCCCCCGGCAGCATGGCAGCCCAGCTTTTAACTGCCCGCTGGCTTCCCAGACACCCCTGCCCCTTCTTCCAGGTCGCATTTAAAGGCACAGGCACCTTTTGGGCATACAAGCTGACAGAATATAGGAATACAGGATTGACACAAAATCAATGAAGACAGGGTTTTTTTTTTTTCTCTGCATAAAGCAGACCGTAGCAAGTACACCATTATTTACAGTYACCACAGGACATTATCTAAGTGCTGAAGCTGACTAGAAATCCTTTGTTTCGTAGGCAGAGACAGTTGAAGACTAGAAACCATACAGATAAGAGGCTTTTCCCAAGAATGCACTTTGCTTTAATAACATTCCTGTTAAGCAACAAAATTTTTTGCCCAAATAAATTGCAGTTCTTCTTTCCTCTTTATCCTGATACAGTCAAGGAACTAAGCATTCTGAACAAAGGGCATTCCCAGTCTAAAAGCAATATTGTTAAGCTGTTTCTGGCGGCACAGATATGCTCCAAAATGCCAACTGAATGATAAGAGCAGCAGCATTTCAGGGGCAGCTGCACTGAACAAAAGGTCTTCCTTTAGTTCTAGCTTGGAGTATGGTTTCTCTGCAGTTATTGTAATTGATATCTTGTCAGACTATGCATGATGTTCTTAAATGAGAAATCTTTCAGTGTTTCTCATTACCTTTTGTTGTGGGTTAAGGTTTCTCCTTTTGTTTCCCTTCTTGGGGAATTTTCTTTCCCATTTTGTTGCTGGGATACACTGACTGCCAAGTCATTCTTTGAATGGCTGGGCGACAAAAGAACCTACGCCCTAAGTGGAGCTGAAGGGTCTCCCTGGGCACTCCTCCTGCCTGGAAGTTTTTTTCTTTTTTCCTCTCTTTGGAGAGAGGGAAGTTCTTGTGGGAGTTTTGGGCTGGAGGAGGGCATGTATGGGGGGGGGGGGGGGCGGGGGGTAGCTTCACTTCCTGCCCTGCTTGGCTCTGGGGAGGATGGTGGACCGGCTGCTGCAGACCAGCATCCGGTTGTCGGTTCCTGTTTGCTGCACTGTGATCTCTTGTGCCATGCCTTGCCGGGGACCCCTGGGATTCCAGCTGCAGTCTACAGCCACAGGATTCTGCTCGTCTTTTTGCCCATCTGGCCATTCTGAGGTTTCTTGCTGTCCAGAGGGAGCATTGGGATCAGCATTTTCCCCTGTGAGTTTGTAGAGGAACTTTTCTCCATCCATCTCTGCCRGTTTGTGCCTGTCCTTGGCCACGTGGGAGATCTGAACCGAGCCGGGACCCGCGCCACAGCGCCTCTTACAGCTGCCAGGGAATCATCATACTCGCCCTGCCTCGTCAGGAGCTAACAGTGTCCCTGCTGACTGGGACCGTAACTGCACCAAAGGGGAGGGTCTGTCTGTGTGTGAAGCTGTCATTGGGTTTGTGGCTGTATTGGTTGTTGCTATCGTTGTTATTTGTTTCACCTTGTTATATGTRCTAGTAAAAACTGTTATTCCCTTTTACCCATATTCTTGCCTGAAAGCCCATGATTTTCAAAGCTATAATAATTCGGAGGGAAGGGGGGTCATATCCACCACTCCAAGGGGGGTCCCTGCCTTCATTGGCAAACACCTGTCTTTCAAACCAAGACACCTTTCCTCTTCTTTTTAAGCTGACATGTTTTTACTTTACAACACTTTTGTAAAAGGTTCCATTTACCATTTTTTATGCCACTGAAACAAAGGAATATATTTATGGTATTTGGTAACTGCTGTTAGAGCTGCCATTTTGAGGGCAATCTAGATAAAATACTTGGCAATTTCATTTAGAAACAAAACCTGTAAACAGTCTGTTGACAGCAGTGCACTGTGTGGCAGAAGAGGAGGGGACTCTGATGTGCGTGGCTGTGAAAGAAGGGAAGCTTCCTGTGGTGGGAAAGACTCACAGGGTAGTGAAGAGAACTTTAGGTCTGTGCCAATCATACACAGTAATGAGGTGAGAAGAAGAGAGTTTCATTCATAGTTTGGAATGCTCATTACATTTTCGGTTGCTTCTCTTCATCTGAAATCCCTCTGTACATGAATTGTAATTGATTCAAGCAAAAGTTATTGAAACTTCCACAGCAATGCAGAAATACATTTTGAAATTTTACACTTGCAGATCAAATAAATGAAATCTCAGGATGCCTTCTTTCACTGATGGACTCCAGAGCTTGAAAGTCTAGGTTGATCATTATGCTTGAATCCAGCTTAGGCTTATGCAGTTTTTAACTGTATGATTTACTTGGTTATTTTGAAAGTCTCGGTGTCTAGCTCTGTATTTTTATGTACAAAGTCATAGGAGAAAGCTTAAGGCAGATTACTCATTAGCCATCTGAAAAGAGAATCTGTTAGATTTAATTTAATCTTGGATTTCATAGTAGGGTTGGCAGGCCAAATGAAACTGCTGAACAAATGAAATATGACCATGGTAACGTGTATGTGTGAGCTGCCAGAGTTGTAAATTTTGTCCTGGATACTTACACAAATGTTTTTACCAAATACAAAATCTCTTGGTACTAGTGTTTAGCTATGGATATGCATRATCATTCTTGCTTGTTCTAAATTTTCAGTTTGACTTTATACCACATTCCCATAGTAATCAGGTGAATAATTCTATTAATACTATATAGTGTAATAGTTTATACATTAGATGGCACTGTACTATGCAGTATTATACAGTAATACAGTACTACTATATAATGCCATATAATATTAACGCAAATTTGCCTTGTGCTCACCGCAGATTTGGTATGAAATCATATTAAAAATAACKGTTTGGTTGCCTTAGAAACAAATGAGAAACTGTTTTATAGAGATATTTCAGAAGTTACTAATATCTTTGGAAGAGAAACAGTACTTTTGGAAGTAAGTGCATGCTGATGTAAAGAAAAGGCATAAAAATATATGTCAGTACTTTTTATCTGTGTACAAGTTATTTTGTTTGCCCTGAAACCATTAAAACATACAAAATACTGTGGAATTAATGAGAAATGAGCTTTACAATAATGCTCAGTTYTTTCTGGTATGAAAACATTCTTGTTTTGCCAATCAAGTGAATGGTTTTTTTGAGTAGAGTTCAAAACCATTTGAAACTGTATAACGAGGGAACATGTGCTGCAAATATATGTTTTCTTTCTGGCTGATGTATTTGAACTTAAAAGCAAAATATCTGCATTCTTTCCTCTCAAGAATGCCTTTGCTCCAGTWGTACCTACAAGTGTACTATGGTGCTGTCTTGTATTTCTTGAAATTTCAGGATGTCTATGAGTATTAGATATATATAGTCATTGGCTTTGATATAAAAGTATTAAAAACAAAGGAGAGCAAAAGGCTTGYGATCTCTCAAAATCTTTACCCTCTTTCATTACAGCTTGTAATGTTTGGTACCTGAATTCAGTGGAGATGGAGTCCCTTACAGGCCACCAGGCAGTACAGAAAGCCTTGAGCCTGACACTGATGCAAGATCCTTCTCCTGTCTCAACTGTTGTGCATTTCAAGGTCTCTGCTCAGGGAATCACACTGACAGATAATCAAAGAAAGTAAGCAAAAGAAGGATGGGAAGAGAATATCTGTCCCTGTCTGCAGAATATCTGGCCCTGTCAGGTGTTGGCCAATGTTGATTTGATATTCCTAGTTACATTTTGCAATCTCTGTCTCAGAGGATACTAGGATTATAGGAATGATRATGACTGTGTAAACTGGCTACAGTACAGGAAAATATATTTTTTCAGCTGTGGATTTTACTTCCACATAGCATATTTTATCTCTGGAAGGTCACTTTGACTTATTTCTTATAAAAAGGAAAAGTAATGGTTTTGCTAGCATTTGATATTGAACCTCTTCAGTGAAATAATTTATCTTCGTTATGTCTTTCACTAGTATCACTGAAGAGAGCTGACTTAAACAGATTCTGTGTATCTCCGGTATTTGAAACAGTGTTTTGGATAGCCTGTAAAAAACTATGATGAATAGTAAATTTATACTTTGTTGTGTAGGCTACCACAAACTCTTTCAATTAGAAGAATGACAATAACAAAGAAAGGACAACAAGAATGGGTTAAAAAGTGCCAGACTTCTGAATTCCTTGGAGTCTGCAATCGTTTGTAACAGGTCACAGAACCTTCAGTTGTAATGCCTGGGAGTGTGAATATTTTGAAACATGGTATGAGGACAGTATTCATGAGTTCTACAAAGTTGTCTGTCCAATTAAAATAGTATCTAAATGACCAGTTTTTAGAAAAAAAAATACATTTCATACTCCTAGTCCTTTTTCTTAGCTTGAGAGTCAGTTTTCCTTTTRTTCAAAAACTTGATCTTAGTGTTCTAAATACATCATTATTTGGCTGGAGCAGTTCAGGTGGCTTTCAAAGTCACTCAGAGATAGCAAAGGGAATTGATTGTCTTTATTAAATTAAGACTAAATTTATTTTTCAGATTTCTTCATTGTTCAGAATTCTAAGCATTTCTACTGTTTCTGAAATTTGTTCTATCCCTTCCTATCCAGACTCTTTTTTCGACGACATTATTCAGTCAACACTGTTATTTTCTGTGCTTTGGATCCACAGGATAGAAAGTAAGTATGATAAGCATTATTTTTAATATGTTATTTGTATTGTTGATCTACTAAAAAAAGACAACAAACAAATGAAAACTAACATAAGTTTTATTTTTGTTTCTCCTTTCCATGTTTTTTTTTACTGCTTTCTTAATGGACAAGGTGGATGAAAGATGGCCTTTCTGCAAAGTAAGTGGAGTCTCTTTTAACTGACTATTTTAGGAAAATCATTAAAGTGATCCAKTTCTTGGTGTCCTAAGTTACTTTTGGTAGAGATGTGGAAGGGAAAGCAGCTGTTCAGAGACAAAAGTCTCCCAGCCCATTGCAATTAGACTTTAGTTACTTCAACTACACCTTTGCAAGTTAGGGTCTAATTGTGTGATGGGTGGTGGTGGGCTGTCTAGACCTAGAGCTAGCATGGTTTATTTAGACTTCAGGTCTGTGATTTGACTATGATTTCAGAAGTTAAACAGAGCTGTTTGCCTCTCAGTTTTGTGTTCCACCTGTCCAGCAAGACTTAACACAAGCTTGTCTCACTTAGATTGATAGCTCAAAAAAAAATCCCTCCTCCAGTACACAGATTATAACACTCCTAGTAATATTAGTGTGTGGCATAAATACTTAATTACAAGGGGATTGCAAAGTGTTCTCTGTTGAAGGCAAATGTTGTCACCCTTTAATCAAAAGAAATAACTTAAACAGAGAGGCTCAGCACTTGTTTCTGGAAAGGAACAGAAAAGACGGCCTAAATCCTTTTTCCAATACTCTGTCCATGGAGATGTGTGGCCCTCAAAAACCTTTCTTCGGGTGATCCCCGATAGTCCACACCACATGCCCCCCAAAGTAGGTAAGAGAACAGCAGTACTGAATCAGATTTATATCCCCAGGGTCAGCAGCATATCTCTGACAGCGAATAGTAAAGGATGTTGTACAGAGGAGAGGAAAGGGGACAGTCTCCTTCCCTGAKTCTCTTCTGATCTGGCTGGTCAATCTGGACAACTGTGTTTAGCAGTCACATGGGATCTTGTCCATCAGAACAAAGAAGTCTGCTTTGTATGCTTGGTTTCTTCAGTAGCTTTTCTGTTTTATGAAGTGAGGCGATGCTTATCTGTCAGTTCTGTGATATACTGTGATTGCTGCCCTTGCAGAGTGTTTGGGTTCATTGCCAGGAAGCAAGGCAGTGCCGCAGACAACGTATGCCACCTCTTTGCAGAGCATGATCCAGAACAACCTGCCAGTGCCATTGTGAACTTTGTATCAAAGGTCATGATTGGATCCCAGAAGAAGATCTGATGCCTTTCCATCCTTGATTCAGAGATCCTCAATGACTTYACTGAAGGAAATCATGTGATACAGAGAAAGACTATTCATCGACAATGTCTGAATATTGTCATTTGCAATGAGGAAAGCAGAGGRTGATCTGTGTATTGTCTTTGCAAGAGCTCAGACTTTTATTTGAAGATGCCTCACATAGCCTTACTTCTTCATTTTTATAATAGAGGACAAAACAAAAGAAGCTGGGTGCCACCCAAACCCGTATAGCCCTTACCTGAATGAAGCATAAATTAAAAACTTTTCTCCAGATCTGTTGAAGCAGAAATACTCAGTGGATTGTGCTGCATTTTTGTTCAGAAAATGTTTTGTAAAACCTTCACAAAGTCACTTGCCTTCATCAATGTTAGGTATAGGCCTTGCAAACATGCTCTTAGGAGAATGATGATCTGAGGAAGACTTATTTTCTTTTCTCTATGTTTTTGTGATCCATTTTGAGAACTGAATGGAGAAAGGGGAATGTGAAGAGAAGGTTTGTGCAAGTTGATTTCTGGTAAGAAGGGAGTGGCACTGTGGAATTTGCAGGAAGTTTGCTCTGTATTAAGTGTTAAGAAGGCTGAGCTCTTCTATTAGTTTGAAAATGTTTCAATAGAGCAGAAGTGGCAAAACAAAAAAAGGATATGAAAATCTGTTCTGTAATTAGGGTGGGTTTTTTTTTAGCTTTTGTTACACAGAGAACTAAGCAGGGAAGATTAAGCATTTTAGTAATTGCAGGATAAAAATGAGGGAAAAACAGAGGGGCAAACTGTATAATTTATACCTGTGATATATTATTTAYAGTGGATCTCAGATATTGGTATGTCACAGACATGATTCTTAAACTAGACCATTGTTGAGCTTTGCCTCTAGCACTATTTTATGCAAGTAAAGGGGTGTATAGCCTGTGCCTTGCTAGAGACAATAGTCTGGTATTTTAACTTTTGTCTTACAGTGACAAGACACTTCCCCTTTTCTGTCTCTGCAATACTGATTTGTTCCCCTACGTAATATGTAATTACATTTGTAGATTCTTTTACCCCATTACTTGGCTGAAGTTTTGAGGATTTTTTACCTTTTTTTGAAAAACCTGTAGGAACTATATTTGATTTGTACTCCTTGAGTTAGAAGATCTGAAAGTGAATGACATTTATTTTGTTACTCAGTCCCATTTYATGAGAGCATTTATGTCCTGATTTCTGCAACTATCATACCTGTACTTATCTCTGTATCTTTCTTAACACATTGTTATTTGAAATGCCTAAGAAATGCTATTTGGCTTTACAGAAAATGTATGCAGTAGGTTACAATGGAAGCCTGCACAAGGAGAGTAAACCACCTAGATCTACTCTGTAATTCCCATTTACTCAAAAAGAGCAATGCTAGACCCCTGTAGGAGAACTGATGGTTATAATGCAGCTTTAGTATGGCAAATGCTGAAAAATTTAACTAATGCTATTTCTGTCATGTCTGGCTGTCAACATTATATTAATAACCTGAGGAATAAAATACCATGCGTTTTATATGTTGATGCATGAGCCACTGGATCAGCTGGTAACAGTACCCACTTGTAGATTTTAATCCTTTTATCCACCAATTTGAACTACAATTCTCCTGTATAATGTTTGGGATTTTTTTAACAGCTCTCTTTGTATTTTCTGAAGTTTTAGAACCATGTTAAACATCATTCAGTGACCATAGCTGAAGTGCTACCAAATTATTTGTGTAACTAACTTTGTGTCGATTTTGTGTAAATAATTTTATGCTTTTTAAAAGGGAGGTGGTGAGAAAGAGAGAGAGAGAAAAAAGATTGAAAGTTTAATGTATTTGGACCAGAAAGTGATTTATTAGTAGCAGTGGGCATTGGATATTTGGAAAATGGTGAAGCAATCCAACATGGAGTAGCTACCATTGAAGCAACAAAGGCAAGTACCTCTGATTTGTAACATATAATTCTGTTCTTTTGGCACAGAGCTATACTACTTAAGCACTGTTATGTACCTTCCAAAAAAGAATGCAGTTCTTACTTCTGTAAGAGCTTTGCTCCTTTAAAAAAAGTGAGAACAGGTTTTCTTTTAAGATTCTTGCTGTGTACAGAGATTTCAGTTGCCTAATCTAGTAACCCAGCTGGACCTCAGAGAATTTCTTTAACTGACATCTCAAGTAGATTTAAGTCTGATGTGTTGTGAGCATTGGAATGAGGAATAATTTTTTACTGCAGTATTTCACTTCTGTAGATAATAAATTTTAGTGTGTCTTCTTAGACACTAAATGTTGGCCTTTGGGCTGAAAATAAAATGTCTTTTTTTCCCGAGTATTGTCATTTCCTTTCAGGACCTTATTTTTTTATTCCTTTTACTTTCTCAAGGTCCACTGAATTCAAAAACGAGGAATTGCATGTCGATGCTCCTGGTGGTATTTTCTGGGAGTTTAGCTCTACTTGCTATGTGGGAAAGAAGAAGTTACCCTGTTTCTAAGGGAGATTTTCTATTTTGCATTCCTTTGGATGGCATATTGCTTCGTGCATTTGCTTTTTAATGAATTTAAAAATGCATGAAACAAAATAGTTCATTATGTACCATTATGTAGTTTGTGTAGAAAGATATTTGTGTAGAAAGATATTAATTGAACTTATATGTTCAATGCAAATACAAGACTAATCCTTATACAACACTTTCTTTCAAGATTTTTAGTAGAAGTATATATGCAATTTCATAACTAWTGGTAGCCAGTTGACACATATTTAGCCAGACTCCTGTTAATGTGGTTAGTAAATATACTACTATAATCCTACAGTTTTAAACTACAAAACTGCTAAAAGCCATACTTTTAATTAAATGGTTTAATTGTATCCAGCAGTATAATTAAAAATTTATTATTTCTTACTTGGTGTTTACTGCTAGTGAAATATCTCACTTTTTTCTTGAAACTGTAAAGAAGCATCTAAAGGTCTTCAGTATATAAATGAATGTTCTGTAAATTCTTTTTACAGTCATTTACTCTTCAGATACCGCTTTTTTTCAGATTGTAGTAAAATTGCMAATGTGAAATTCCACCACTCAATGTCACAGAGCAGTCTGTTCTGAATGAAAGCTGCTTTCTGCAATCCAGCTAATAAGCAAAACCTTCTTCRTGAACTAAGAATAATTTGGGTGCTGGGATTTAGTTTTAAGAAACTTTCAAGATTTCTTTCAAGGACTTGACTTYACCTGTGTTAGTGTCAAGTCTGTTAAAGCATGTGATTTTCCGAGTTAATGTGCCATTATAGTGGTATAAAAGTACCTTTTGCCTGCATCCCATATTTCAGTGTAAGAAAGAAGAATATGGTATCTTCTTCTGACGTATTGTACCCATTTAGCTGTGCCTCCATAGTGCTTACACTGGAAAGCCTTCAGAGAGGGGTGAGATATTTAACCCATAGCTGAAATAGGTACAAAACCAGTGAGTCAGACAYATAATGAAGGTTCAGTTGTATACGTGGTTTATCAGGATTATTTCTGAGACTGATAAAACTCTGGTGTGTCATGCTGATGCCTTTTCTATGAGGCATAGACTGGCAGGAATTTTTGGTTCAAAAATTGTKCTTGCTTGTCATTCATCGCTATGGGCCATGGTGAGGGTATGCATGGGTGTAAAGTGACAGTTATTAACGAGAAATATTGGAATGAATGACAATGTGGAACAGATGACAAGGATGCAATAGTAAAATGGACCTTCTGTGTCAAGAGTGCAGTCTCTCCCGTTAAAATCTTGTCCTTGAACCTGGATGCCATTGTGTCTGTGTGTGCTGCTGTTGGGTGCATTTTAAGGCTGCTTTGGAGTCTCTTTGCTGCAGTGAAAGAAAATCTGCTCTCAGTATTTATCCTAAATATATTCACAACTAGTTCATGTGCAGCTATTCTTACACTAGTATTCTTTAAGCATGAATAACTGTTCTTTCTGTGAGATATTTATAGCAAGAGACCTGCTCCCCCTTGTCTCCTTCAGTCTTCTTTTGGCAAGGCTAAACAGGTCAGCACTTGGGCCTTCATGTGTTTTTGTCTTTTAAAGGCTGCTCTTTGTCAGTTTTAAGTGAGCAGCCAGACTCTTTAAAAAGGGGGCAGAAGCTGCTGTCTCGTAATTTTTTTAACGTTTGTATTAGAAGATTAAGGAAACTTGGCCCACCAAATAGGCAGAGTAAATCCTCATCTGCTTCTGTTGATACCTAGCATAAAGGTTACAGTAGTGTAAACTATTATCGGGCAGTGTAGACAAAAAAAAATTACAAGAACATATAGCTGAAGCAGTTCGTAAAAGCCAAAGTCAGAAACAGGAAGCTTGCAGGAGATATAGCACATCTGGCAAACTAGGAGGGCAAATGGGAGCTTTTTAGAGAGTTTAAGGATCTTGCTGAATAACTAAAAAGGGATTTGCATTACATATCACTACAAGGGATATCAAACCAGATTTATTCCCTTCCTTTGAAGATATTCAGTGTCTCATGAAGCACAAATGTTTGAACCAATTTTAATGTTTTAATATTTGCAGAATCACAGGGTGGTTGAGGGTGGATGGGACCTAAGGAGGTTATCTAGTCCAACTCTGCTGTTCAAAGCAACATTTACCCAAACAGCTTGAATTCACCAAGGGTGGAATCTTCAGAGTCTTCCTGCTCAGCCTGTGGTAGTTCTTTGTCACCCTCACAAATAAGTGTTTCCTGATACTCAGAGGTAACCTTCTGAGTTTCAGTTTGTGCAGATCACCTCTTGTCGTGTTAYGGGGCACTACTGGAAAGAGCCTGGCAAATTCCCTATATGTATACACATTGATGAGCTCCCCTTGAGCCTTCTTCATCAAGTTGCACAGCTTTCTCTGCCTCAGTTTTGTGTCATTGACAAACTCAGTGAGGATACATTCTACCTATCATCCATCCAGATCATCAATTWACATTTTAGCAAGGCCAGACACAGTATGGACCCCTGGGGTAGACCACTAGTTACTGGCCTCCAGCTAGACCATGCACTGCTCATCAGCGCTGTCAGTGCTCAACTACGCAGGMAGTTTTCAGTCCACCTTACTGTCTGCTCATCTAGCTCCTACATCAACAGCTTGTCTGTGAGGGTGATATCCAAATCAGTGTCAAAGGCCATACTGAAGTCCAGGAAGACATTATCTGCTGCTTTCTCTTGAGTCAAGCCAGTCATTTCATCACAGAAGGCTGATCAACCATGCTTCCCCTTGATGAAGCCATGCTGGGTCCATGTAGGTGGTCAGAGGGCTGGAGCACCTCCCCTATGAAACCAACTGAGGGAGTTTRGATTGTTTAGCCTAATGAAGAGAAGGCTCCAGGGAGACCACAGCCTTCCAGTACTTAAAGAAGGCCTACAGCAAAGATGAGGGGCCCTTTATCAGGCAATGTAGTTATAGGATGATAGGTAGAGGAGCCATGGTTTTAAAYAGAAAGAGGAAGTTTAGAAGAGGAAATTCCATAAGTCAAAGGGTGGTGAGGCATTGGAACAGGTTGCCCAGAGAAGCTATGAATGCCCCATCCCTGGAAATGTTCAAGGCTGTACTGGGTCGGCCTTCAAGCAACCTGATGTAGTGGAAGGCCTTCCAAAGATCCCTAAGATCTTTTCTAACCCAAACCATTTTATCATCTATGATTCTGTGACCCACAAACAACTGGTGCTTTGCCTTGTGAAGGTTTATTTTCTMGATACACAATTTTGTCAGTGTCTAACAGAAACTGTTCCAGGTTACAGCTACCCAGAGGTGCCTTTTCAGTAAGATAGCAGCCTTTACAATTTGATTCACGCAAATTTCTGCATGACCTTTTAAAAAGCTAAGTCTATAAAATATATTTTCATAATAAGAAAAATCTTACAATGTCTTTGGTAGAGTTGTTTTAAGAGTTGTTTAAAAAGCAGAATTAGGTTTCTATGTAACAATGACTTATTTCCTGACATATACTGTCCTTAATTTTTTAAAAAATATCTACAACTCTTCATATCCAGTCTAACTAAATCTGACTTTTGGATTTTTTCCTGTTGCCACGTGTATTACATATAAGTCATGATTTCTTTGTAAAGCAGATGGCAGGTATGAAAATACAGAAWAACGAACTTGGATGAAATGCACTATGGATGGGGAATCAAAATGTGGGATGGAATTGGGGCAGGACACCTGCATGCTTGTGTTTACTGCAGTAGAATAATCCAGCTTTTAAAATAAACAGAACTATGTTGGTTGAAGTACTMGTTTTGAGCCTTTCTATTTGCAAGCTAATGGGAATCTCCCATTGAAGCACGTGGTAACTGTTTATACATGGGACATGGAACTGATGAGAGGAGGCCTTTAGACTTCACCAGGAAGCTTCACAGCACACAAATTTCTCCCTGCATATGAAAATAGTTAAAATGCATTCATGTAAYTTAGTGCTACAGCAAACTTGGAGTCATATTCTCATGTATAGGCATGTTTTGCTTCAACTCACAAAAAGACAACAACCCTTGAATGTAACTAGATGAAATTGTTGTCCTTGTTGGAGCACTCAAACGACTTTTGACCACTTCAGTCTYTCTCCATAACAAGTACCAGATACCAGATATTTGAAAGAGCACTTAGAAGTCTTAAGTATTTTTTTGAGGAAACCTGGCTTAACGAGTCAGTGTGTTTTGTCACAAGGCAGTTATGAAAAGATCCCTAAAGGTAGTATTGATCATGTATTGACGAAACTACAGTATATGGTATATACGCGTGCTGAAATCCATATATGAATTTGTTCCTGCCAAATACATACTTGATCTCACACCAAGAGAATATCCAGACTTGATACTTTTTTCTGTATTACTTCTTACATGGGACCCTGTCACGATCYGCTTAACCCAAGCAGAGGTCGTGATGGTTCGTTATCAGAATCTCAGAGTGCAAAAGAAATATATTCAAAATTATGAACAGTTTTATTGGATTTTCGGGATAGAAGAGGGTGAGAGAGAGAGAAAGAGAGAGAGCGAGAGGGAGAGAGAGAGAGAGAGAGAGAGAGAGTGGGGTTATAGCTACCAACGGCTCCGATGAGTCCTTCGAGGTCCGGATTCCATGGATTCGCCGACATCCATTGGGGAGATCTCGTCAGGGTCTTTTCAGAGAGACTTTTAATAGTCTTTTCAAAAGCGTGCGGCAGCAGGCCAAGGGGGTTGCGAAGTATGGAARAAACAGCYRAGCGGTGGGGRAAGAATGTCTATTGTTTTGAAAGGTGTGCAGCATGGGTTGTACAGTTCTCCACCTTCACGTCAGGAACAGTGCAACCATCCGTAGCTTACACATTGTACTCAGCAGCCTAGGAACTGGAATTTGGCAGACATCCCACCTTGATCTGGCTCGGACTCCTTTGAGCAAAAGTCCCCCTTTCTCCCCCTTTGGGTTTTTGGGGTGTTTAGTCTCTGTCCATCTTGATGATCGTGAAACAGTCAAGGGACTTCCGTACGGTCTCTTACACCACCCCGTGTCTCATGATTGTCATCAAGATCATTCAGCATGATTCCGCAGTGTTGAGGCGAAGTCTTCAGGACTCCTCAATGCTGGTACCATAACCCGAAAAAGACAGAGACAGGAAAGGGAGAGGAAGAAAAGAAAGAAAAGAAAAGGAAAATAACAAAAGGGATAAGTAATTTCAATCAAAATAGCACATGAAATTTTGATTAAAATCTGGTGAAGCAACAATTGCTTTACCGAAATAAAGTTAAATGATTAGATCACAAAATAATGAAATATATTTCTAATTTCTTCTTTTATCAATGGCATGAGGGATGTCAGCAGAAAATGGGGCATCAATCAGATTATGCATATTCATTATAAAAGTCAATTGTGTTAATATTTTCATCATTCTCCAATTTRTGATATACAAAATTGCTGACAAAACAAAACTAATCAAAACCAAAATCAAARGAACAATGATGGGATGACAGAATTTGTTCAGGACACTTGTAGCAATAGGTGACCACCCAAAAAGGGTATCCCACCAATTGTGCTCGACATCTTTTTTTACCCTTTCTAGAACATGATGTATTGCTTTTACATTGTGATGAATAGTTGCCAGGGTTTTCTGTCCTGTATTCTTTATTTTTTTCCAAAATTTTGATTAAATCCTGATGAAGCAGCAATTGCTTTACCAGTGTAAGGTTCATCCCAATTGGGRTAGGTGTAATTTGGTGTATCAGCGAATAATTGGATTGCAGGAGGTGATAAGAAATAACTGAGGCTAAATAAGAAAAATCGCATCCTGTGATTTTAGTAAAATTACAAACACAAAAATTTGAATATTCAGGATAAATCTCAAAATTATCAAATTAACAGTTTACCAATTTTTATCAAATTGACGGGCCCATTGCTTATGCTCAAAAGGATAAAGAACAGTTCCTCCATGATTTAGCCCCAATGCAGTGATAGGGAATATTGAATGCCAACTTTACAAAATTGTGATAGGATTATAGAAGAATTTACTTTACCTTTTTCTCAATTTGATAACGACCACTGGTAGGWTCCCAAGGCTGATAGGGAAGACTGCAGTGTTCATTACAATTTGGTTAAATCTCTAGTAGTGGCAGCCAATCAATTCATTAGTGTAAGGTAGTTATTTTGGTCCTTAGACACAGTTTCTGTGGTGTGACCATACTGTTTGTAAGAGACCATYCCAGGTATTGCCATGGCTGTGTAAGCTGGACTTTTTCTGGGGCAATTGTTAAACCCTGTGCTTTTAATACCTCACTGATGGTCTGTATTTGGGCATCAGAAAATGATTGCTCCTGAGTGAGCAGGACATCATCCATATAATGGTACACTACCATTTCTGGCCAGGCTTTGTGAATGGTACGTAGCGCATTGTCAACATAAAGCTGACACAGAGTTGGGCTATTGCGCATTCCCTGTGGTAGGACTACCCACTCAAAGCGCTGGTCAGGTGCTTCCCTGTTGACGGCTGGTAGTGTGAACGCAAATCTTTTAGTGTCCCGTRGATGCAACTTGATGGTGAAAAAGCAATCCCTTAGATCTAACACCAATAGAGGCTAGTCACGAGGCAACATTGTGGGATTGGGTAAACCTGGCTGTAGAGCTCCCATGGGCTCCATTTGATCATTAACTGCTCTTAGGTCGTGTAGTAGCCGATATTTGCCTGACTTCTTTCTTATAACAAATATGGGGGTGTTCCATGGGCTGGTAGAGAGCTTTAAGTGCCCCTSATTGTACTGTTCTTGACCATCCTATGGGCTTGGGTGAGGCTTTCCCTWTTTAACRGCCATTGCTTAACCCACACTGGAGATGTGGTAGTCCAAGTAAGTGGGATAGGGAAGTCCCAAGCAATGGCGGTTACCCCAAAGGGTGTTCATTGGTAAGTACAACCCCCAACTGTGAAAGTATGTCACGACCTATTAGGCACTGCACGGTGGGAGGCAGTGACACCACGGAAAAGACACTTTGTAATAATTTGCCGTTTACAGTGACCAAAAGAGATGGCGACTTTTGTGCTATTGTTAGACCTCCTACACCTGTTACCGTAGTCATGGTTGTAGGGGCCAGGTCCCTGGCCAGCACTCTGGAGAGATTATGCTAACATCAGCTCCCAAGTCCAAGAGACCTTGGATAGTTATTGTTTCTCCCTGGTACTCCAATGTAATGTCGTATCTGGGTCGGTTACTTAGGTCTAAAGTTAATAGTGTAAGCCCYCCCGTGGAGCCAAATCCTCAGTCTCCACGCGCTTGTTGACAACTCGGAGGCAGGGCTTTTGTTAATTGCTCCARCGGAATTAACTGACCAATTCTTTGGCCCTTGGTAATATGTAATGGAGGGAATGGAGTGTATACAATGATGTAAATTTCCCCCGTGTAATCAGCATCGAYAACCCCAGGCAACACAAATAACCCCAACATAGAAGCAGAGGAGCGCCCCAGGAGAAGGGCTCCCACTGCCCGCCCATTAATGATGACTGGTCCCTTTATTCCACTTGGGACCTTAACGGGTTTAGGAGTGATCAGGGTTACAGTYACTGCGGCTGCCAGGTCCACGCCGAGACTTGCTTCGGTGGCAGGTTGCAAGCTGGCGGCGTCCGTTGCTGGGTAACAGCTGCTACTTGTGTCAGAGCGCGGCTGCTGTGATGACTCGATGCGCTGACTCYGGAGTTTCCCAGACGCCRRTGACAYGCTCCGGCRCCGTGTGAGCTTGAACGGCACTTGGGACACCAGATTTCCGGGACCTGACAATCCCGCYGAGTGTGGCCAAACTGTCTGCAGCAGTAGCACTTTGTCCGGTCGCTGGACGGAGCCTTGGGGCTGAGTGCTGCAACAGCTTGGAGAGGTGCAAGCATGGCCAAAACCTGACTCTGGCTAGCCTGAGTTTGTTCTTTTATTACTGTTCCTAACTCCTTAATTGCCCCTACTAACATCGCCTGTGGCCCCGCTGGAATGCTAGTGACACGTTCAAGTGCTTCTTCAATAGTCCAATTAGCTCCCAATGTGCTGAGTACGCTTCTAGTGGTAGAATTACAGTTTTGAAGCGCACACTGCTTGAGCATTATAGTATTTAAGTAATCAGGGACTCCTGCTTTCTGTATAGCGGTAGCAACTTTATCTAKGAAATTGCTGAAAGCTTCGTCCCGCTCCTGTTTTATACTCATAAATGTTGGTACACCTCCTGGCTCTTTTATTTTATCGATGGCCATACGCGCCAGGCGCATAGATTCTCTGCACTTCTCAGGGCCCATCCGGACCTGCGTTTCCATGCGCAAATATGGCCCTCGACCCAATAGCTCGTCCAGAGTTACCCCCTAAAGAGGGTCCCCGGAGCTCGTAGGGTCATAATGCACTTAAGGCCTGCCAATGCGCATTAAATAAAAGCTGCTGATGCTGTGTAAAAATMAGTTTGGAAATACCTTTACAATCTGCCGGCAACAGAAGCTGTGTCCCCCMTAGGTAGTCTAGCATCTGTTTAACTGGTTTGCTAGTGACTCCGTATTGACTGACTGTAGCCCGAAGCTGCGATAAGATTTTCCAATCCAGAGCGGTAAAGTTGCATCTATTTCACCTTGCGGTGTTGGGTTAAACACTACTGGGCACGCAAGATCTTTCACCGCTTCTAGGCCCTCTGCGTCTCCGCAGCATACACACTCTTGCGCAACAGAAGCCCACATGTCCCTTCTCTTCCGGGTAAYGGCAGTAGCCGAGTCACCTTCCGGCCCAGGGCTTCCCAGGCCACCTTGCGAAGTGACCTCTGYYGGGCCGCTTCCAGCCTCGCTACTAGGTCAACATGGTGGCTGTGGCAGCGGCAGCAGCGGCGGTGTGGACGGCCGCAGCACTRACGGAGCGGATGGCCGTGTAGGCCCCAAATTCCCAGGTAYGGGGTTAGGCCCACTAGACTCTGGGATCGCAGAGGGCGGCAGCCTAACGGAGCACGTGGTAGGGGGTAGAGGACAGCCAGAATAATTTAAATAGGATTTTAAGTTTCCCTCTTGTGCRACATTAATTTGCTGGGCCGCTTTCCTCTCTGCTTGATATCTAAATATTTCGCCCATTACTATCGCGTACAATTTCCCCATCCTTACTGCTGTCCCATCATCACCTGATAAAGCGTCCCAAATTTTATCGGAGAATCTTCTCCACTCGGCTACTTTAAATACGGTAGCCGGATCTCTAAAACAGCCCTGATTGTAGGCATAATTCATTAACTCTGGGATCTCCTTATGGAGATCTAATCCCCTAACCTGTCGCTTTTCTAAAAAGCTTATAGGTAATTGAGCCGCTTGCCTTTCCATAGTAATCCCAGTGTGCTGCAGCAATCTCCTCCAAGGCTCCCGCGGTGACGTTGTCGGCCGAATGCTTCCTTCCGAGGCACCCGGGTCACGGTACYGGTAAATATCCTGCTGGCACTTTTGACGTCTCCCAACCAGAGACCCGAACTCCTTACAACCTGTCAGCTGAGTCTTCCTATAAAGCACTCAGGGCACGGTGCCGTCCTGGCACTTTTGCCATCCCGAACTCTTCGGGCCTGACGTTTTACGTCCCCCAGCTGTGGCCTTCCGGCACCAYGACCTGCGTGTCCGCCGTCCTGATCCACTTCGGTGTCGTTCCGATCACGTTGGCGTTCACCAATTTGTCGGAGCGGTCATTTGCTGAGAGACGGGAGAGACACAGAAACAACCTCGTAGATGTGGTTGAACGTGCAATCTCTTCAACTTTATTGTGCGGTACGGGGGTTTTTATACCCCTGGTTCGTAACGGTGATGGCGGTTAAACGTAACGCTTTTTGTAACAGAGATAACGGTAACTTAACGTCCACAAACCCCTACTAATGATATATAATCCCTTGTATGGCAGTTCTGCCATTGCAGGAGGCACGTGCTGACTCCTCTTGCCATACAGTTACATTGGTGTTTCTCATGGCCACACGGGTACTCGAGACAGGCCCTACTGGAACAGTTACAGCACCTGCTGGCTGTTGGCCAACGGTGGCCAACGGTGCAGATTGTTCCAGAACCTTCATGGGTCTTCTCTCCCCTTACCAGGCCTAGGCCTCATAGTGGCTTACCACACAAGTAGTTGTTGGCAAATGCCTGTGAACATGAATACTGTGGTAAATTTATGTATTGTGATTTCTGAGGTGGGTAAAGTTGTAGGAATGTGCATAAAAAAATAAGAACTCTGACCCATTCCTCCTATATTTAATTGCAGTAGCTGAGGTTGATTTAGTATCCTCAGAGTTGTMTGTATACCTGTTTGTACATGTTTGGTACATTCCAGAGCTGTTTCCATGAGGTCTTTGTGTCCTTAAACGCATATAGAATCTTGCTTACTATCCACAAGGTCATTTTGGCTGTACTGAGAAAGAAAACAACATGTGTCAGTACATGGTGTCCTCACCTAGAGAGGAAGCTGGCAGTATGGTATGCTGTGAAAAAACATGTAAACTTGAGACTTGGAACAAAGGAGGCTGCAGAACTAGATACAGGGTTTTTGGGAAGTGGGATATTGTGAATGGGGAAAATAAGTGGAAATKGAATGATTATTTTTTTTAATACCATTAATATTACGTTTTCTTATTTCCACTCAAGTATAGGTGGTTGAGACTTTCATTTAGGTTGCCTTACATTTAGGTTGACATAAGAGCAGTAGTATAGGAAAAAAATKAAACGTGGAAGATCTAGACAAAAACAGGTCATTAAGGAAAATGTAAAATACTTTCTTTCACTGTTTACAAAAAATGCTGACCTTGACAAATGGAAAAATTGCAAAGAATACTCAAGTAATCAGGAAGATGTCCCAAAGGTTGCTCTTTTTGGGGACCAGTTCTTGGGCACTAGACCTTCAGGAGTTCTTCAGARTAAGAAACATGTTATTTTTAAAAATTACAGCTCAGCTGTAATTAGCCATCTCTGAGACCTTTCTGAAAACACAAGAGAAAATGCAGTGAAAAAAAACTCAGTAGAAATGTTGATTATTATTGCCTTTTTGTCTCCTAATCTGACCTGTTGTCAGCTGATGGAACGATGTTGACACAAAGCTGGAGCGATTCAGCTCACAGTAGCACGGCCCTATGGAGGAGGTTGCTCTTTGGGAGCTGTTACTCTGTTTTTTCTACTTCTTGGTTCACGGACACCAGAGCAGCACAATGGGCAGCAGCAGGTGCAGGAGAAGGAACACACACAGAAAAGTCAGAGCTTGTCTGAACGGAGGTTGTTCTCCCCCAGCTGACCGTGGACCTGCTGATTGGTGTTGGCAATGCAGGCAGTGTCAACCCCACATAGCCACTCCCTCACTCTCCTGCAGTGACATGGGGAAGAGATTTGGAAGAGTGAAAGCGAGAAAGTGCATGGATTGAGTTGATAAAGACAACTTAATAGGTAAGGCAATAGCCTCATGAAACAAGCAGAGCTAAACAAATAATTCATTCAGTATTTCATATAGTAAATGCCTTCCTTTGGATAAGTTGTTCAATTGTGGGATGAGTGGATTCATGGAGCACTGAGTGAAGAAGTGGCTGAAGGGCAGAGCACAAGAGTTGCAGTGAACAGGGCTGCAGCTGGCTGGTGACAAGTCACCAGTGGTGTTCCTCAGGGATCAATTCTAGGGGCAGTTCTGTTCAATATATTTCTCAGTGATCTGATTGCAGGAGTTGAGTGCACCATGAGCAAGTTTCCTGATGATTCCAAACTCAAAGGTGCTGCTGAYTCTCTTGAGAGACAAGAGGTCTTGCAGAGGGATCCAGTAGCTTGGGGCATTGAGTAGTGATAAAAGGACTAAATTTTACAAGACCACATGCATCTAGGATGGAGTAGTATTAGACATAAGTCTAAATTGGGTGAGTAGTGGCTGGAGAGCAGCCCTGCAGAAAGGAGACTAGGAGTGCTGATTGGCAGCAGGCTTAATGTGAGCCTGGGCAGCAAAGAGGGTAAACCATGTCCTGGCATGCATTAAACACAGCTTCAGCAGTGTGAGGAGCCATTTTAATATTGGTTTGCCTCAACAGTGGTTGTCAGAGGCATGTGGGGGAGGGAGACCACACATGCAGCTTGCAAGAGACAACCAGGAGTTGGAGGAAGCCTTGTCTCTGGGGTGACTTTGCCTGGTAATACCTCACATGGCACAGGCAGTCAGCTGGAGATACTGCAACCCCCAGAGACACTTCTCCTATTAGATGGTGGAAGTCTCCACCAATGGACAGCATAGGAAGGTTGGACTGGAGCAATGGTCTCCTGCTCAGCAGGCAGRCATTGGGAGGAGCCAGGGGGTATAAAAATTAACTGCACCACGGGCTCTGCGTGTGTGGTTGGGGTTCCTGTTTTCCTGTTGCTCGTTCTCTCTCTCTTTGTTGTTTACTGCTGGGGGTCTTTTTGTTGTTGGCTTTGGGGTTCGCTTGCCCCAGCGCTAGCCAGTTTTTTGGCTTTTTGCTCCAGCTTCAGCCTACCTTTTAGCTTCTGCCCTCGCTAGGTCTCACTCGCCCCCCCAGGTATCTGCCTTCCCTCCTGCTGGGAGCTTGGCAGGACACCGGCTGCCGTCCGAGCTTCGTGTGAAGTGTTTGCTTCACTCCACTCCTTTGCCTGACACAGACGATGCCTGTCCTGCCTGAGCCGCCTGCCTGAGCCTCCTGCCTGCCTGAGCCGCCTGCCTGAGCCTCCTGCCTGCCTGAGCCCGCCGTCGCGATCTCATTTCGACTCTGTCCGGGGTCCTGGACCTTCTGCCCGAGAGTCCACTCACAGTGTGTTCGGCAGTCCGTCGCCGCGGGATTCACACCCTTCTTCCCGAGCTGCACTCCCTCGCCAGCCGGCAGCATACTCAGCCCTGTCACGTGGATGTTGGCTGCACCCCCCRGTCCTGCTAGTGGTTACCCCCTCTTTCTCCCTCTGTCTCCTTTCTCTCTCTCCCCATCCCTTTTCCATTTTCCTTTCTGCTTTGCTGTCTTTYCCAGTCCCCTTTAGTGGCCAATTACTTCTTGTTTTTTCATTCCAATAAACAGTTCTCAGATACAAAGTTTGTCTCAGTTGACTATTTCGTTCTTGACCATCCATTAATAAAATAACTCATTGCAGTTCCCCACGGTTGTAACGYGACAAGCAGTCAGTCCAAAGAAGTGATCATCTTGCTGTATTCACTGTTGGCATGGCCTCATGAATGAGTATTGTGTGAGATGCACCATGAAAAAGGATGTGAAGATTCTTGAATGCATCCAGAGGAAGGCCACAAAGCTGGGGAAGGGACTGGCTGGTATTTCCTCTGGGGAGCACCTAAGGACACTGGGCTTACAGAGTTTGGAGAGAAGGAAGCTCTCTACAGCTTCCTGAGAAGGGGTTGTGGAGATGCAGTTGCTGATCTCTTCTCCCTGGTACACAGTGCCAAGACACTGGGAATAGGTGAAAGATGCATCAGTCAGTGAGGTTCAGACTTGACATGAAGAAACATTTCTTTACCAAGACCTAACCCTAGAACCCTAGAGTCTTCATGGAGAGTTGTTATGCCTGACCTTGCTTTTCAGTCATTTACGAGTCATTTGGATACTCCCTTGATAAATGCTTTAATCTTTGGTCAGCCCTGAAGTGGTCAGGCAGTTGTACTGGATAATCACTGTGGGTCCCTTCCAACTGAAATAGTCTATTCCCATATGTGCATGAAATAGGCAAATAAGGAACTGGAACATGATCAGATTTCACCCTATCAGGATTAAATATTGTCTTATTGTGCCTCATAACAATTGTGACTAGAAGCTGAAGTGTTTTGATGACCTTAGAGTTCATATTTGTACACATTTTTGTTGAAGAARTAAAATTTTCTCATTCAGAGCATTTCCCATCATGATGTGAAGAATCTTTTCATTTCACTAGAACAATGTAAAAGATATTTCAATTCTCATTTGAGTTTCACTGCAAGCAAGATTGAAGATGAACTTCACTTCCACCTGTTGATGAGCCTATAATATAGCATGTAGCTGGTTACTGAGTTGTAATATACCTCAGGAGTTAGTGTGGTTTGAATACAACAGCTATTGTGCTCCCTATCCAGTAAGTTGTTTTATTTTTCATAGCTTAACTCACCAACAAAAAAGCCTCAACCTTTCCTTCCATGTCAATCCTCCCAAACCTATGTGCTAGTGAAGCATCCAGTCTATCTTGTAATGTACTCTGCCTCCTATGTGCTGTTAAAATGGCTAAACCCTGTTTACCACAGGTAARTTATACAGATGCTGTTTCAACACTGAAAACTTGAGTTTCTGCGCAGTGCAGCTGTCAGTACTGCCGAGCCTCTTGGACTTTTCTGAAGACCTGACCATTTGTTGGTCGTGATTTTTTAAGGCTTCAAGACCTGGAATCAAGTTAGTGGCTTACTCTTCTTTCTTGTTCAAATGAAAGGTTATAGCTTTCAAATTTTCAGTGAGAAATCTCAGTATTTGAGTCTTGATAACAATTTATAAATGCCRTGAAATTGTGTACTTCAAAGAACAATTTAGGAAAAACAATGTCTGCCAATACACCTTCTTCCCAAATCTAATTGTTACAGTGTCGTGGTTTGAACTGAACTGAAAAGTCAGGTCTTTATTAAGATTGGAGATTATATAAAAGTATAGATATTTACCATGATGAGATGTGTCATGCATAGCTGTATATCTTAATGTTTAAAAACAACAACAACAAAAAAAAATCTTGAAACAATTCTTGAGATTTTTAAAAAGATGACATGTTAATGCTTTGAAAAAAATGCAATTGCTTTCTGAACATTAGCATAATGAAATCTGAAAATACACTTATGTGCGTAAAAATTAAATCAGTGAAGTTCTTCATAAGTACATGACTTCAGCAGCTGGGTGTTCAATTAAAATAGCAATTATTCTACCACCAATTTCATGTTAATACACATACATGGACTGTAATGCTGTGAAGCTTCTGATTCAGTGATTTGTTGTATGGAGAATTATAGATAATAAGCAAACTTAATTGGTTTGCTGAATAATTTTCTTTGTCTGTATTAGGTAAGACTGAAAGAATCATCTGAYTTTTACAATCAGTAAGAATTACCGGTGGCAAACGCTCATCTTGTGAAACTTATTTATAAATATGCAGATAATTAATTAAACCAGATGGATCAATGTGCTAGATTGTAGCTCAGGTAACGTACCACAATGTGACRTTCTTGTCTGACTGTATAAAAATATATTTGTGGGATGTCCCATAGTCTTTTGCAGTGCAATTTTGGATAGTTTGGATAAATGCAGTATCTGAGTCACTCTGGGATCTATGCATGACAGTGCATTTCTGAGATCATCTGGGGGCTGTTGGCTCTGGCCTTGGAGGTTTGCTAGCATTTACTGTTGCATTCTAGCAGTCATGCTTGCCATTTAGGTGAAGATCTCACAAGCACTCASACAGACACCAAAGGTGAGGGGGGAGCTGGACAGGTGGCCCTCAACAGCAAGAATCATGCAAACACTTGATCAAATGACTGATGGTGAGGCATGCTGCATGCTGGGCAACTGCTGAGTGGGGAGCAGTCCCYAGTGCATAACCTTCAGTGCTTATTTGAAGGCAAAGCTTATCCAGGAAGACAGGACAGGAAAAAAAATATGGCAGCTGCAGAGCTGAGGGATACCTGCAGCACAGGCAGCTGAGTGAGCACCTGCAATGCAAGCTGTGGGTTTTACCCTGCATGGGAGGAAATGCCCCCTGGGCACCAGCCCTTACCTGGCACTGACTGTTTGCCTAACAAAGGGCAGAGACCTGTGGCAACAGCCAAGGAGGGGTGTGTGGTGTGTGTGGCCAGTCACCCAGCRTACTGTAGAACCCAAATAAACAAAAATGGAACTACAGACCAATTATTGTGATCAAGAGGCACATGTAAGGGGCATGAAGTGTGTGTGAGGAACATGTCCACAGACCATAAGGATATAAAAGACCAGAGATCCCTTTGTTTGGGGTTCCACCCCAGAGGCACCATCTTGAACTCTTCTACTGTTGCTGTGCTTCGATTAAATGACTTAAAGGAACCAGACTTCTGGKACTCTGCTACAGAAAACCTGGGGCTGAACTGGTGAGGGAAAGTGTGTGAGAGAGGTGTGTGCAAAGAATCAAGTGAGACACCTGTTGACTCGCTGAAGCCACCTGCTGCAAAGGGGTTTCTATCCCAGCAAGTTAAAGTCTGGGGTGGTTAAAGTTAAAGACTGCCAGAGTGACATCATAATGGTCAGACATGAAAGTTTTCCTAACTTACCCAATCCCCTG